>NC_139722.1:13611882-14149382 GCF_964211835.1 Anser anser | reverse complement strand
TTCTTTTGAACTGTAATATTTTACTGCCCATGGGTCAAGCAAGGAGATTCAAGAAACTAGATCAAGAGGGAACAGACCTACTCGGTCTGTTGAAAGAATATGTAATCTGGCTTTTTCTAAGGGCCAAAACAACAACAACAACAATTTGTTGTTTTTTTGTTTTTGTTTTTGTTTTCTTTATTTGGCTTTTAAATTTGTTTTTCTTTAAATCCTATGGAATTCAGTCACATAAATACCCCAGTAATAACAATAAAATACATTTAACCATATCCCACTATCTGAAAGAGCATCCTTTTGTTTTGGAAAAGCAGGGTTTAGACTCTGCTGGAGGATTATGTTGTGAGCAATGCATTTGAATGTTGTCATAAATTTTAACACCAAATTATGGCTCCAAATTTTCCTGGTCAAATGTGAAAAAGCAAAATACAGATTCATTCAGAACATTTTGTCCCTCAGATGTGTACTAGACACAAAGATACATTACTTCTAATTCTTATTTTAACCAAGTTGTGAGGTGTAACATACAAAGCCTTGTAAAAGCCTACTGCCATCATCTTACTATGTTTGAACTTAATTATAAACCCTCAATTTTCCTAATTAGAAGATAATGAAAAGATATGGCAGTCCTTTTGCTGTTAGTAATTTAGCTTCTTCAAGGCACGGCAATGAATCATCCTGTAAGGCAAGCTTCCAAACAAGGTCACATAATTTGTTATACAGAAGGTAAGCACAGGCTTTGTGACTGTAAGGGAAAGGAAGCAGACCTATGCTCGAATCCCAGCATAAAATGTTTGAATAGCTTTTTTTTTTTTTTTTCATAATAACCTGAACTGGAAGACAAATCATGGAAAACTTGTAGTTATGAACCTCTGCACACTGCTGTGAACTGAAGATTTCATGCATGTGGCTGTATTGCTTGAACAAGCAAACTGCCTTTGAAATCAGCATGGAGGTAGGACTGAAATATGTTTTTACTTTCTAAGCTTTCTACCCTCCTTTGTATTTTGTTTCTTCCTCTGAGTAAAAGAAAAGCACTCAAACTTTGTCCTTAGAAGTGTAAATTGCATTTGTTTCTCCAAACCATTCTTTCTCCTTAGAACTAGGTTAACAGACAGAAAGCATGAGGTATTTATTACCCCACTGTTTTCAGTAAGACCATTGTGAACATGATGGTATGACTATTATGCATTTTTATTTGTCTTCAAATTCTTATTGCCAAAATAGCTTGCTGCTTATAAAATTTAGCAAATATCGGCCAGGATTTCTTGGTCCATTAAAGCCACTTTGCTCCTGGCACAGATTTGGAAGCAGCATGAAAATAAGATAAGTGATTTTTTTCTGTGCAGGACAACTCTGCAGAAATTTGGCAGAGGAACTTTTCTCTTCCTACTTTACAAACCACAGTACAATATATATGTTATGTATTTTTTTCTAAGCTATATCTTCTTCTGTATAGCAGTGAAGCTACCTTATACTGTCACAAGTATACTTTCTCCTTCCCACATAATCAGTCATGGAATTTCTTGTTCTCATGTCATATTCTACATTAAAATGATTTTTGTTCTGCATTAGATGATTTTCCCTACTTCATAAATAGATGAAAAGACATGCAGATAAGTTATATATGCAAATTAATAACATAAGATTCTATATAGCTTCTATATATAATACATATATAATTTTATACTAACGCAAACATATTGTTATTTATATACCAATGTGTATAACCTTAAAATGTTACACAAGCCTTGTTACCAACTTGATGCCAGCAAGATACAAATATTTAAGCATATTAATTCTAACTAATACACTGCATAAATTCTAACAAACATAGAATACTTTTTTTTCTTCTTGAAGGTTATTTTTATTTTAATTTAAAAAGTAAATCAAGTAGCTTATTCCACAATAAAGATTCAGTTGTTGAACTTTAAAGTGAATATATATATATGTAAATGAGATATTTATAAAAATGAGAAGTAATAAAATATTAAAATATTAGTATTTTAAAACTGAAATTAATATAAAATGAATTGACAGTGATATTTGTGTGGGTTTTCTTTTTTTAGAAACATGGTAAAACTAGTAGCTCCAGGCCTGTAGCTTTGAGTTCTGATTCTTGCCTGTCAGCAGCTCCCAAAAGCAGATCAGGTGATGCTTTCACGGAGACTAGGGAAGAGGGCAATTGTAAAGGGGTAAACTGAAATTTTGAAATCTTATGGGCAATTTCTTTTCTCCTAAAGAAGAAGAGAAATTAATACTGATGCCTTAATTTGCACTAAGTATGAAATACGTGGATGTTCTGTAGTCTCCTGTGTTATTAAAATGTCTGGAAAAAAAAATGATTCTATGATTCTGCTGTCCATAAAGCAGAACATATGGACTACTGATCTTACCAGCATGGCTGTCAGGGTGTGAAGACACCCATCTGAAAGCTCCCCACCCCAGAGCTTTCTCAATTCATTTGCTTTTGGACAGTGACTGGGATCCTCTTCTGGACCTGTTATATTACAGTAAAAAAAATTACTCTGATCTGTTGCTTTTTCGTTTCCACTTGCCAAAGATCACCAAACACCTAAAATAGTCTGTCTGAACTCTTCCTGTAATGGCTCCCTAGACTACTTATTTAAATTAAACTTAGTTTAAACACTTTAAAGATAGATCTTTATATACAGGTCTATATATAGGTCAATATATATATATATATGTTTCCCTTTACTCTGGCTTACTCAGCCAGCTTCTCTGGCAATAACAGTAACTATGAGCAGCTCAAGGTAGGCTAGGGAATATTTATTTAATTTTAATTTTTCTTTACTCATTTCAAGCAGAGCTCATTGAAGTTGAATTTAACTGAACTCATCCCTGCAGAAATAAATAGAAAAGTTCTTTCTTCACTAGAATTGACCTGTTTTTCTAGTCTATTCCTCCCCAGTGAAGAAAGAAGTTAAAAAGAAAAAAACATTGTTCTATTTTTCCCTTCTATCCACCGTCTCCCATTAATTTTCTCTTCCTCTGAGCTGCTTTTAGAAGACAATAACTTCAGACACTGCTTATCATACAGCCTTTGACTTATGTAGATATGAAGCTTGGCTTGCACTGAAATATTATATTGATATTCTTTTCATTATTATCGATATTAATAGTGATAATCATATTGATATTGATCATATGATATCATATACCTGTTTCCATAATTTTAAAAACAAAGTGACAAGACTGTCATCTTGAGGTGTGGCTACCTTTACTAAGTAATTCTAAATAAATAGCAAAAAAAAAAAAAAAAATCGCCCATGTAATTTGAAAGGTATGGTTCCAAAGAATTATATAAAACAAAAACTGGCTTTTTCGAAGAAGAGATCTGGTCATATTCAATATAATCCTGGAAAATAAAGAGATTTTGATCTGAAATTTGTCTACTCACTTACTTTGTTAAATATCTCAAATAATATGACCAAAAAAAGGACAATGAATGCTCCTAAATGTATTTTAAAAATAAAGTAGGATTTTCAAAGCAAACAAACAAACAATAATAAAAACAAAACAAAACAAAACAACAACAACAACAAAATAAATGTGTTATATGGAAGAAAAAAAAATATTTTCCCCAGAACATCTTGTTTCCTTTACCTTCTATTTTCCTTTTCCAACTCCTTTCTCCCCTGTCCTCACCATTCTCTCCAACATCAGTCTGGCTCTTCCCTACTACTGTCTCAAATTATTCCTTCTGTTTTTGTACATGATTCTGTCTCTATTAGTGTCATGTCTGGATCTGATCTTTGATCAAAAATCTGAAAACACCAGAAGTATTGTCACTGCACTAACTGACCTATAAATGCATCCCATTTTATCCTTTACTAAAAAATAAGTTATTTTCCCTCAACAACTTAATTAAGAAGCCAAGAGGTGATCCGAATGTGTGAAGTCTACCTTGACTAAATGTTTAGGGTTTTGGAATTTGCAGAAAAATGAAGTAAGAAAGAATAGCAGAGATTGAACATTTTTTTTATTTACCTGTAATTTCTAATTGAAAATAAATAAATAAATAAATAAATCTGTAGAAGCTGAGGAAAGAGGGAGTTCCATGACTGACAGAAGCTACGTGTTGCTCCTATTGTGTACGAAACTTTTATATTGTCCTTAGGCTTCTGAAAGGGAGGCATATATAGCATATTATAATTACAAATGCAAGAAGCCTCAGATAAAGGTTAGTACCCTAGATCTTCATGCAGTGCAGGACAGGTGCTTAGTGACTTCTTTTTGCATATTAGCAATGCTGCTGGGTATCTATGGGTGGGACTTCTGGAAGTATACACCAGCTTTATCAAAATATTCTCTTTGTATTTCGTTTTAGATACTAATTACATTAAGTGTGGGGTTATGTACCTGGCTGAATCTGGGCCAAAAAATCAACTTCATAAACTGTGTGGGAAGAAAACCACACCCTGTACTAGCAGTGTTAAATGAGACATATCTTTTCAATGCATATTTCTGACAAGACAGTTGATGATGTGAGTGTATTATATTTTTTGTAGTACAGGTTATACTTTCCAATCAATGCTGATAAGCTAGTGAACCACAAATCAAATCCATTAGGTACAATTTGCACATACTGTCAATGATTTCCATGTGCAGTCATTCCATCAGAAATTAGTGCTGTCAGTTCAAACAAAATAAAATGTAGGCCAGGCATTTTCTGCTTTTAAAGTAATGACTACTTGTGCTCAGCTTTATTTTGGATGTTGCTCTTGCCCTGAAAGTCTTTTAAAATCATTTCAAATTTATTGCTAAAATTTATAGTCATTATATGCAATTAGGTGGATCATAAGTGTCTCAAAAGTAATAAAGCTTTAAAAAAATATTTTAGGTGTGATACACACAAGTGAAAATTACTCTGCCATTATTATTATTATTTTGTTTAGTAATCTCTTTTTCATGAAAATATTCTGTTTTATCAAATCTGTTGTAACCTCTCCCTTTTAATCAGGATAATTCTTGTGTCTTCTATGTCTATGGTGATACCAGCTTGCTCACTGGAAATGTCAAAAGAAAGCCTCTTCTCTAGATAGATTCTCTTTCTTCGGTCATATTAGAATTTGCTGTTACAGTTTCCTTGGATTTCTTTTTTCTGTGTCGTTTTCTCCTGGTAGCTGTTTTATCCATCACTATGTATTCTGTGTCATTTTATAAAACAGATTAAATAAAGCAGACAAGCTATTGTGCCTATGTCAGTGCTGTCATGTAAAAGTCATGTGAAATGTCATGTGATGTGCAAAAGAAGTGAAGAAAGTTTCCGATTTTTTTTTTTTTTAAAGAAGAAGAAAAAAGGAAAGGAAAACATTTTCTTATGGGATATTGAATACAAATTGTCTTTAGAGCTTCACAAAATAATAAATGTTATGTTTGCTCCACTGCAGACCCTAATGAATGGAGTTCAGAGATAAAGAGATTAGATCTACCATTTCATCTTGTAAATTTTTTCCTCTGAAATTTTGTAAATTAAATAATCTAGAAATGTGTATCAACATTAGAGTGGATTAATTTTTTCATAGACTGGGCCTTGATCATTCAGTAGTCCTAAAACAGTTCAGTACCTAATCTAAATGAAGATTTAAGTGTTAGGTTTAGTATTTTGACCTCTAACTCCTACTGGCATCCCATCTGTTTCTTTAAAAAGAAATAGAATTCAACAAACAGAGAGAGGCCAGGTAGATACAAATATATAGGCACCAGCCAAGTCCCTGGGATAATTTCACATTCATCAGTGTGGGACATCTGTATTAGCTTGAATATACACATCCATTCTTTCTAAATTCATACAATAAATGTTTTTTCATCAGGGTAAATTAAATTGTGTCATCTAGCCATTCATGTTTGATAAAGAAATATACATCTATCTCTTCCCCTGTTACTATCTTTAAATGCAGAATATACTGGCAATATAGGAGTTGTATAGTTTATATGAAACAGGTTAACATTTATGAATATTATGAAACCGTCATCACAGAGAAACTCTGAACCTGATGTCTTTTCTCTAACGGATCTTTCTGTTTTAGGAAGGACTTCCTTAAATAAAAATAACTAGGGTAATACCTCCCTAGAACATTTTATCTCCATCATTGAAAGTTTCAGACATTTGCTAGAGAAAATGTAGATTTGACCTTGTATTACTAATATTTGAGTTTCAAGATAGAGGCTGGAGTATAAAACCTCCATGGCTCTCTTCTGACTCATGTCTGTGGCTCCTTGACTTAGCCACAACAAAGGCACTCTAATTTGGACATAGCTGACAGGGTGCTATGCTCTTCCTATTATCTAGTGAAATCAAAGATATTAATTTCCAGAAGTGTCAGTTTGGAATCTCTGAATAACATCATTTTAACTGTGAAGATCAACTGCGATGAACTGTGACAATCTCCATTTTCAGAGAGATTTTAAAATAAGTACAAAGATTTTAAAATAAGAAAGTTGGGAGTAGAAAAGAGGTTAAACTGCTAAAACTTTTCAAATCTAACCTAACCGTAGAGCAAGTTATAGGATTGGGTAAGCAGTTTTTTAGAGAAAAGACCAATCTGGATGTACGGAGGAGTCATACAAAGAGAGGAGCTGGGGATCTTCAGAAGATTGTAGGATATCAGTTGCCTCAGCGTCCTGCAACAAGATGAGCACCTGATGTAAACTGACATGATGTCAAAACAAGCACCAATTTTACCAAATCAACTTTCAAGAACATGTTACTATCCCTTATATATGAATGACTGATTAACATTGATAATAACAAAAAACAAATGGAATTAAAATAAAATGAAGTAAAATAAAATAAAATAAAATAATAAGTAAAATAAAATAAAATGTAAAATAAAATAAAATAAAATAAATAAAACCTCTTTGTGAATATCTTTTTTTTTTTCTTTGTAATATCAGGAAAGTGATTCTGTACTGTAAGAAGACTGAGAAAAAAAGTATTCAAACAGCTCCACATAGTGCTCTGTCCCTCACATTCATTATCCTGTTAAGTGAAATAAATAGCTATGTTGTCCAACAGTTGTTCAAAAGTGAGAACCGCTAATCAGGTGTTTGAAATCTATCCGATCAGTATATCATATAAGTCTGTGCTAACTGGATACAACTGATTTTTACAAGCAGCTGTTAAATAGAATTTTCAGCAGAATGTCTATAGGTCAGAGCTGTGATGGGAGCAAAAATGTAAATGGTGTGGGAATATGTGTTACTCATTTAGTAGGTGACATTCTGAAGACAGCTTCAGAACGCAATAGCACTCTGATCTAGAACATATTGAATCCACTGTGCTTCTCAAAATACTATTTCTTAGAGAAAACATAGTGAAAAATGTTGCTGGATATAAGGTGGTACAAACTAAAGTAGCTTATATTCACTTACATTTCCTATTCATGTGTAATAGTAATAATAATAATTATGTGTAATAATAATAATCGTGGAATAATAATAATTCATGTGTAAGTCTAAGCTGATCTAATTTAGAGAGAATTTAAGATAAAAGACTACTAGACCAGCAGGAAGGATGTCAGTATTTAATGCAGTATTAGGATGCCTTGAAGAATACAGAAAATCTTATGTTTTTCTAGGCTGCCTTTGCCAACTAATATTTCATATTCATCTTTAAATAGGCCAAAAAATAACTTAGAATAAATGTATAGTTTAGTTGGAAAACCCTTAGAACTTTCTTTACAATGCCAAAATCTTTTTTTTTTTTTTTTTTTTTAACTTGTTATTTTTGCAAAAGCAATTACAGGAATGATTTGCAAAACCAAAATGTTATAGTACAGAGAAGTAATTGAAGTATTTATTTATTTTTATTTTTTTTTTTGCTTCATGGATGTATCAAAGCAAAAGACAAGCTCAGCAAATTTTTAATCTAAGTTCTAAAAAGACTGTTTTTTTTAAATTCCTACAGTGAATGCATTATAAAAATCTATATGGAAACAGCCTTGATATTTTCCGTTTAGTTTAGTTCAGTTGACATGAGAACAGATTAACCTTTAACATCTAAATGGATTTTTACAAAGATACACAGCAAGTTCCAAGTTATTCTAGGGAAAATTAAGATAGGAACGTCTGGAGAAGTTTCTTGTTTGTTTGTTTGTTTGTTTCTGTTGCTTTGTTTTGTTTTTCCCCCTTCTCAAGCACTTCGATATTACAGAGTTGAAAATTGAGTATTTATATAAAAAGAAAAACTCATAATTTATCTTTAATTATTACACTTTAAGATGTTTCAATTTTCAAACATTAAAAAATTCTCATGCTAGCAAACAAAATTCCTTTCATGCTCTTCTGTTTCAATTTTCTGTCATAAGCTCCCTGCTTCACAATTGAAAACTCACATATGGTATCCTTTTTCCCCACCTGCATGTCACCGCATCAATTTCTGTGCTGTTTTACCTGTAACCGTTTCTGAGTCACTGTCTCTTGTGGGTCCCTTCCTTTCCTCCCCTTCTGTGGAGTCTCTGACTCTGAATCCATGTTTAGACTCAATCATAGCCGAGTTTTCATTTTACGAATATTTTGAGAAAAATATTAATATGTTCTAAATGCAGAAGAAAACAGTTTTCTGCACATGACTAATATTATAGTTGAACAAAAAAAAAAAAAAGGAGAAAGAGTAAAATGCACCTTTATGGTGTAGAAAAATCTAAGTTAGTACAAACCGAATTGTCAATTAGAAAATAATGAGATTTAACAAATCAGAAAATGGATTGCCAAGATGCCTTGGTCGACAGTATATTTTTAAGTGATAAAAGTTTCTCTCTTCTGCTTCTCAGCAGTCTTTAACTTTCAGATTGCACTCACGTCTTAAAAACACTCACCATCAAATTACAGTAAGATTAAGCAGAATTTAGTTTGCCATTTGTTATTAATTTTACTAGGTTCAGTTTTGGCCAGTGATGTAAAAATTATAATTGGAAGTCACAGGCTGACTTAAGCAGAAAATAAGAATTAATTATAGAATTGATACTTTTTATTGCTTTAAAAATAAAACAAAACAAACAACAAAAAACTAACCAGTTGTTAGGTTTCAAAGATATATTTCTTAAATGAATTCTTGCTTGTATAATCTGATTTATGTACTCATAATGCCCAATGAAGTGTACATTGTGCAACAAATTTAAAAGTATTTGTTATAATTGTCTAATTTTTATATTTGAAACATCAGTAGGGTCACGATTATCTTAGAAATATTTTGTTAAAATCATTTAAAGTTGCATTATTTTAATAAATGTCTTTTATAAACTCTTGTTGTCTTGTAAATCTTAACTCTCCAATATCAAAAGTCCTCTAACATTCAAAGGAGAAATAAATAAATAAATATCCTTTGGGATGTTATTTTTCTTCTATTCATTAAGGAAAAAGAAAAAAACAAAAAACAAAAAAAAAAACACACATTTTTCTGGGCTAAAAGTAAATCACACTTACTTATGTTGAACAGAGGCAAGTACTTTTCTGGACTTGTAACCCCCCAAACCTTTTGGTTTGTTTGTTTCTTTTGTTTTGTTTTTTTATTGTTGTTGTTTGTTTTGTTTGTTTGCTTGGTTTTTGTTTTGTTTTGTTTTAAGGGAACTCTACAGTCTCATTATTAAGGTTTAAAATGTTCTTTGATATAACAAGAACCCTTCATATATTTATAATTTTAATGTCTATAGAAATAATTTTGTTATTCTGTCACATTAAATATGAATTTTATGGGCTATGCAATTTTAGGTGACAAATCTGGACTATTGTCACAACTTTTTCTGGGATGTTCATGAGGATTTCTAGTCCCATACTGAGATGAGGGATATAAGAGAACTTGGAAGGTACATATCTAGGTCTAGGTGTTGTCACAGTAGCTTACAAAAATACTGGCTGGAATGGATCCTAAAGTCTGTCTCTGGGGAAGACCACCTGAGGAGTTCAACTTCTACCACCTCATAACAATTTCATTTCTCTGTCTATCTGTCTGTTAATTTGTCACAAAAAGAATGATGCACTTCACTCATAAGACAGAAGCGGTAATATATTTATTGATGAAAACAGTGATTTATCAGGGCTTAATTGTGAAACGGAGAGTGATTTAACAAAATTCTAATGGTAAATGCAACATTAACAAGGTTTGTGATGCCAAGGTCATTTGGTTATTTACTGCATAGAGGACAGAGTGAGACTAAAAGTGTCAGGGAGACCCACTTATTTAGTCATGAGGTTCAGAAAAAAGTCCCTTTTGCTGTCCAAAATCCAAGATACAACCAGATCCTATCCCAATCCCAGATTTAATAATTTATACCTAAAGGATTATGCACAATCAATCCTTTATATCGCTTAGCTAAGGTTACAAAGTTTCAGCATGCTTAGACAATTAAACGCAGTTTCAGCAAGATAACTATTGGTTACTTACAGAGTATCTGCCACAGGTAAATGATCTCTTCACCTCAAGCAGTGACCTTGAGAGGCATCCCTGCTCCAGGGGAAGATCCTGGCACATGGAGTACAGGACCACTGCAGTACAGGAAAGCTCAATGGACTCTGGCCTGTCCCCTATTTTTGGGGTAGGGTGATTGACTACGAGTCATATTTCCATACCAGCCATATTTGGTTGGTGCATGCTCCATTAGCCCTTGGATCTATGTCATACAAATCTACCTTGAGCCTGGTTCAGCTATCATAACCAGGTGCACACATCACAGTCACCACTGATGGCTATTGCCCAAGCAAGGTTACAAGTGAAGGGTCAGGTTAGGGGAGGTGAGGAGGAGTATACCGCCACACCATTTGCTTCACAAAACATTTGGTAATCTTCTTTTTCACCAGTTCAGTTAAGCATTTCCCACATGGCTTAATAACATTGTTTGTGTGTGATAGTATATACTGTTATACAGGATGTAAAATGAAATTATGACGCTATTCTTTTTTGGCCATAACTTCTTTGAATGGTAAGTTTTACTGAAAATCTGAATCAGTGTTGTGTGTCACCCAGGAATATTCTGGTTTCCCAAAACATAGTGAAGTTGACCCAAAGCTCACTAAAATGATTGCACAGATGCCAACTGCCTTCAGGCCCCTACTGAAAAATGAAATAGTCTAGCCTATAAAGCCCCTAAAATGTGTAAAATAAAAATTTAGGGTATAAAGGCTGAAGCCTTCATTGAATCCCTGCAGAAATAATACTTTTGAGAATACTAAAATTAAATCAGCATTGAAATATGTTTGATAGTAACTTTTCATACCTCTATCTAAGAAAAATAAAATAAAAATACCATTTATGTACCTCAAATGTTGCCTGCAGAATTGAAGTTGTAGACGTGTTATTCTTATGCTTAGTAACCTTCATATAAAATTACGTCCAAAAGTCATTCAGAATCTGAACCTGAAGACCAAGAGGAGTTTCAGCATTGATCTATATGGGAACTGCAGATAGATAAAAAAAGATTCAGTCCAAGTAGACATCTTTAGACAAATATCTGAAGGGTCTACCCCTCTCAGTGGCCACTATCTCACTGCACAGCTAGATGGCTAATGGTCGCTCAGTCCAGCTTCCTCCTCTTTGCTACCTGCAGCTCAATGCCTGCAGGCAAAAATTATGAAATCATTATCAGAAGAGGCTTCAGAAAGGAAAAAGATCCTTTCATTGCATCTTGAAAAACACAGCCTGCTTATAGAATTGGAAAACTAGGGCTTTTTTTGAACGACATCTGTGTCTGCATCACATTGTTTAAATGCTGCATACAAGATAGAACACACATTGAAGGACTTAAAAGGAGCTTTAAAAACAAGCTTTCTTTCTGTCTTTTTTTTTTTTTCTTTATAGTCTTAGATGTCTGTAAAATCTCAATTTTCTTCCTTCATTTTAGCAAGTTCAGAGTTCTAATAAACTTTTGTGTGGAAATGGGGTAGATGGCCCACACAACAAAATAATTCTTAAAGAATAAAACAAAATATATTTGGTACTCTTTATGGTCCACCTGCAACCCTGGAGGTGAACTGTCCATTTCTCTTACATTTTTACACCTATACAGTCCCATTATAGACACTTTGTAGAGTATTCTCTTAACATTCATTTAGCAGATTAAGGAAAACATTTAGGTGTAATTTTTATAATGATATTTTGAGGCAAATAACTTGTGAAGATCATCACACACACTAACACTTCTACTTTCATGTGATTTTCTCATAGTGAGCCATAGAACCACTTCCTTTTTAGCAACAGCCATTTTGGGACCTTTGTCTGAATTTCACACAATAAAGTTTTGTCATACAAGTAGTTCAATATGAACTGGAGCTTGATAGTTTTTTGAAATTAAAAATTATTAATCCTGCAATGATCTGTCCTTTGGTATTCTAGAACTTTCCATTACCAAGTAAAAAATGGTATGGATTTAAACACCCTACACCACCTTTGAGATGAAGGGGAAAACCTAAACTCTTTTGGAATCAAACTGTGAGTTTTTTTGGCTGCTGTTTCTTCTCTATAAGTGACACTTCCTCTGATGTAGAGGGACATCGATTTTGTAAAATCATTTATATGGAATTTTTCTACACAATGCTAAGCAGTGATGAATTCCACTCATGATTATGCTGTAATAAATACACTGACTTAATCATTAGTAAGGATTACCCCAAATCACTGTGACTTTACCAAAATAGTTCAGACAAGAATTGATTTAATGTTAAGCAAAGAAAACAGGACTGTGGCTAACGATGTTTATCTCCCTAAAAGAAAAGAAAACAACAACAACAACAAACAACAAAAACAACAACAGTTATTAAACTTTCTGTGACAGTAAGTTCTTATTTTAGTGGAAGGCCCAGAATAATATTTCATTTTCATACAGTAGCAAAGATTTCTAAAAATAAATAATAGCAAAAAAAAAAATCTAACCAGACTTTGGATATTTGGTGTCTATTCTTATATTGTGTAAATATTGTATAAATATGTACAAATAGTTTTAAAACTATTGTTTATTAATGACTCCCTGGTACCAATTTAGATATCTCCTAAGGAGACAATGTGGCAGGCTGACAATTCTGTTTTCCTTGACAATGTTGACCATCATTTTTACTCCAGCACAAAGCTGCAACTGTTCATTTTATAGGCTGCTTTTCAAATTCTGAATGAAGAGCAACTGAGGTATCCAAGTTTAATAAAAATGATATGAAACATAAAGGTCAGGGATCTTTGCAGCATTGTATTGATTCGAGCTTATAGAGATAAGATATAAAGTTACTTATTAAAGATTTAATAAACCACTGGCTATCAATGGGCCTGTACATGTCTAGAGAAAGTAAAAATAATTAAGTTCCTTCAAAGACTCATAAAATAATTGAATTTTCATTTCCAAACAATCTAATATGTTTTCAAATAAATAAAGAAGGAAACTGTTTATAAATTATGCACTGAAAAATCCTTTGAAAGGATTTAAAATTTCATCCTGACAACTTTCATGCTATTCTTGTATTTCACTCCTAGAGTAAAATGTTAGAGACATACTATATATTGATGATTCTTCACATTTTATGGTGTCGAAAACTAAAGGCAGGATCTTATTTTTTATTATTATTTTTTTTTTCATTTAAGATAACAGGGTATAAGAGGCAAATTCTGATACCTTTACTTTCAGGAATATTCTCTTTAATAATCACTCCCACTTGCATTAAGCACATTAGTAACAGAGTAAGATAACTTATGATGAAGTAAGATAATTTATGATGATGATAAAAGCTTCAATTGTATCATTAGATCTATCATTATGCAATGTGATAACAGTGTCCAAGCATATTAAAAGAGAAAAATTCTAGTTCTAGACTTGCATCTAAACTTCCATCATGAAAGGAAATGTAGCCTGTCCTAATAGATTTTCTTTGTTGGATAAATGACTAAGTCTTGATTAGCTCATCAAACAAGTAAGTAGAAGTGTGCCAGGCTTTTTAGCTTATGGCACAAAAGAGACTGCTGTAGCCAGCATCACATCTGTTTTTTCTCGAGTCTTCAGTATGACTGACCACTCCCAGCAAGATTACCCAGTACAGCCCTTCAGAATGCATCCTCCAAAATGTTCACATTTATTCCTTGTTCAGTAATAAAAGCCTTGACCAATTTTACGTTTTATTAATAAAAACTTACCAATGTAAAATGCTTATAACTTTTTCCTGCATTTAAATATGTAAGACCACAGCTAAGAGAATTTATAGATTCAAATATCTGGGCTACATTTTTTTTTTTCAAAAACACAAAAATGATTAAGCAATTGAAGCATCTCTCCTGTGATGAAAGGCTGAGAGAGCTGGGTATGTTTGGCCTTTAAGAGAGAAGGCTCAGGGGGAACTTATCAATGTATACAAATACCTGAAGCAACAGTGCAAAGAAGGGGTTGTGCCAGCATCTCCAGGAGGTTTCATCAGAACATCAGGATGCACTTCTTTACTGTGTGGGTGACTGAGCACTGGAACAGGTTGTCCAGAGAGGATATGAAGTCTCTCTCCTTGTAGATATTCAAAAGCCTGACAAAAGTCTGGGCATCATCCTGGAAAACTGGCTCTAGGTGTCCTTGTTTGAGTAGGGGATTATAACAGATGACTTCCAGAGATCCCTTCCAACCTACACCATTCTATTATTCTGCCATTTTGTGACTACTTGAGCATATGCTTACTTATAAATAAGGAAGTATAGACGTGGAAGCTTATAAGGAATTCAAAATTCATGTTCATTATATCTACCACATTATCTTATTTTAGCTTTTAAGGGAAAAACAGGGCTGAAGATAAGTGGAGTTGTAGTTACATATATTCTCCTACAGTAATCCCCAAGACTGTCAATTTCCTTTAACTGTTTTCTGGTTTGTTTGTTTTGTTTTATTTTTTTTTTGTTTTGTTGTTCATTGCCATTATTTTATTCCTGGTAAGAAGCTGAATGAAAAAACATGTACTATATTTTAAAGAAATTTTTTCAAGCATGACATCCTTTAAGATTCTCAAGCCACTGTTAACCTTTCAGGTTTAATGGTGCATTTCACCTCATTTACCAATCCACTCTACATTGACTCTTGCACAACAGGCAAGTAAATGAACCATTTTTTATTTAACCTTATACATCCCTTTTCTTTCTCCAGATACAGTATTATGATTGTGTTTATTATGATTACCTGGAGTACTGGGCCCCAGATTTGGGGCCCCCAGCACAAGAAAGATGTGGACTTGTTAGAGCAGGGGCCACAAAGATGATCAAAGGGCTAGAGCACTTTTTCTATGAAGAAAGGCTGAGAGAGCTGGAGATGTTCAGCCTGGAGAAGAGAAGGCTTCGGGGAGACCTCATCACGGCCTTTCAATATTTAAAGGAGTGTTATAAAAAGGATAGAGAGGGACTCTTTACTTGGGTAGATAATGATAGGACAGGGAATGGTCTTAAACTAAAAGAGGATATATTTATATTAGACATTAGGAGGAAATTCTTCACTGTAAGGGTAGTCAGGCACTGGAGCTGGTTGCCCAGAGAAGCTGTGGATGCCCCATCCCTGGTGGTGTTCAAGGACATTTTGGATGGAGCCTTGGGCAACTTGATCTACTGGGTGGCATCCCTATCTGTGACAGGGGAGTTGGAACTAGATGATCTTTATGGTCCCTTCCAACCCAAGATATTCTACGATTCTGTGATACAATAAAATTTCAGATGATTCTACTTAGAATCACAGAATCATAGATTCTAAATAGAATCATCTGAAATTTTATTGCATCGCAGAATCATAGAATACCTTGCATTGGAAGGGCCCTTAGGGATGCCAGAACTTCTTTGGTAGTGGTAAGCCCTTCCTAGATCCTAATATTAAAAATCTTCTAAAAATACTATAAAAATATTATCACTTGATTTCCTGTAATAATCATTTATTCTGTAATAATCACATTTCCTGTATTTACTCAATATACTATACTTATCAAAAATATATTTCAAAACTGAATATAAAATCATTTCTCAAATTTCTTAATTTCTTAAATTAAGAATTATTTAATACGTTATCTCTGTATACACTCTTAAATGCTGTCAGTTCAGTCCAGTTTTCCCAAGAGAAAAGCTAATGGTATAACATTTATAAAGCTTGAATGTATTGTGAACTTCTAAATGTTACTTTTGTCCTCAAGCAGAAAAGGAAAATGTCATATGACCTCCTTATTAATTCAGTATTCTGCATTGTTTACATAGTTTCATTAACCTCTATTTTCTTTATTAATAGATGTTATGTGTGTGTGTGTGTGTGTGTGTGTGTGTGTGTGTGTTCAGAGTTCATCAAAATGCTATATTTTGATCAATATTTGGTTATATGATCATTTTGCATATTTCTGTTTTGAAGTGTATCATAGTTTGCAAGGAGCATGAGAATGGTTTATAATGTCAATATATGGTAGAGTGAATTATAAATGAGGATGTTTTCCATTTCTGTGAAAACGTTTCATTTCCATTTCATGTCCATTGTGACATTTTAGAATTCAAAGGAAGTTTCCTATAGGCATAATTTAATTTAAATAGACTTTTGGAATTCAAATCTCTAGAATGTCCTCTCTCTCATTTTTTCATTGATTGATAACAAGACTGATGTTCTTCACGGCATTTCACAGAATCACAGAATCATCTAGGTTGGAAGAGACCTCCAAGATCACCTAGTCCAACCTCTGACCTAACACTATAAAGTCCTCCACTAAACCATATCACTAAGCTCTACATCTAAACATCTCTTAAAGACCTCCAGGGATGGTGACTCAACCACTTCCCTGGGCAGCCCATTCCAATGCCTAACAACCCTTTCAGTAAAGAAGTTCTTCCTAATATCCAACTTAAACCTCCCCTGGCGTAACTTTAGCCCATTCCCCCTCGTCCTGTCACCAGGCACGTGGGAGAATAGACCAACCCCCACCTCGCTACAGCCTCCTTTAAGGTACCTATAGAGAGCGACAAGGTCGCCCCTGAGCCTCCTCTTCTCCAGGCTGAACAATCCCAGCTCCCTCAGCCGCTCCTCGTAAGACCTGTTCTCCAGACCCCTCACCAGCCTCATTGACCTTCTCTGGACTCGCTCGAGCACCTCCATGTCCTTCTTGTAGCGAGGGTCCCAAAACTGAACACAGTACTCAAGGTGCGGCTGTTCTTTTAACTTAGCAAATTAACCCTGACACAGTTCAAGCTTCTCTTCTCCTAAGAACAGTTGCATTTACATCATTTCAGACAGCTGCACTACTTAATACATATTTAGGCTAAATAGTTATTTATTAACAAACTCTGATCATTAATGGCTAATATGGGACTGTAGTGGTCTTGGCTTGGATAGACTTAATTTTCATCATAGTAACATCTATGCTGCTATGGTTTGGATTTGTGACAAAAGCATTGTTGATAACACAGATATGGTTTTACTTGTTGTTGAACAGTGCTTATACAATCAAGGTATTTTTTGTTTCTCACTGTGCCGCACCAGCAAATAGGCTGGGGGAGCACAAGAAGCTGGGGGGGGACAGAATCAGGACAGCTGACCAAAACTGACAAAAGGAATATTCCATACCATATGTCATCATGCTCAGCAATAAAAGTTGGAGGAAAGAAGGAAGAAGGAGGAATGTTTGGAGTTATGGCATTTGTCTTCCCAAGTAACTGTGATGTGTGATGAAGCCCTGCTCTCCTGGAAATGGCTGAACATCTGTCTGCTGATGGAAAGTAGTTCCTTTTTGTTTTGCTTACACACACACCTTTTGCTTTACCTATTAAATTGTCTTTATCTCAACCCACAAGTTTTCTCACTTTTAGCATTCTAATTCTCTTTTCCATCCCAGTGGAAGGGATGGAGAGAGTGGCTCTTTTGGGGGCTTAGACGCCAACCGGGCAGCTAAGTTAACTGTCTTAACCCAAAACAGCAACAAACAGATTGTTTACCAGGATTGTGTAGCATCATTTGCAACTCACCTACACGAGATCTTAACTCTTTTTTTTTTCTTTTTTTTTTTCTTTTTTTTTTTTCCTTAAAGCTTGTTACATTCCCCTGGCATGTAAAGAAGTGGTGTTATTGGCAGTGTCACCTGATAATGAGTAGAGAGTTTGTGATAGCTGTCAAAATTTCCCCGGTAGACGTGGAAATGCTTCACATCTGTTATATGTAGTTTTGCTGCTGGAGAACATTGTATTCTACAACGAAGTCTTGTCAGATTAATTTATTTTGCACAGGGGAGTGGCAATTCCACACCTCAGAGAAAGGAATAGTTCTCATTAGATTTTGTCTCACAATAGACTTATCTTAGAATCATAGAATCATTAAGGTTGTAAAAGACTGTCAAGATCACCTGGTTCAACCATTACCCTACTACCAATGTCACCCACTAAACCATGTCCCTAAGCACCAGGTCTAACCTTTCCTTGAGCACCCCCAGGGATAGTGATGCCACCACCTCCCTAGGAAACCAATTCCAGTGCCTGACTGCTCTTTCTGAGAAGAAATGTCTCCTAATTTCTAACCTAAATTTCCCTGGCGCAACTTGAGACCATTCCCTATAGTCATATCACTAGTTACCTGCAAGAAGAGGCTGACCCCCAATTCCCCACAAGTTCCTTTCAGGTAGTTGGAGAGAGCAATAAGGTCTCCCCTGAGCCTCATCTTATCCAGACTAAACAATCACAGTTCCATCAGCCGCTCCTCACAGGACTTGTCTTCCTTAAAAGATTTCATCTAATGATCAATTTATTGGTGCCCCTTTCTGAAACCTTTTCCACAAGAAGTTGATCACATCAAAGTAAAACTCATCCTTACCCTGCCTGTCACCCATATTTTTGCTTCATGGTAAGCTGATTTTATAACCAATGTTCAAAAAATGAGATGAAGACATATTAAAGCATTAAAGGATTAAGGAAGTATATACTGTTGACAACCTGGTTCTCAAAGGGAAAAAAAAAAATTACAGACCAGATAGACAGATGAATAAGGAAATGGAGCATTTTAACATAACTGTGAAGTAATATTGCTACATACTACACTTATGATAACATGTAGGATGAAACCACGAAGATGAAGTTTGGGAAGGAAATGTGAATCTTAATGTTCTCTTCCCCAAAGTAGCTAATCAAGTGTGAAATGAAATTTTCCACACTGGTGATCTAAAGTATAATTTACAAGGAAAGTAGTCTATAAGTGCCTGAGCCTCATATGACCTCCCAGCTGTATATAAAATTCCTCTGATAATATCTCTGCTGATTAAGTAATTTAGAAAGAGAGTTATCTGTGTTTGTTGATTTTGATAAGATCAAGATGACAGATTTATGCATGTTCTGGAATACACTGGTGACTCAAAACATACCTACCTTGTTTAGAAAAGTTTATATTGTGCATAGAAAGAGTAATATAAATAAACCATATAACATCATGTAACATGAAGAAAGAAGTACTTCTATTCCATTTCAACAGAGATGTACAAAGGGTATTGGAGACTTTGAGCACTGTCAAAATTAGTGGAATATTATATCAACACAAAAGTTCTATAGAACAATGAATGAGAGTTATGGGAAAGTACCAAATGTTAAGAAAAATAAAGTCAGGACAAGTCTAAACTGTTAAGATATGTGCCAAATGACCAAGTGGCAGACCACGTGATAGATTCCTATGATGCAGGAGTCTGATAATACAGATACAGAAGGAAGAAATAAAGGAAGTAGTACATGAAAAATGACTATCCAAAAAATACCTGACAGATTCTGAAGGTGGTTTTGTGATAGAGAAATTTACTTATTCATCCATTTGTGATTAATGAAATATTACATGGAAAAAACTCTAAAGGCAAAGTTATGGCAATAGTGCTGCCATAAAAATAGTGCTGCTTGAAGTATTAGCTGAATATTAACAGATTAGTGTGAATAATTTCATTTCAGTATTTATATTCTCAAAATACATAAAAAATAAAACAAGGAAAGTGAGACAGAAGACAGAAATATCAGAAACTGCAGGATAAAGTGCTATGCAAGAGACAAGAGATTAATTAACACTTCAGGATATTAATATGTTATTCCAAGACTGAGTTACTGATAATGTAATATGTTACCATTTTAGGAGCTTAAGGAAGCTCTTAATGCATTTTGCAGCTTCCTTATCATGTAAAACATCTCAGTTGGGATACAGAATTGTGCTAGTGTATAATACTGTGATCTTTATAATCGGTTAACCTTTGCATGTCATTTCATGCACAGTTTTGTTGAAGCCTAATGGGAACTCATTTTTTCAGAAACTGTTCTTTAACCCATTGCTAAATTACTCAAGTCCTTGTTATAAGAGGTACATCATCTTGACCCTTTTTAATTTATGAAATAAGAACCATAAATAAGGTATTCTCTGTAACAGAATATGGACTCAGAAATGCATTTTCCCCTTTAATCTCAGATAGTTTGTTGACTTTAATTATACATCACAAATTAACATTTTTTTCAGCATAAGATCATACTGGTGGAAACTCAGAGTTAAGGCAATTTTACTTTATAATGACTGAATGCTCCATACAGAATAGGAGAAATGAAAGACCTAACAGTCCTGGTCACTTCTGTGTCACAACATGTCTACTTCTTGAATGTACAGTCTAAAGGTGGAGACTGGTTTTCTTTGTCAATAAGTAATGGAAACAAATAAACAAGGTAATATATAATGTTACCACAACTATTTTGTGCAACCTTTCTAGTTCTGTGTCCTCATCTCATTCCATATGCTGACAATACTTGAAGCCATGAGTGTTGACAACCAGGCATAAACAGTATATGTGAAATAGCCAATATGTACATTGCCAGACCTGGAAAATTATATCAGTTAAAGAGTTAGGAGACAGACAGAAACCATGATATGAAAATTAGCCTTCTAGACAAGCTGATCCAGGTGGATTTTTAGTGACTTATAGGAAAGAGCCGTAGTAAAAAGACAGTGACTTGTTAACAGTTCCTAAATTCTACTGAGTTCCTAAGCTTCAAGGGAAATAAACAGTGATATTTCTACCAAGGGGTGAAATGTGGGGAAATATTACTACCATAAGCCTGGTGACTGTCATTGCTCTTACTCTTCACAGAAGCACCCAAAGGGAATACAGTGCAACATGTCAATCAAATTTTAGTGGGAACAAGGGTTTGATTGCACTCTATGATTCAAGAGTCTGAGGGTCTTGAGGTAAGAGAAATTGTAAATCTTCATCCCTGAGGTGTTATGGTTAGGTCAACAAAAAAAAAATAAAATGAAGGGTCCACAAAATAGAAGTTTAAATCTTTTGACCAATATAATTCAAGAAATCTGAAATAGGGTTACCAAAAAACTCCTCTGGACACTCAGTGAACTCTTCATCCAACTATAAAATGTTCCTGTATGCATTGGGGTACCATATTAACAGAAAATACTGAAAAAATATTTATAAATGGCTTTCAAGTGTATTGTTTCTTGTCTTAAAACAACTGACAAAAATATAAATTGGGAGAATTTTCCAAGAAAAAAAAAATGTATAAAGACCTTGTTTAAGGCATTTCATTTAACTTAGAGTAAATATAACATGTACAATCTAAGTGTATTATTCAATTCTATTTTCTCCCTCTCTCAAAGTACTGATTAATACATGGTAAACAGCATGGATCATATTCCTGACTCATATCTCTCTGACATGATTCAGTTGTCATTAGTGATATTGAAGACGTTCTTCTATTCATTCAAACATTATTAATGTGAACATAAAGTGTTCTATTTTAATTTTATTATTTCCAGTTACTATTCACTCTATCCTTCTTGCTTCATCCAATATTCAGTGTTATGTGACTCCTTATAATCACAGAAATTACCTTTTCTGAAACTTGACTGCATGTAAATAACTTGAGAAGGCTATAATGAGAACACTGGAATCTTAATCCAGTAGTGTTCCCAAGGCCCTTGATGCCTTCTTTGTGAAGGCACCAGGTTTTTGTGCCTTTGGAAATGTTTTTGAACATGAAAGAAAATTCTTATTACTTTGCAGGATGAAGCACCAGTGATTGTATACTGGTTCCTCGATGGATATATATCTTCCTTCTTTTCCTTCCTGTTCCCTGTTTGAGATGCTAGTATAAAAATAATTTCCAAAGTTTTTATTATGGGGGATAAAATTATATGTTATCAATCAACATGCAATCAAATGACAGAGACCAGCTTTCTAGAAGTGCAAAACTGAAATTGCTGCTTTTGTTGTTGTTGGTTGGTTGGTTGGTTACTTGTTTAGTTGTGTTTTTTTTTAGTGACTTTTTTCGGGGTGTGTGTGTGGGGGGGGTGGTAACTGTGTTGCACAGCTAAATTGTTTCCCACTTCATAGACAAGTAGAGAAAGGAGAAGGGAGAAACAGAAGGAGAAAGCTATACAGTTAAAAGCAAAATTCTTGGATTTTTCTCTTCTGCATTTACACATTACATCATTTACTTCACAGTTCTATCAATTTATGAATATGAAATATATTGAATGAAGACAAAAAAAATGAATGAATGACTTGCACCTTGGTCAATTTAATGTTTGAAATCAAATTTCTCTCAGCTAGTGAGAATTTTGACTTTATAAGGAAGGGCATTGCACAGACTAGTAGGAGCAGATACAAAAATTTGGATTGGCTTTCATTTGTGGAGTTGGTTAAGAACAGTATTTTGAAGCATCCATTTATTCTAACTTCCTGATTTTTGGCTGCACCTGAATCACTGTTAACTATCAAATGTTGAAGAACATGTTCCTTCTTTGTTCCATTTTGGCCTGTACTTCTAAAAAGCACAGGAGAAGCTACCGAGTCTCAGCTGAGAACTGTAACCGTCATTACATAACAATACGATAAATTATCAAGTTGTAACCTTGTTGTACCTGATAATAAGTGAATTTTAACAGAGCATTTCAAGACAAAATTGTTCAGCTGAGATCACCTTCACCAGTGATACAAGTTAGGAGTTTCACTTTGCCTTAACAGATTCACTAAACTCAAAGTCAATTATTGGATTTTGTCTAGGAGGTGGTGTCTTTGCTAGGCTGCACTGTGAGACTGACTCCAGGCCATTTCAGAGCAAAATCAGAAAAGGGTCAGCATGTGGGAACTGTGATGTGTGATTTCTGTCAGCTTTCAGCATGGTGTCAGAGCAGGTTACCACTTCCAGCTGGGCAAACAGTGACCTCTTCAGTCACTAAAGTTAATTCTGACAAGAACTGTGCATCAGAGCTCTGATATGCTTTACTTCATAGTCCAGTATACCAACACAAAATTAAAGAGATGGGGATTTAGAATAATATACTCAATGTTGAACTGCGACAGCTCAAGAATGGATAGATTTCCCATATATATACTGCTCTGCATAGAATTTAATTTGTATTATTTACAAGTTTTCATTGCTTTCTTAATAAGTAAGAACATATCTTTTGTCTATAACATAACCTAATCTATGGAAAATTCTTTGGATTATTTCAATGATGGTAGCTGTGGGAAATAAACTAATCAAAATTTTCAGGAGCAACCAACCATTTTTTATGTCTCCATTTTTGGTGCCTAGCTTGGAAATAAACAGAGCAAAGGGCTGATCTAATGTTTAAGAGTGGTAAAAAATATTTTTGGAGAATCAAAGACTATGGTTTTTGAGACCATTTTGAGATTATGTTTTCTTAAACTAATTTCTCCCTTTGTGAAAGTGACCTTCCATCCTTGTGTCATTCCAGTAGTTAGCAATTTCACATAATTGCTTCTTATATCACAGTTCAAAACACCACTTACACCTACACAGCTTTTATTAACAAACCAGTGATCCTGCACTGCTTTGTGGTACAAGTGGTTGTCACATACAATATGCACGTGAGATCTAAACTCTGATAAAAACTATTCTCTTCTCCCTGTCAAAAGAGCTACCTGTCTCACTTCAAAATGGAACACAGGTATGAGCTAACACATTGACATTGTAAACAATTAATTGCCTTTTACCACTTTTAATAAAATAGGTTTAGTTCCACTGATCATATAAATACACTGGAGTGCTGGGCTATTCTCATTGCACAATAAGGCTGCCAGGTTCAGTTTCAAGACTTTAATTTACCTTGCCTGTACTGAAACTTCAAGTTAGCAGACCTTTTCTTCTACAGATAATCTAGACAATGAGTCTAGTGCCACACACTTTCTTCCGTTGCCCATTCCCTAAAGGAAACTCCACTGGAGAACACAAAGCAATTCTCTGTGCCATTTATGTGTGCCATCTGCTCCACAGCTGCACAGCCTATGTATCTCTTTCCCTGAGAGCAGCATCTCATGTATTAGACTAGTGGGCAATTTTATCATATTTTTCTCCTTAACAGGCCCTAGCACAGCCTTTCCAGTGGTAAGAATTCATAGGATTTCCCAGTCTGCAATTTGTAGCTGAAAGTGGAGTCCTCACCATGCTGAAAGATGTAAGAATTCTGCCAGATTTTCTCACTTATACCTCAGGCAAAATAACACATAAGTCCTTTGGGGCTCTTGCTACATGTATTTCAGTTCTAACCAACCTTAATAAAAGCTAATCTGTTTTAACTCAAATTTTAAAGTATTTTATGTTCTGGGAGATATTTTACCGAGGTAGCAAGAGTATAACTATAATACAAGGAGGTAACGGTGATCTTATGGATTGCAAAGTCATAAATAACTTCCTTAGCTATTACTTCCTTCTGAAGAAGCAAGATTGCTCCATTTTATTCTTATGTGCCACTTTTGGCACTTATTCTTTGACTGTTCAAGTCTCCTTCAGATACTACAGACTCTATAGTGAATTATCTGTCAGGGGCAATTCAAACTGCTGTAGGAACTATCCAGATAAGGATGAATATCTGCTGCCATAAGGATACCTGCTGATAAAAATACTGGGGAAAAATAAATAAAATAAAATAAAATAAAATAAAATAAAATAAAATAAAACAAAACAAAACAAAACAAAAACAAAAACAAAAACAAAAAAGAACAAGTACCTGGTATTTCATGATGTTGGACTATTTTAGTATTAGCAAGTACTTTCAAAGGCAGTAGCCTTTGCTAATATACTTCTGCTGCTGGAATTCCAGAGACATGTTTGTGTATACATGAGGTTGGTAAAGGAGGATATTTATTCTTCCAGTTCTATTATTTGTTATGTGATATAATATTCTTTATTTCTCTGAAAGATGGCTAGGAGGTGTCAAGACTTTGAATCTCAGCAGAGAAGGATTTACCACCCTGGTCTGCTGGCACAAAACATGACGCAGTGAGTTCTGCTTGGTAGAGATGACCAAGAGAAAGACTGCAGTATGCGTAACGTTTCCTTCAAAGGACACCTTGGAGATTTAAAATAGAAAAGTGAAGAGACGTCATTTTGTATCAGACCTGTAGTGGACTGCCTTGTCTTCAAACTCTATACAGAAATTCTTTTTCCTTCTCAGAAACTGATGGGCTATACTTTCCCTAGTGACAAATAAAATTGACCAAAAAAATGAAAAAAAAAAAAAGTGTTTTGTTTTCAAGAGAAATGTTAGATTTAAATATAAATCTACACCACTTGGGAGATATATTACCTTCTTATTCTGTGCTTAGGAAGAGAACAATACAATAATTTTTAGGGTCAGCAGTTGGCAGTTGGTTACTGCCAAATAATATTTGTTGACAGATGATATCGAATAATAGAAAGGATATCAAGAGACTAAAAGTTTACATGAATGTTGTTGTTCTTGTTGTTTTTGTCAAGTTAGTTTACTTCTCTCTCTCTCTCTCTCTCTCTTTCTCTCTCTCTGTATATATATATGTATAATCTGTTTTTAAAACCTGTTTTTCTAACAGCTGTCTTGGTTATTTCTCTGCTAGTATTTTAAAGAGTTATGTGACTCCTTTAAACTTTTATGTGTACTTTCCAAAAATCAAATTATCATTCTTATGATAACATCCACAAATATTGAATCTTACACAAAAACTGCTTAATATTTTTAGCAGAAAGTGATTTCAAGCTCCTGGGTTAGTGCACTCCAGTGTAGCAGTAATTTCTTCAATTAACAGACAAGTCTATACTATAAACAAGGTGTGATATGTAAACAAGGTCAAATGATGCTTCATTTTCTGATAGGCCATCAAGCTGCTGAATCAATAAAATGAACAAAACACATTTTCTCCTGGTTTTGATGTTGATGGGTATAATATACAGAAATAATTGAACATATCAAAAATTTTTTCTTCTTAAAAAAGAAAAAAAAAAGATTGTTCAAAATTGAAGTGTTTTAGTGGTATTAAATAAGGTAAATAAATAATTTTTATCAGCAACAACATCTAAGACAGAAGCAACCTACATATACCAACCTGAAAAATGATTGGCAAGTGGACGCAAAAATGTAACATTTTATAATTCCATTTAACCTGTAGTATCTCCTACTTCCAGATCTACACAGCTGCTGATTCAATTCAGGAAGGTGGTACTAGTATGTTGAGCATAATCAAGATAGTATTTCATTTCCAATCTCTTTTGAATGTAGCTGCATTATAAATAGATTTGAAAAAATAAAACTAACAACAAGAACAACAAAAAACAACACCATAGAGTATGTGAGGAAACAAATTACGATTAAATTTTAGCACCTGATTCTTTTAAGATAGCACCCCATAATTACTTAACTTGAGATCATTGGGGTCAGGTAATATTTACCTACAAAAATGTGTCTGATTAACGATTTTCATTACCTCTTTGTGGAAAGAAAGTGAAAACAAGTTTTCCAGAAAAGATTTTCTTTTATGTCAATGATAGATGGTCTTTCAGTTGACACTCCATGTTTTGACCACCTCCTCACTTGCCAAGGTAGTTTACAGTTTACAGTGCACTATATTGCTTTAATTTCATTCCAAAATAGACCATATCTCTTTAACTTCTTGATGTTGAATCTGCAGGAAAGAGTTTCAGAAGTGATCCAAACCGTTAATCTTTGGACACAATCTGGTTTATCTCACTGTTTTCAGTTCTGCTTCTAGGAGAATTAGAAGACATAAGTCTAGCACAGTGTTATATTTCCTCCAGTTGAAAGCTTTCATGGTCTGAAAACTGTCAGGGTACAGAAGACTCCCCTCTTAGGAGTTTAGTTCTTCTGACAAGTTCAGCTTGCTGATAGATCTGTAGAAGTCTTGACAGCCTTGGGGATCTTTAAGAAAAAACTGAAAGAAGGTTCAGAAGAGCCTTTCCCCTAACAATTCTGCTAAAGAGCCTCTGCAGTGCCCCCCCCCCTTCTTTTGCTTGGTTGTTGCTTTTAAGCTGAGACTCTTGCATTTAATCATTGCCTGAACTGCTGCCTGAAGCAGCATTACAGTTATGCCTCTGCCTGGTCATTGACACTATTAGTCTGGACAATGACCCTGGCTGGTAGAGCTGGTTTCCTGACTTGAACTCAGATTGTCCTTGTCAGTTTGGACTTAGATGGTGATCATTAGGCTCTTGGCCTAATCACTAATCTTCTTTCTAAGGTACCACAGTACTCTGTCATTGTACATGATGCTACTCCCTCCGTCTGTCTTGTCCTGGCTTCTGGCTCTGAGTAGCCTTTCTTTATGAAGAAGCATGTCACAGAATTACAGAATCGAAGGGGTTGGAAGGGACCTCGAAAGATCATCGGGTCCAACCCCCCTGCCAAAGCAGGCTCCTTAGAGCAGGCTGCCCAGGTAGGCGTCCAGACGGGCCTTGGATATCTCCAGATAAGGAGACTCCACAACCTCCCTGGGCAGCCTGTTCCAGTGCTCCGTCACCCTCACCGTGAAGAAGTTCTTTCGCATGCCGGTGCGGAACTTCCTGTGCTCTATCTTGTAGCCATTGCCCCTTGTCCTATCCCCACAAACCACTGAGAAGAGGTTGGCCAAATCCCACTGTCTCCCAGACCTCAGGTATTTATACACATTGATGAGATCCCCTCTCAGTCTTCTATTCTCAAGGCTGAACAGGCCCAGGTCTCTCAGTCTTTCCTCATAGGGAAGATGCTCCAGGCCCCGTATCATCTTTGTGGCCCTCCGCTGGACTCTTTCCAGAAGATCCCTGTCTTTTTTGTACTGGGGAGCCCAGAACTGGACACAGTACTCCAGGTGAGGCCTGACTAGGGCGGAGTAAAGGGGGAGGATCACCTCCCTTGACCTGCTGGCCCCGCTCCTTTTAATGCACGCCAGGATCCCATTGGCCCTCTTGGCCACGAGGGCACACTGCCAGCTCATGGTCAACCTGTCGTCCACCAGGACCCTCAGGTCCTTCTCCTCAGAGCTCCTCTCCAGCAGGTTGTCCCCCAGCCTGTACTGATACATCCGGTTGTTCCTTCCCAGGTGCAGGACTCTACACTTGCTCTTATTAAACCTCATTTGGTTTATTCCTGCCCATCTCTCCAGCTGGTCCAGGTCTCGCTGAATGGCGGCACAACCTTCTGTCGTGTCAGCCACTCCTCCCAGCTTCGTGTCATCGGCATACTTGCTGAGGGCAGACACTATTCCCTCATCAAAGTCGTCGATGAAGATGTTGAACAAAACCGGACCCACCACCGACCCCTGGGGAACGCCGCTAGTCACAGGTCTCCAGCCGGGCTCTGCGCCACCGATCACCACCCTCTGAGCTCGGCCACTCAGCCAGTTCTCAACCCACCTAACTGTCCACTCCTCTATCCCACACTTTCTCAGCTTTGCTATCAGGATGTCATGGGAGACCGTATCGAAAGCCTTGCTAAAGTCAAGGTAGATGACATCCACTGCTCTCCCCCCATCTATCCAGCTGGTGATGTCATCATAGAAGGCAACGAGGTTGGTCGAGCATGACTTCCCCTTGGTAAATCCATGCTGACTACTACTCATAACATTCTTCCAATTGCTTGGCGATGACATCCAGAATGAGCTGTTCCAACACCTTTCCAGGGACAGAGGTGAGACTGACCGGCCTGTAGTTTCCCGGATCCTCCTTCTTGCCCTTCTTGAAGACCGGAGTGACATTGGCTATCCTTCAAGCTTCAGGCACCTCTCCTGTTCTCCAGGACCTTTCAAAGATGATAGAAAGCAGTTCATCGATCACCTCTGCCAACTCCCTTAGCACACGTGGATTTATCCCATCGGGACCCATGGATTTGTGTGCGTTGAGCCCACTCAGGCGCTCCCCAACTACCCTCGGGTCAACCACGGGGGAGCCCTCCATTTCCCAGCTGCTCCCTAGGTTATTAACATATGTCCGTACTAGATGTATAGCCTAAGCCTGTATTCAGCGTCTTGGCTTTCAGAACAACTTGGCCTGCTCTGATTATTCTTTTAATATGAGCTGCATGCTATGGGGGCATGCACACATCCTAGGGAATGGCCACATCCCAGCCCATTATTATATAGCTGTGACTATTGACATGTAACTTGCTATGAAACAAAGGTTTTGAACAGTATGATCATGAAGACAGGTAACTTTTCTAGTAATTTCATCTTTGCTACAACACATGCTACAGTGATTCGGATTACTCCTTGAATTTTCATTTGTTTCTCTCAGCTGAGCTATGATACTCATCTCAGCACTCCAGATATGCTTCTGTGCAAAGAACATAGGTGATTTAAGGAGGTCTATGTTTTATTTGCACTGGAACACACTCAGCATAATCACAGGATTAGTTACAGCTGAAAGGCTGGTTAGGAAGTGGCTTGTTACTGACTGTCATCCATTAGCATATGGCTCCATATTACTCCATTCCCCAGCAAGATTTCATTTAGTAGATAATTTAAAGGGCTTGTTTTCTCCATCTAAACTAATAGATCAGTGGTTGAATTTGTTGGTTACTTCTCTGTTTGCTGCTCTGTACCCAGAAGTCTTCTAGGAGCAAAGGGTCAGAAGCAGCAATTCCTTACTGAGGTTATAGTGCATTCAATCACCCAACAAGGTCTCTATACTGGACTTTATTTCGATTAATCACCAATTCTGTGATATGCTGACATTATTATTTGTCCATAGGTAAATCTTTCATTTGAGAAATCTATTTCTCCACATAAAGAGAAATCTTAGGATGAGTGAAGTAGATAAAGAAAATGCAAAGTGTCAACACAAAAGCCAATAATTATGTTTGTCACCATGATGCATGCCTTAGATTTTCCATATTTTTCTACTTTATCAATAATCCACATAATTCATTTTAACAAAAAAATTCATAATCTAACATGATTTCAATGTCTTGAAAGAAATAATTATTTTGAACATCTGAATTAATTGGTTTTATCACTTCCAGTATCACAACCTGAATGGATCTGAGTAGCAAAAGGCAGGAAAATACCAAAGTTACACCAAGTGTAATTTAAACCAGCTTTCTAGAGGTTTGTATATTTTGGAATAAATTTCTATTCTGTGGTGTCTAGTGAAAGCAATGACACACGTGAAGTCAGTCTGTTGATATGAGGACACTTGAGACAGTGAGTTTCTTAAAGCTCTTATTCAAATAAATAACCATTATATGGGCAAAACTGTTTACCCCCAAACCCAGCAGATTGGCTTCAGGTGCTCTGAACAGTGAAGATGAATAAACCAAACTTGATAGAGATGTCATTGCTTATTTTTCAGTATATTCATAATTCCTGTGAAGAGCAACCAATATCATATTTCACTAGAATCTTTCACTTAATCATACTTAATGCTCATCGTGATTCATATTAAGATTTATTATCTCTTCACAGCCAGAAGAAAGGTAGTAGGAAATGATATTTGAAACAGTGCTGGTATTGGTACATTTCAAATTATGTTTTGCATAATGATCTTGTAGAAAGCATAAACTCACCTAAATATGTTTGGATAATTTACAGCTGCATCTTCCTGTTTTATTCTTAATTATAACACTGCTCTGGTAGTAACCCCACTGAAATAACGGAAGAATAAAAGTACTAGGCATTTTGAATGTGGCTGTGAGAAAATGGGGAGGACTTCTCTCTGGAATACCCATCTCCTTAGACAAACATATTAATAAGTTTCTTAAAACACATTTATTGCCAGTAGACAGTAATGATTCATTTAGAGCTATTGCAGAGACTCTCCACTGCACTACCCACAAATAATTAATTAGTCTCTATAATGGTAGTCCATCACATGAATTACTACTTGGGGACTTTGATAGGTTAATTGCATGATACTAGTTCTGGAAGAAACCATTATGATCTATTATGTCAGCAAATACGAAAGGAAAGAGGAAGAAAATATTTACAGTTCATCATAGACCTTAATGCAATGTATTTTCTGCAACAATAGTTTTATGTCTTGACAAATAGCCTTGAAAGTATCTGTCCTGTGAACGTATTTCAAAGATTTGTTTCAGAATATTTGTGGTGTTTCGTTGTTGTTTGTTATTTTCTTGATTCACAAGAAGTAACATTAAAAAAATGATACTAGTGATAAATAGTAAGATTTTCTTAATATAACTCACACTTCCTAATACACTTCATATCAGTAGAATTCACTGAAGTATTAATATTTCTTTTGTAGTAATTATATGTATACCACAAAATCAATTTTTATATTAAAAATACGTTGCCTTTTCTTGTCTCAAAATTTGGAATGAGAATGATTTTCTCTTTATTTTTGTGGTTTAGATTTTTGAATTTTAACAATCCTTTGTGAAAGTAAGAAAAGTGTGCTTTTTTGCTCCCATACTATGCAACAACAGCGTTATCCAAGGTTAAGCAGTTTCTACTTCACTACTTCACCTTGGAACTTCACCAAGAAACTACTTCATCTAGGATTTAAGACCTCTTTTTGGCTTTTCAGATGAGTTTATACCTACTTCATTATGAATTGGGTGAAGAAAAAAAGACTACTGTTACAGACACCAGAGTGTTTGTAATTCTCAGAAGTCATATAAAATAAAACCTGTAATTTTAGAACAGGTTTTCCAGAACTGAGATTCTGAAGATGTACAGCAAAACCATCATATGGTATGCTTCTTTTCAATAAAAACATAGTATGGAGGAAAATACTGTTGGCAAAGACCCCAGGGCACACATTAAATCCTCCTCCACCCTTTTTATCAACAAAAAAGATAATGAAATAGTGCATACACTGAAATAACGAAAGTTTAAATTCTCCCTAGCCCTCTACAGAAAGCGCTAGTTAGCTTGGCTCAGCAACTTCTGTTTCCTTTTTGGGTAGGCTATCAGGAAACTGGTCAGTTCCGGATAGCACTAAAAGTGTGACAGGTAAATTAGCATTTTCTGACAGAAAACTCTTCAATTGGAAATGACTTTTGACCAGCTCTTTAATAAGACTGCCTTAAGTCTATGTCTGCTCACTGTATAGTAAAATTGATATTACCTATTCAATAACCTACCTGCAGTCAAGAGGCAATTAGAGTGTACCATACTCTTCATTGCTTTTCAAGCTGAGAATCCTACTATGGATCACTGATAATATTGTTTAAGTGATCACCGTTATGAAATAGTTTTCAGAAAGTAAGTCTTGCTGGGACTGAAAATACAAATCCATTTTGGTTCAACAACTAAAAAGAGAATAACTTTTTAAATAGTCTACAGAAAAGTGTATGGCTGACACCCTGTTCCAGAATCCATGGTAAGTCTGTTTTATATATCCATGCCTGGTGTTATGTAACAAGCTTGGTGTTCCAGCTGAAGTAACTGCTGGACAAAATAGCAACATAAACATTTACATTTACTCTACTTGTACTTAATTAAATTCTTATGATTGTTAAGAAATCTGCTATACTTAGTGGGATCCAACTCATGAATGAAAGCTGGCAATTCTGTAATGCATTTGTCTTCTAGATGTAAAACCAAGAAATCTTTTCAAACATTGAAAGCAGGGATCTTCAGACAATATTACAGACCTTTGAACCTCCAAGTAGAGCAAAGGAAATCATAGAATTCCCTCACTATAAAGGAAATGTTCTGCTATTAGATAAGCATTAGATCGAGAATCCATTCTCAGGTTTCAACCAAAGAGGGGTTTTGTTGGGCAGTAGGGTGAGGAGCACTCTGTGCTGTTGTGTAGTCTTGCTTTAGTAAAGGCCTAGTCATGCAACTCAAGATCCTTTGAAACTTGTACCCATGACAGGTGCCTTAAAGGAATTTGAGGAAATGTTATAGACTTTATATATTATATATTAAGAAGTTAAAAACATTATGCTCTTTAATTCTGTCCAGGGGGATAGAGAAAGTTTAATGGACAGGAGTCTTCACAAGGAAATGAATCTTCTGTATGATCTCAGTGTATTATACTTTGTTAGGTACTAACAAATATTGGAAATAACTGATTGCCCATCTTCCTGAGTGCCACCTGCTGACACATGTAAATGGAAAATTGTTGTCATAACATTATTTTTCAGTGGTAAATGAAGCATGAAGATGACATTTTAAAGATGGGTGTTTGAGCTGTAGTCTCATCATGAAAGCTATTACAAAGTCCTTATTCCCTCATCAAAGTGTTTAGACTAAAATTGAGGTACTGAAAGCCTAGTTGCCCAGAGGTATGGGAAATAATGATAATATGAGAAAGGGTGTGTCTCTTCTGTTATCTAAAATGAAAGATTGGATTCATAAGACTCTGATATGCTGAGTTTTAAGTTTTTCCCACTAAAACACCTATGGAAAACAACCACACCTTTAGAATACATGGAGAGCAAGCACTGAGTAATGAAAATGTTGTTCACATATATAAGCAGGGTGGGTTCATAGCTGCTCCCTAGCTAACAAGGATCTTGTGGAGAGGAGTATGTTTCCTTCTCAAATATTGTACTGGTAAACTGCTGGGAAACACTTGGAGATTTAGCTATAGATCTATTCTGATCAGAATTACTTCTTCTTTTCCACAAAGTATAATGAGAAGGAAATATTTCTTTATGCTCAAATAAACATTTACTTGAAAAAGGAAAGATCAGATTTCAAAGTACAACTCAAAGTCAGACAGAAATAGCAGACTGGTGCATGATGGAGATTTTTGTTTGTTCCTCCACACTGTTGATTTTATTCTCAATATGTCAGGAAGATTCTGAGAAAGTTTTGCCAGTCTTGTGGAGCAAAGCTTAATTCATAAATAGCAAAATGTAAAATATATAATAATAATGGTTTAAAAATATACATTAAACTTAATATAATATTTTCTTTTCCAGTTACTAAATAACTGGATCCATCTAACTAGAATTATTTTGCCCTGATCAATGCTACAATTGAATTTATACTTCTGAACTGAAGGAAAACCACAGAGAAAAGACAAAAACATCATAATTCATCACTATCTATATATGGCACAAAAGTAGCAAGCATAGTAAATTTTAAGTAAGTTGAGACCTTACATAGCTATTTAATACACTGTCAAAGAGAAGTACAGATAGCATGCTAATAAAATAAATAAAATACTCCTACCCCACCAACAAAAACAAGCAAACAAACACTTCCTTAGATTTTTTGGGATTTAGTGTTTTAGGATTTAATGCTCACCCAGGCAATCAAATCTCCTAAGCAGGATGCTCAGCCACTGTCTAGATGGTGATGGATAGCTATGTTGCAAAGCTCTTTGAAACTGCGTCTTTACCTGGATCAAAAACATTGTTATTTTCAATTCTAGTTCCCCCACAGTCCTACCTGATGACTTCATTAATGTAAGATTTATCACTATTAATTCTCTGAAGCTACCTATAAAAATATCATCTAGCTATTCTTACTAAGTGCAAAAGACTATCATATGTGATCATTTATTGATCTGCAGGAATATTTTCTACTGACTGTTTACAAGTACTTATAATGTTTGCTGAATCTGCAGCAAGGACAACCTTGGGGAGTCTCTGAGATGGTCAGATTCTCCAGCATGCTAAATAACACAAAAACATACATATAGTTCTGAACAACTGTTTAGGAAGCAGGAACTGCCTAGGGTAATCCTAGATATTGTGGAAATTCCCACTAACAGAGCTTTTGTAACAGTTAATCAAATATTTTGTTTTGAATGCCCTAGTGGTCGAGTCAATCACCTCATCAGAAGTTGTTTTATTGTCTTCTATCAGTATGTTGTCTAATATATACTAGCCAGGAAGTTGCTGGGTCACCTGTGAAATTAATGACCTAACTGCACTAAGTTATCACAGCCCTAATACACAGCTACACTTTACTCTATTAACTATAGGATAAACCACTCACCAAGTGCAGATGTCTTCTGGACTGTGAGATGAGAGTTCTTGATCATCAGATCTCTCTCTCTCTCCTTCAGAGGCTTGTGTACTGGACCTTGGTATACTCATCTGACTTTTTGTTTTCTGGTACTAGTTTCTGTTTTTTCTTTCTTCACAGTAGCTGGAAATGAGCCTTATGTTTCTGGCAAATGAGGGTTTATATGTTAGATACTGCTGTAAACCTTATTTTTAATGCAAATGAAGAGTTTAATGTTTGAGATATACTTGCATAATTTTGCAATTAGTAATATAACAAGAACAAAGAGGTTCTGTACTATAAGCACCTCCTCCTCTTAAGTACTTTCTGTTTCTGTTCTTTCTTAAGTGTGTTTTAACAAAGGCATCACAAACTTTGTGAATGGGCTCAACTATGCCCTGCTCTAGTTCAGCTGTGAAGCCAGCTGGAACCATGTCTTGCATGGGGCAACCCTGGCCTCTTCTCACAGAGACCATCCACACTTTCCTTCACTACCAATACATTGATATTTATACCCAATGCAATAGCAGGTTCTGAAAGGAAACTTCTTTCAAAGTAAGCAAGAACAAAAGGGCAAAACATGAGCATATTACATATAAGGGAGCTACTGAATGAAAATTATTTTTTCCTCTTTCTTTCCCACTTCTTCTTCACTTACTCAGACAGTTCTAACTTCAAATAATGATCTAATTTCTGGTAAAATTGATCTTTTGCAGTTATACTTTTTAATTATGTATATATATACTTTTTCTGAAAATAGAATGTGCTGATAAGGTTGGGGTACGCTCCTGATCTGAGTAGTTTATAAAAAGAACAGTACCGGGAGAATATCAAATAATAAAATTAAGTCATTATCAGTAATGTAAGGAATTCCCAAAATTTCAGTGCCCACAAGGGAGTTATGATCTCCTTTTAGTGGCAAGTGAGACCAAAGCATTATAGCTTTATTACAATTGTGGAGATAGCAAAAATATTTTGACAATAACAGAGTGCAAGTGGGGAGGGGACAGAGAGTGATGTGCTTTGTGAAGAAGAAAACTTACGATTTCAGACTCATGGTAGCTACTGAAGATCAGAAACCACAAAGAACAAGTTCTTTGGATTTTAATATCAGCAGGTGTAAGAATGTTCTCTGAACTGTTTTCTTCTTTATCTTTTAGCACACACACTTTGACGAAATCATCAAAAGTTCTAATAGAGAGAAAATTAGTGACATTTATTCTATTGGCCACAAAAAAAAAAAAAGCTGGGGGGGGGGGGGTGGCTAGTAACTTTTCTGTCAATGCAACATCAGCAGTGGTTAAAAAAATACTTACAGTATTAGCATTGACTCACATCAGAAAATATTTGTTATTAATGTTGTTTACTGTCTTCTGGAGGATTTTATTTCATTATTTTCAAGAGTCTCTGTGGAAAGAGTAGAGATAAATATTAAATTGTAAGGTATATGAAGAACTAAACAAAATATTCAAGGAGTCTATCAGAAAAGCTTCCAGTTGGTATATGTGGGATAAACAATTTTTTCAATGTCTTGGTTATTTTCAAGTTTTAGTTCATATATGGGTCATGAAAATAAACTTGAAATTTGAAAGACTACCTCTGTAATGCAACTAGATTTCTGATTCAGCATTTCTACTTATGTTAGCTGTCAACAAATCAAATTCAATATAATTGGAATAAAACCTTGAAAGCCCAAACATGAAATTCGGTAAGCTGGATTTTCCTTACCACACTTGTAAAGAATAGACTGTACGTGATGCTGTATAAGACATTTGAGTGTGAAATTCCTCTGTCTGGTTAAATTAGGCTAAAAAATAAATAAATAATAATAACCAGAAAGATAGATTTGGAGAGTTTCTGTACTTGATTAAGAGGGGAAAGAAAAAAAAAAAAAAGCACATCTTAATGTGAAATGCTGATTGACGTGAGAATAGTAATAATCTTATTGAATACTTTCATCTCATTTTGTAGAAAGATTAAAGAAACCATTCTTCCTCCCATTTGTAGCTACATTACTCTGGAATCAACAGAAAGTAAAGATCAAAATGTTTTGTTCATTGAGGGAAATAAGCTTCATTCTGCAAGACTGAACAAATATAGAAAAAAAATGTCTTCACAAACAGTGAAATTAGTAATAGTGTTGTGGAATTAAGTAGCAATTTGTTTTTAATAACAAATATGTCAGGTTCTGTTGATATATATATATATATAAAGTGATATTTCTTTTCTAATAGCTGTGTAAATTTCAAGCTGATCCCCAACAAGAGTTTTTCTGCTGTCTAGATAATTACTTGACCTCTAATTTGATTCTATATTTCTGTGTTTGATGATCGAAACAGAGGAGACTCAGTTTGTTTATAAACTGCTTCACTGTCCCTGTAGTAGAGGGTACAGTGAAACCTAGTGTTTATTTGGGGAATGGATAAACATGAATCTGATCCTGGCATTGCACGTTGAAGAGAAAAAATACTATTTTAAGTGTTTCTTTTTATTAGAGTCCTAAAGTCCTATAGTTGAAATTTGTAGTTTTCATAAGTCCAGAGAGAACATACTCGTAGCAAAACCTCTGGGGTATTTCTGATCATTTAACCAGTTTAGAACACCTTTGCACACCTGAATCACAATGGGATAAAGTGGAAAGGTAGCTATTGAGCAGCATGTTGGCTGAGTAGCTGAAATATGTTGCTTAAGGTTTCATTTTTAACAGAAAATAATATGACTATTACTGCTTTAATTTGGTGGGGAAAGAAAAAAAAAAATTGTTAGGAAAAACTAAGTTACTGAATAATGTCCTATTGGCTTGAGTACTTATAAGTAAGAGGATAACTTCAATTCAAGTCCCTGGAATAATTGTGAACTATTCACTTTTTGAATTACATCAAAATATCAGCAATACCATTACCTGCATTCAAAATAAATAAATAAATCATGCCAAATTATTGTCTGCTCTAAAAGAGGAATTGTGCTTGGAATCTCCATATGTTTTATTCTACAGATGTATAGTTATTTTGTATAGATATAATATTATTATTCAGATTATTTTTTTCCGCAAGGTCAAAAATTCAAGTAAGCCTTTCTTGTAAGTCTGATGTTTGCTACTCTCTTACTGTCTGTCCAGCTCTATATTTATGAACATTAATTGACACTTTAAAATCCCAAAGTTAACCCAGCTTAGCACAAAGGGTCCTGAATTATTAAGGTTTATCTAGTTATCTTTTTAAAGTCAGGGAGCTGATGCCCACATTCTCTAGTTTAATGTTGGGACTTTAGCTGAAGCAGCTAAGTTAGCAACCCACTTGCCATCTTGATTAATATTATAAATTTATCAAGCAGATTATCCATCTCTTCCCATTACATAAAAAGTGACTAACGGTTTCTATAAGCCTAATATAAATGCATCTGTGAGAAAACAAGTCGACAAAGAGTATGGCCAATATATTTTTCTGTTTAATATTGACACAATGGAAAGGATGAACTGAGGAGGATATAACATCAAAATGTCAGCAGTTGATCCATGCTCCATACTACACAGAAAAAAGAAAGAAAGGAAAAAAAAAAAAAAAAAAAACACAATACAAACAAACAAATAAAAAAGCCTAAAATTGAAAAACCCTAAACTTGACCTGGGGGAGAAATAGCTACTCACATTTAATTGTCTGAATGACTAAGCTGTTACTGATTAAGAGCACAGGTCCTTCCAGTCTCACAAGATATTTCTCGTCTATCACTCTTTTACCAATAATCAATCTGAGCTTTTAAAGAATCTATGATGTAAAAATGATCATAACAAGCTAGACAACAAAGGCTGGAGCAGCACTCAGTGTTGACATGAACATAGTAACCATTATCTAACATTTATGCAAGAAAACTTCTGAGTACTAACCTTCTGCAGCAAATCAGAATAGACACATACACAGAAATCATAACAACCACGTGAGAAATCTAGAACTGATAAATGGATGGAAATCCTTTGAAGTCCATAATCTTAAATGGCAGCTCTTTATGTACCAGAACGATGACTGGACTTTTATTTAATCCAGACTTATCTTCTTATTTCTGCTATCTCATTAACCTTGCCAAAAACTGATAAAAATAAAAAATAAAAAATCTACTTTGCTCCTGCCTGATCTCATTTCCACATATGTATTAGCAATTTATGAAGTAAGATGCAATTACATTTTTCTAAAATCACGGAACTTGTTAAATTGATGTTTGTGTAGACAATGATACTAGCAGTCATTTGCCAAGTTACTAGTTGTTAATACAGCTGTAAATGAACATCTATATGGTATTAGAGGACAGTCTTTATTGACCCCCCATAAGCAAAATATAAATCTAAATATAGAGTATACTGATAGCATCTTCCAACTTTCTTATTTTAGACCACAGCAAAATTTCTATATATCTTTCTATATCTTTCATCACCTGATCTTTGGTTTTTTGCTCCACACTGTTGCCTAACACAAAGTGCCTAACTCCTCTTCCAAGAGTTTACCTGGCTAAGGCAAGTACAGCTGGCTGAGTCTAAGGTCAGTTCCCTCACTTATAAGAGCTGTTATGAAGACAGCTAAAAGAAAGAGTATCCCTTCTTACTCTGAGAAGCTAATTTTATGCTAGAGTTCTGCTGATGCCCTGTACTAAAAGTATGTCTGCACCTAGTCACATCTCCTCAATTCTAACCCTGACCTATTGGTTTGCTTGATCTTGGACCTGTGTCATCGTGATGGACCAGCACAGCACTCAGGCTGATTATGATTGCTGCCCACATGTTAGATCCTGAACCTAACTTTCTAAGTCAATAACATAACTCCTTATTGCTGCCTGATTTACTCTCACCCTCAAGAAATTTAAAAGCAGCTCCCAAAGAAAGGAGGGGCAGCCTCCCTTTCTAGTTTTGTTCATGACAGCTGTGCCCAGTCAAGAAGCTGATTTACATTCAGCTTGGATTCAGCCAGCTGAACTCTTAGAAGGTGAGATATGCTCACAGCCCTGACATGCTAATGATATTGCTTTCCTTCTTGTGATTCTGATCATGACTTCGTATACCTCTGCAAATAAGTGAAAATTAATTTTTTTTTGTTTGTTTTTCAGGATGAAGTTTTAAGTGGAGTGCAGAACATTTTGCTCTTTTTGTTTATAATGACAGCAATCTTAACTCATTTCCACCTGACAAGCTGTCAAAGCACCTGTATAGCCTATGCCTGTATTGTTACTATGTACATCTATCTTCACATGGTAGCATTTGGACATGCTAAAAGGTAGGTATTCCTGATGGGTTATTATCTGGCTGATTTCTGCAAATGCAACAGAAACACTTCTGAAAGTTTTTCTGTTGTTTGTTGTTGTAGTTTGTTTGTTTGTTTTTTGATAATTTGACCAAGAGACTTGTGGTGGTTATATCTTGCTATGCAGCTGAACTCCACCACAACCGCTCTCTCACTCCCCCTCCTTAGAAGGAGAGGGGGAGAAGAAAGTATGCTGGAAAGAAAATAATAACTCACAGATTGAGATAAGGATAGTTTAATTAAAAGGAAAAGGAAGAGGGGGGAAAAACAAGAAAAGGCCATGCAGAAGCAGAGAGAGAGGGAAAAGAAATTACTCTCTACTTCCCACAAACGAGCGATGTTTGGCCACGTCCCAGGAAGCAGAGCCTTAATACCCATAGCCATTGTTTGAGAGCAAAGACATCTTCATAATGAGAGCTTCCCCTCTCCTTCCCATTTCCCACCTTTTATTGCTGAGTGTGACACGATATAGTAAGGAGGATCCATTTGGTTGGTTTAGGTCAGCTGCCCTGGTGATGTCCCCTCCCCACCCCTTGCCCATCCCCAGCCTATTGGCTCTTGGGGGGGGGGGGGGGGATTGGCGTTAAGGGAATCCTGATGCTGTGCCAGTATTGCTCAGCAATAAACAAAACACTGGTGTGATACCAGTGCTGTTCTAGCTACAAGTGCAGAGCACAGCACTGTATGGGCTGCTACAGGGCAAGTTAACTCCATCCCAGCCAGACCCAGTACAAGCCTACATAATGAAGGAACAATGCTGAGAAAGACCATGTACTGATGAGTGTTCTGGGGCCAATGAAGTCTAAGAAATTGAAGTGCTTGTTGATTGTTGAAACATTGAACAATTAAATGTGATTTGGGGTTTTAGGTCCTATTACTGCTGATAATAGTATTGTGACAATCACATTTGATTATAAAAATACAATAAGCAGGGAGAAAGTTAAGACACTTGGAAAATCTGAGAAAGCAAAATAATTAGTACTACACATTCCAAGGGTAAACATTTCTTTAATTTCCTTCAGCCATGTAATTCTTTACATAAAGAGAGTTATCCTACAGCAAAATTTTCTTGATAACAAGAGCTGTTGCTTACTATTTTCTCATTCAGGGAGAAGCAGATTATTTTTAAAGCAGCACAGAAAAGTTTACAGGTGATTTGTGAAGTCAAAGAAGGAAGAATAGCAAAAATTTGCAACCCTTCTCTTTTTAGATTTGGACAAACTCATTGCTGGATAAGCATAGAGCAGTAACTGGTCTTTTAATCAGATGAAGATGTGGTAATCTTGTGCCAGTAAAATGCATCAGATGCTTCTGTAAATGTTTGATCATGAGTTATTTTCCAGTACTGAGAGACCTTCTTGATAAAGTAATGCAAACTGTTGTAACCAAAAAAAAGAAGGGAGAGGGGGAGAGGAAGGGGGATTGGGGGAATGGAGAGAGAGAGAGAGAGAGAGAGAGAGAGAGAGAGAGAGAGAGAGAGAGAGAGAGAGAGAGAGAGAAATGATTTGAACCAGTGTTTTATATATCAGGATTTCTCCAAATCCAAGCTGAAGCGAAGACAGGTATTTGTTATTGTGTTCCGTCTTTTTGATCTGACATAAGTAAGATGATTCTAAGATGATGATGACATATAGTGTCAATATGAGTGACAGGAATGACAAGTGAATGACACAGGAGTGTTCCAGGATGTCAGAAACACTATCCATGTTGTTTATGAGGTGGCTTCCTGCTTGCTTTAAAGCAACCTAATCCCTAAACAGTAATTAATTTATTATTATTATCATTATTTTTCTAGAAGTTCTAGAATATTTGGTCCTGTAGCCAAACAAATTTTTTATTCTTATAATTTTATTATTATTTAAACCTGAACACTCCAATGGACTGATAGAACATTATTATGGACTCTTTTCTAACTTTCTCCAAATAGTTGGCAAAAGATTTAGAAACAAACAAACAAACAAAAACCCTAGCCTCAGTAATCAGACCACTTTTGTACACTAGTCAAAATTCATCTTAAATTGTTTTTTATGGTTTTGTAGTGGCAGTCCTACTAAAAGGCTGCAATTGAGCCTCATTAGGTTATTTTGGAATCTTCCTGTAATTTCTAGTTTATATGTAAATTTATCCTTTCATTAATTTATCCTTTCAGCTCAGATTGAGTTTCCTTCTTTTCTTATTAAACATGGTCTTTGAACATATAACACTAACGCTTTTACCTTTCTTGGCAAGATAGGTTCTTTATTACTCATGCACATTAGCTTCTCTTGGCCCACACACATGTACAGGACAAATACATTAATAGTTTTATTATTGTTACATATAAGATCTCACCAAGAGTTTTTAAGGTAGAGTTAACAATTTCCTGCATTACTGGTGCTCTATCCTACTGGTATGCTACAATATATATTCTGAGCTAACATTTCTCTTTTTACTACTGATTTTTTTTGGTAGTTTATCAGAAGGTAATGGAAGACCATATCATCATCATCATCATCATCATTTACACTGGCCATTTTCAATTAATAAACTCGTGCACAAATTCCTATTAATACTCAAGAGCATGATCTTGCCCTCTATAATTTATCTGATTTTCTATTACTCTGATCATCATGTTTATGTGGCTCTTCATGCATATCCTAGTATTTTTCCAAATGACTTCCATGCTTACATTAACAACTTCATGCACAATTGCAAGCTAATTTGAACTCCTGTTGCCATTTAAGAACTCAGAGTATGATTTTTGATTGGTTGTCACGCAAACAAGTAGAATAATGATTCAGTAGGGCAATCCCAATAATGTCTTCATTGTCTCCTTTTTGACAATACAATTATTCTAAAGTAGAGATGAATTAATTACCTTTAGCAACTGACCACTGAAGGACTTAGCTCTCCTCTTGGGCATGATAAACTCTGGTTTCTTATGATAAAAGTTCTTCTTGAGAGACTAAGCAGCCTTTTAACAACAGCATTTCAATGAAAAGTTCTAAAAAGTGACCTGAGCTACTGAACATGTATAACACAATGGTGAGATGACAATTCTAAAATAATGAATGAGCTCTGAAGAACAAGAAAGTATGCTATTCCAAGATGTGTTTAATCATAACTGAAAGCCAGGAGGTCAGATTAAAATGACTGCTAATTTGCTAGTTCTGTAACTCACTTTTCCCTATGCTGTTAGTAAAGGAAAGACAAAATAAACATAAATTTACTAGGTCATTCATGATTTATTTTTGTGTTCCTTAATGAACAACAGTTAGTTATTAGCTTAGAAGTTCATATAAAAGATGTGTTTGTTAACAATATGTCATCCAAAGCTAAATGATATGAAGTTTGTTAAACTGAGCGTGTTGTTACTACTTTTATTAAAATTGGTTAAAATTCATTTTCATTAACAAGCATACTACCAAATACACTGAGCTTGTGTTGTTACTGCAAACAAATATCTGACAAAAGACAAAATGAAACCCCAGTAACTTTGGCACGTGTTATAATTCCATAAAAATTAACAATTTTTTCCCTTATGAGACCTAAATATACACAGTGTAAGTTTTATACATAAATTCTTAGTAAATTACATGCTCAAGTGATGTTTTATTTTATCAGAAAAATGTCTAGAAGGAGCTAATTCCGAAGTAAGAAAGTTTCCTTTGCTTTTGTCTTGTTTTGGGGATATCTTTCCTTATTCTTTGACAGCGGATCCTTAACATTTATATAGTAGCATTCAGATACCTGTTTCTATCATTTCTATCAAGCTGCTGTTCAAGATAGCTGATATAGATATCAAATGCTTCAGTGCTAGTTCACTGATTCAGCTGATGAAATAGTCTACTGTCTATTTCCTTGTCCTTCTCTGAGATTTTTCTTGCTGAAGGCAGTCACTAATATCTTCCCTGTACAATGTCTGCTTCATCACATATGCTACTGATGTCACTTCAGTTTCATCATTCGGAACAAATCCATTCAAAAGCATCTTAAAGTCTCAAGGAAGTTTATTCCAGGTTGCAAAAGAGTTTCAGACTTAATTTTATTTCACATCTTTCTTACTGTTTATATGCAATCTGTAGCCAAATAATTTGAAAAAATAAATAATAACAATTACCTTTAAGTAAAACTTTAAACCTCTAGACTTTATTAAGGTTTCTCAGCTTTTCTTGACGGACTGACAGATGGAGTTTGTGGCTTTATGCATAGTTGTTTCCAACCACCTGATTGTAACATTATTCCTTAATAAGAGGCAAAAGGGATTGCACAGAATTATTACATTTAAATATATATATATTTTTTTCTGAAAATTAAAAATTGACACACATGCATTTTTTCTTACATAGTTCTACATTTTAATCATCAGCTAGATCTCTACTCCAGAATTTCAGATAATTATGTCATGCTACTTTTGATGTCCACCAAATTCATCTTGATATGCTTTAACGCTTTCATCATAGGCATCTCAGAACCAATTCTTATGCAATATTTTTTTTACATAAGTCCCTTAAGATATGTAACCTTCATCTTGTGTTCCCTACATATACAGTGAGTCCTGCATAACGTACTACAGATACAGAATACTATTATCATCTTCTCTCCAGATTTTCTTTTATTCAGTAGCTACAAATGAAACAAATTCTTTCACCTCTTCAGCAATAAAATTTTGGCCATGTCATTTTTCATGATGCAATGCAGAATTTTATACCAGGTATAAAGACTATTCGAGAGAGAGGGAACATCCCTTGTCCTGCATTGTTATCATAATCAGCTTTCTTTTAGCTTTCCAAGCTGAACATGAGAGCATCAGTATTTTTTTTATACAGGAGAAATAAATAAATAAATAAGACTGAATAAAACAGGAAGGAGAGAGAAATAAGCCAGGATATGAGTGGCTAGGAGTATTCTGAGTTGTGCATGAAGAATATGTTTCCCAGTACCTGCTGTTGGAAAGACTCTGATATCTTCCAGACCTGAGGAAAGAAAATTCAACATAAAAATTTTTAAGGATTTTCTGTTGAATTCTCAGTTCCACAACTTCACCCTTTTAAAATATAGAGCATAAAGAGAATAGGAATCAAATTAGGTGTAAAAAGATTCTCAAGGTTTCTGTCAAAACTCAGGCTATACTTGGCTGGCATCCACACGAGTGTGAGTAATGAAAATTTGGTGAGGATCCAGTGTTAGAAGATGGTTGGGCAGAAAGTGTTTGGATTTTAATTTGAATTTTGGACCTTCAGATGGTGATATTACAGAGTAGAGCCTTAAATGAGCCTTGGGCTGCATGAAAAGAAGCATGGCAAGCAGTTTGAGGGAGGTGATTCTCCCCCTTAATCTGCTCTTGACCCCACCTGGAGTACTGTGTTTAGCTCTGGGGCCCCCAGCACAAAGACGTGGTTGTTAGAACAAGTCCAGAAGAGGGCCACGAGGATGATCAGAAGACTAGAGCATCTCTCCTGCAAAGATAGGATGAGGAAGTTGGGGTTGCTCATCCTGGAGAAGAGAAGGCTCCAGGGAGACCTTAGAGTGGCTTTCCCTAAAAGGGGCCTACAGGAAAGCTGGGGAGGGACTCTTTGTCAAGGGCCGTAGTGATAGCACAAGGAGCAACGGCTTTGAACTAAAAGAGGGTAGGTTTAAATTACATATGAGCAAGAAATTCTTCAGTCAGAGGGTGGCGAGGCACTGGCACGGGTTGCCCAGAGAGGTTGTGGATGCCCCTTCCATGGAAGTGTTCAAGGCCAAGCTGGATGAGGATTTGAGAAACCTGATGTAGTGGGAGGTATCCCTACCCATGGCAGGGGGGTTGGAAGTAGGTGATATTTAAGGTTTTTTATTCAGATAAATAAGTTAAATTGAAAAAAAAAATAAAGCAAAAAAGAGCAAACATTTGTGGTGGTCTATCACATAATTAGTTATAGAAACTAGTCAATCATATAGACATATGTGCATAGAAATAGTTAAATAATTTATTTCCTAAATGTGAAACAAATCAGCATTGGTAGGTAATTATAATTTGACACATCTTTAATTTGAATACGTTGAATCAGTTGAACTCCCATGACCATGAATCATTTGTGTAGATTACATTTAAATCAGTATTCCAATTTAACAGAAATGCTCTTATTTGTGCACATTACTCCATCATTCTGCTTAGATAAGATATCTGACGAATGACCTACACTGAATTGCTTTATAAAACTTTTTCAGAACCTTGAACTCCTGTATTGCCTTTCAAATCTATTATAATAATATGACTGCCTTATTTTAATTCAATATTCTATCGAGTAGAGTATTACATACTAATATTTCTACAAATTCATTCAATGTTTTTGTATTCTTAACAGATTGAAGATAGGAAATAAAGCTCATTCATTTATTGCTTTTACATACATATATGTCAATCCATTGATGCATAAATACAAGATTGCTGAATGATCTTTTTATGTTTTTCACATTTTTTTTATCTAAAGGACATTTAATCCACAAATGTTTTCTTGGATGTGAGCCCACACTTGCAAAACTCAATAATCATGCCTAGACAAAGTATAGAAACCAAAATAGTACCAAAAGGTTGTACAAATTTAAAACATAATCTTTAATTGAAATGTTAAATTAAGATTGTTCCATCTCTTTCTCTCTTCCTCTTCCTCTTTCTTTTCTTTCTCTAGACTTTTGTTTGAATTGACTTCGAGTTACGTTCTTTAATGTATATTGTATAAGAATATATTTATCTAAGAAATATATATATATAATATATATGATATAATTAATCTAATAGAATGTAATATTCCAGATTCAAATTTATGATTAAAAGGAATCAAGAAATGTTTGATCCTCTGTCATAGCATCATCTCTCTAGCTACTGGGTCAGGAAGAGCTGCTATACTCTTCTACAAGCAACTATGGAAAGGAAGCTTGTATGCTTGTTGCTGAAAGTTGTCAAATAAACTGTACAAATGCATAAGAGAAAACAAAAGCAACGAGTAGAGAGATAATGCATACAGTCCAGGAAAAAAAAATAAAAAATGTTTGTATTAGAAAAGCACATTACATATACTGTCCCATGGTGAACTTTTTTATGGTTTCTCATTCACAAATACATTCACATACTGCAAGAATTGATAGCTCTTGGGAGTGAGGATTAAGCCAAGGTGTTGGTAAAAGACTTAGCACTTATGAACTGCTAAATTGAGAATTAAAATTGCTATAGAGTTGTGAATTAACATAAGCAATTAAATATATGTATAACTTGAAGATTTACAAAATTTCTTACATGTGATCAAAACTATCTAAAGAAAAATATGTAGCTTTTCTTATTGTTCAAACTTGTGATGGATAAAAGCATAATTAATGTGTAATAGAATGCTGTGATAGCTTTCAAACTTGTCCTAAAAGGAATGTCTCAGCAGAGTTCTGGACTGTATTTTAAGTAAATGCCAATTCTAGAAATCTGAAGCTTATCAAATCCTTATAATTCCAACAGCTTGAAATAAAACATTCTGGTCATGCATATAAGCTTTAGGATATAACTGTACTGTTTTTCAGAATTTTATAAAATACAGCTGACATCACAATGGCCTTTCAATTTATCTGTGTTTACATTTATATTGTGTAATATGTATAATTAAAACATATTTTGCTAAACATTTTGAACAAACTATATATCCATTTAATCTATTTTCTGTTCTTTGTTTATCATGTAAGATATTTTCTTTTATATGAATGACTAAAACTTCCATGCAAAAAAACATTTGACAAAAAGTGACAGCTCACTGCAGCATAAATTTTAAGGACTACACTTCAGTGCTAGAATTTCTTATACTCCTGTACTCACAAATTCAGAATTTATTCATTTACTAAATCAGTGTAGCTAATTACCAGGCATATGTACTAGGCAACATTCATACTCACATTGCACAACGACGTCTTCCACGTTCCCATCAGTTTTACAGTGCAGATAATGGAGACTTATTTGTTATCAGCCTGGCACTAATACTGTTATTACACGTTGTGGTTTAACCTGGCAAGCAGCTAGGCACCACACAGCCATTTGCTCACTCCTCTGTGGGATGGGGGGGAGAATCAGGAAAAAAAGTAAAAGCTTGTGGGTTGAGATAAATAAAACTTAATAGACAGAAAAGAAAGAGAAATAACAATAATAATTAATAATGATAATAGTAATAATAATAATGTGTACAAAGCAAGTGATGCACAATGCAACTGCTCACCACCCGCCGACCAGCCTATCCCCGAGCAGCCAGTCCCCACATCCCGGCCAGCCCTCCCATATTAATTGTTCAGCATGACATCAGATGGTATGGAATACCCCTTTGGCCAGTTTGGGTCAGCTGTCTTGGTTCTGTCTCCTCCCAGCTCACTGTGCAACTCCAGCCTGCTCGCTTGCAGGACAGTGTGAAAAACTGAGAAGTCCTTGACTTGGTGTAAGCATTGCTCTTCAACAATTAAAACGTCAGCATTATCAACTTTATTCTCATCCTAAATCCAAAACACAACACTGTACCAGCTACTAGGAGGAAAATTAACTCTATCTTAGCCAAAACCAGGACAGCAATCAAAAACAATGTCCTCTTAAGCAATGTTAGGACATTCAGTGTTCCTTACTACTCAACTTCTTAAGACTTACGTACGTGTATTTATTTTAATCAGCGCATTGCCCAGTTTTATTAATGAATGTATTCCTAGTTTATTTTTCTCTGCACGGCTGGGGAATTCTTAGGGGACTTATCTATTTTAAATTTCTTTCATCTAACAAGGATATATATATATATATGTTTGTCAATAGCAAGAGGTGTTTTTTATGTAGAATTTATTTATTTATTTTTTCATTCAGTTTGAAAAGAGAGACAGGCATTTTCGAAGTGAAAATTGTTGCCAAGGAATAAAAAGATTAAAGCTTAGAATTTCCCCAGCACGTTGAAAAATAATTGAATGATACCCACTATTAACTTTAAAATTTGTGAAATCTAACATATGTCCTCTCCAGACAAACCATGATAGAGTAAGCTAGATTTATCCAAATTCACACAAAGCTGTATACAAAATGGCTCTAAAAGTAATTGCTAAATCTGAAATCATATTTATCTATAACAGTTAGCATCACTTATTACAGAAGACAAGAAATACTCTATTCAGTCTTGAGAATGTGGTTTAAGGCAGAAGATATTTTCAAATCACAGTAGTTTATTTTGAAGCTACTACTGTCACTTCCTGTCTCATTTTTATTTAGTTGGTCTCTATAATCATATGTGAAGCATGGTACTGAAAGGATTTTAATGCATAAAAGTCTACAAAAGCAAGAAAAACAGTATTAAAACCTACATGCATTTTGCAGTAGTTGTGCATATTCATTTCCAATTTCAGTTTAAGAATACAAAGTGCTGTTTAGAAAAGTTGCTTTATCTTTGTATGTATTATATTGTATCTTTGTATGTATTATAGAGCACAGTCTACTCTTTGCTATTAATAAATATGATCCACAGTATATTAAAATCTACCATTATGCTTTAATAAAGCAGAATTTGGCCATGTTTTTAATTTAATAGGATATCTATATTACATCTGAGAATAATCAGTGAAAAAAGAAACACTTATGACTCAAGGGAAACAGACAGTCCTTTTTGCAGAGAAGAATATTGTTAAGCTTTCTTTTATCATGAGAAAAAGAAATATTCCTGTGTTCAGAACAGGTCATGAACTGATTTTAAATATTAGATAATACAAAATATAAAATAAAATATCATTTATAAACTTAAAAGCCATACAAATAAATAGTCCATTAAGTATATGGTCTCATGTTTTATCTAAAAAGAAAAATCAAAAAAGAATCTCCCGGAAGTTAGTCTGTTATCTTACTTTCTGTGTTTCACGTTCTTCATAAAGCACCAGTTTAAAAAAGGAAAATTACCTTTATTATATGACTTCATTGTGCCAAGCAGGATATTAGTTTTTCACTATTTTTCCCCAACAGTTATTGAATAGCAATATATTGGAAAATAAAGGTAGGTCCTGAAACTTCCCATGATAATCACCGCTAGGTTATGCTACAAAGCATTAAGCTTTAGGAAGAAGGTAGTCTTTCCCAAGAAGAGCATATCTTTCAGATGCAAAGGAAAACATCTTGACAGAAAGCAGATATGGTTCTACAGTATGCAGCAGTAGCAATGTCCATTTCAAGAAAAGTGAAACTTATGCGCATAATGGAAACCTAGCAATTCTGTGAAAGCTGTCCCAAGATTAAAATCAACATCTCAGGTAACTTTCATGTTATGATTTTCCTTGTTTTACTGATTTTCTGGTTTTGTTTGTTTGTTTGCTTGCTTGCTTTCTAAAGCTTGGGTATATATATCCATGCAAACTGGAAACTATTAAAGTTTGAGATACTCACCATATTCCAGGATTTTAGGCCCTAAGGAAATTCTTGAAAGCTATGCAAAATTCATAATTAAATCAGTTGGGTACACCTCCTTTCTCTTCACTTGAATTGTTTCACTGACATGGGGGTGAAATGCACTCTTTCAAACCATTCATGATCATTTAAAGGTTATTATTTGACAGTTTAATAATGTTTCATATAAATTTTAGAGTGTAACCTCAGAAATATACAAATTAGTTTTGTGTCACCTTTTCTAAGATGTAATATTATTTTATAGGAGAAGTATAAAGATCAAGTTTCAAATGTATGAGTGATAAGGACAAAGTTTACATTTTATCCTAAAAACATGGGGACAAGTGTACGATTGTCTGCCGGTATTCTAAACACAACACTTCCATGATATCTCATATGAGCAGAAGTGAAATTTATGTTTGAACAAGATGAGCTATCGTCACCTAGAAGGACCAGAGGAATTGAAGTGGCATCAAATTCTGTAGCTTGAATCAATGATACTGCAAGAGCATGAAAATGTCATGTTTCTAAAAGGATACACTAACAGTATGAAGTTTAAAATAGAAATACATACTGCTGTGTTTAAAACAAAACAGGAAAAAATATTTAAAGTCCTTTTTCCAAGCCCAAGAATCAAAACCCATCACCTTTTATAATATTAATAACCAACATTAATGCAACAGGACTGAAGAGAACGAAAACAGGACGACATTGAGGACTTAAGCAACTTTGATTAACTGATTAAATGATTTAAACTCCAGTTTTATAGCCTAGACATTACTTCTCCTCTATGCCACTCAATAGTGATCCCCCTTACCTCTCATTTTTCCTGGCTTTATATAATTATACCCTCTTTTAGAACTATAATTTTACAAAGCACAGGATGTATTTGGGACGTGGATGGTATAACCCGAAGTGTCAGGCAAAGGTCTGTTTTGTGTGTATTCATACACGAAAATGCAGTCTTACTCTTAAACCAGAATAAAAGTTTGGCTGTACTTGAGAATGATGGATAGAGAGATTTTTATGAAAGATCAATTCTGACTGAGCAAGATGGAGGCTTCAGTTTTCATCAATGCTGCTGCCTGGATGAGAAAAATTGTATTTAATGTTTATGATAAACCAGATGACAGCCCTACAAACAATACACAGTTCAGAAGTAAAATGTATAAAACATGATAACCTTTTGTTAAAGTTGTAGATGATTTAGATAATTAATACATATCAACATTTTAACTATGTTTCATATATAAAAAAACATATCCCTCAGGGAAGCTGATTATTTCTGAGCCTTGAAGAGACAAAGAGGGAGAAATCTGCTTTAAGCATCTATAATCCATTTTTTATTGTTGTTTGCTCCCTTGCACTTACTGTCTGTATAAGTTTGTTAGGATCTTTTTCTTTTGTATTTTTAAATTCTCTAGACTTGAATGCTTAGAAAACCTAAGAGAACAAAATTGCCCATGATTACTGACATACGGGTTTAATTCTCACTTAGACTTTTATGTAAATGAATAAGTGAGAATTAGAGTAAAGCCTTTTGAAGTCAGTCCATTTTCAGATTCGTGAGAAGACCATAAACAAGACAGAAACCTGCCTCAGTATTTTGTTTTTAAGAGGGTTTATATCTTTCTTATGAAGATAATTTTACTTTTTTTTTTTTTTTTTTTAACCTTAACCTCTGGCAATCAGAAGTATTAATCTACAATCTCCTTTGATTGAGCCAAGCTGAGTGACTAGCCACAAATGTAAATAAGAGGATGCTGTTCACATCAAATGTAATGTTGTTTTGAAGTTGTGGTTTAGCATATCAAAAGGAGTACACTGAAAAAGCAGTATCACAAATTTCCAAGACAGAGGGAAAAGTAAAAAAAAAAAAAAAAAAAAAGGCTGTGCATGGGGTGGGGGCAGAAAATAATTTTTTGTACGTTTTTTTTTTGTGTGTGTGTGTTTTATACGAAAAAAAGGTTAGGGGGCTAAAAATGAGAGAAGTAGAACATATAGAGGAAACGAATGACTGAAACTTTGCCTGATAGGTGAAAGTTTTTGAACTTTACTGATTTAATATTTTATATTGACTTTAAGTATGTATTTTGACTGAAAGCATTTTCATATTTGTGAGCTGTACAAAAGAAAGAATGGAAATTTGACTTTAAATACTTAAATTATTTTTTCAGGTATGGGCAAAAGCTGATAAATGGTGTGTACCTACAGGATCATGCTGTATCATGAAGAAGTGGGCTCCTAGTAGCACTCTTTTGCACTTTCTTTAGTGAAATGGCTAGATGTTACACAGAAAGAGAAATGATCACTAAACGATCACTACAAATATGCATACAGCCACACATGGAAGGATTTTGCTCAACTCTGCTTTTATTAAGTGTTCCTAAGCCAGGAAAAAATCAAAAAGGGTAAGACAGAAATGACTATTCTCTGCCAGTAACTTCAAATACATGATTGCCTTGATGAGTTTCAACAAATATATCTGAAGGATAAAAGTTTCAGAAGTATGAACTTCCAATGGCTTAATAAAAATCATGAGTTGGAGAAGACATTTTCACTCCTAGAAAAAAAAAAAAAAAAAAAAGCTGTAAAGTAGACTTGATAGTTATTTTCTGACAGATTTTTTTGGCTGTCCAGAAAAGCACATATAGCTTGGAAACCAATGTGCTAACTTTTATTCTGCCTGTACTCAGAATACACTGTAAAGAGCTGTGTTTTAGGGTAAAATTATGATATTTGGTACAAATGAGATTATTCAGGAAAAAGAAGGCAGCTTCTGACTGTAAAATACAGAAGACTCCTCCTTGCAGCCAGCTTTAGCTGGGGAGCATATAGCATTTGCATTTCCATCTCTTATGGCCTTGTCAGTGCTACAGCTGTCACCAAGAAGGAAATAATTACCTGTGTCTATCAAGTATTTTGGAACTCTAAACAGATTAAACAATTTTTAAAATGTGTGTTAAGACACCTCTTTATTTCCAAGGTCTACCCCTGCTCCCCAAATATTCTATGAAATACAGTCTTTTGATATAGTTTAGCAGACAGCTTTGATGAAAGCCAAATATGCTTTTACAGACATTGTATCTAGTATATATCCAAATGAAATAGAGTATTTAACAGAGTTATTTAACAGAGTAACTCAGTTAGATGCTATCACTTCTACCCACCCATCTAATGAAAAGAAAGCAATCAATGACTATTTCATAGGAACTTCAGTAAGTGCAAGAAAACAACTGTGGGAGTAATACAGTATGGGAGTAATACAGGAAACCAGTGAAGGAAAACAATATAAAACATATGAGGATTACCCTTAACTTCTGACAGGAATACAGTTATAATAATAGGACCATGAAAGCCCTTCTGCTTATGCATGCAACTGTGGTTGTTTTTTTTTCTTTTCTTTTGTGTTTGAATGTGAACTAGATGAAGGACAAGAAAATAAAATGATCATAAAAGGAGTCTTTATTTTTAGCAGCATTTGTTATGCATGTCTTCTAAAGATGCAAATGCTTTGTTCTGATTCAGGTTATCTGATGTAGCCAAATTATTCCATGTATTTCTTTCATTCTCTTCTTTTCCTCCATGTCTAGTTTCATCTTACATATTTTAACTTTGCCAGAAAAATGACAATAAGGTTTAAGTACCTTTTTTCTTTTGTACATTCTGGTTAATTCTCTCTTTGCATTTTGCTTTCCCCAAATCTTTTACACACTGATGACAGTCTGTCACTCTTGAATTTCTTTTTAGTAGATCTTCAAGCTTGAAACTTTATGCATTAATATTACAAGATTTTCCATCTTCCAATTTTTTTCGTATTATGCAAAGGTATTGTATAAATCTAGTAAATGGATTTAGGTGTCATAGAGTTGTCATCTTCAAATCACCTACATAATTGTAGAAAGGTTAAAAGAAATAGTCATCTTAATAGCTCTGAGGTATCTTAACAACTAAGATTACAAATTCTAAAGTAAAAATTTGTGGTAATCATTTGGGAGCTATATTAAATTAAGATACATTCAACATACATAAAATAAACTGAAAAATCTTCAGGGCAAGGATCCTGCCTCCTTTTCTTGTTTTGAAGTATTTTGATAAAGGATAGATATAAGCAAGTCTAAGCATACATTTAGGCATTTTGCTGTATTGTGGATAAATGTCCATGTGTGGTGTTTTTTGTTTGTTTGTGTGTGTGTGTTTGTTTGTTTTTGTTTGTTTGCTTGCTTTTATCATAAGCTAGTTGCAGAAAAAAGTAATACTGTATGCCTGGGAATTATGAGATCTCTACCTGCATTCCGTGTCTGAATATAACTTTTGAAATCTTCACAGTATTCATTGATTTTATATACTGTGATCTTATAATGCCCTTGAGAAGTCTCTTTAAGAGGATAAGAAGGGGACATTTACTTGGCTGCATCATTATAGTGTCTGATACGAGGTTTAGGCAATTTCATCACCCTAAAAAATATGAAGGATGAAAACAATGTAAAAGAATATGTCGCTTATAACAGTATTTTATGGGTTATGATTAACCAATACTGTATGCTGTTATATGTGCAGATGCTACCTCTCTTGCCCCTGCTGTGACATTTCTCCTTACATGAAAACATTCAGATATCTAACATGTTGGAAGTCATAATGTAAGAATATATACCTATAATACGTATTATAAGATAGGTGATTTAAATACACACTGGTGATAGGATCTTTTACACCTTCTTGTATGTACCCTCACATATAAGCTGTAGTGTCATATGAATATAGAATTTATTGGTTATACTTGACAAAAAAAAATAAATCAAGGGAACTCGCTAGGTACTGGAATCTTACTATTTATAATACTATATTGTTTGAACTGTACCTGGAGTAGTCTTGGTCCAGGCCAGTAAGTACTTGCCCAGACAGTTCCTGAGTACAGGATGGGAGCTTTCACAGGGAACCATTTCTAGTGGACTGTTCTCATGCAACTGTTACACTTTGGAGGATGAGTACTGTAGGTTGTATATTAGGGCTTTCTATGTCATTTGACCTCAGTGCAAGACCTGAGCCTGAGCACAATTAGCACATCAGAAGCTACACTCATTCATTTTCTAACTCAAGGCATATTTGAATATTTCCAGGAGAAAGAAAGAAAGCTCCAACATGTGGAACTGAACAACAAGCTTCAGGGTACTGCATATCTGATACTTAGGCAGATCAAAACTAGTAATGGGAACTCGAACACAACTGTAAAGACAGAGTTTGATCCCTGGTTTTGTACTGACTCCCTGAATGTTTAAATTAAGAGATAATACACATTCCTAACTTGAGAAGTTCATTTGTTGAACAACTTAAATTCTAGTCTTTAGTAGATATAGTCTCAACTTTATTCAGTGGTGAGAACTTCAGAAGACCAAGATTTTAGCCTTTTCCTGACACTGGTTAGGAAACTGCTGATTCAACTTCTTAATCATCATATTGTTAGGACTATGTCCATTCTGAAGTACTGCTATTGCTCAGTGGGCATTGTGCAGCTTAGATTCAGTACTTGAATATAACGAGTTGTTTCAGAAGTTGAAAGGTTATTTTGAAGACCATTCCTTTCAAATCTTAACTCCCATTTGTGTATCTCGCTAAGCATAATTATATAAATATTAACAAGAAAAAAATTCCGACTAGATGAAAGTTCAACTTGACAGTTTTATTCATGTTATTCCCGATTCTTCACCTCACTGCACCAGTTTTGCTTTGCTTTGACTCCATTGACAAGAGTTCAATCACACTGGCATAGAACCAGTTTAATGAGGTAGATGATTATGGCAACAAGATTCTTAAAAAAAAAAAAAAACCCTCTCTGAAGAAAGTAAGTTAAGCACTTTAATGAGGGGATGCTTGAATTTAAGTTACCTAGGCAACATTATCCAATACTTTTGAAAATGTTTTATGATAGCCTGCCATTTTCTTAACCCTCTAGGATCCATGATAACCTCAGTGTAGTGAGCAACCTAGAGCTGAGACTAGAACATCCTTTTCCTACTTTTTTTTTTTTTTTGAAGGGGCCCACTGCATTTACTGAAATTTATTGAAATACTAGACTATATATATATATAGTTTCTTGGAATTCCAAACTTTGGTAGCCATGGTAGGTCTGCTTTCTCTGTTGTAGGACAATATATCACAAGGGAGGACAAGCCTGAAACAAAAACTTCTTCTGGGGTCCCGGCTGGTCCTTTTAGACCTGCTGTCTTCCAGCTGTATGATAGTACGGGCTCTACAATTCTACGTACCCACTTTTCCACTTAAATAGTTGTGGGTGCTTTTCACCAAGTATATTACACTTTAGACCTTTGTAAGGCATCAAAAATGAGAATGAAATCAGTTTCAAAAACTAGTGACAAGGAACTTGTCATATGATTTCATAAGAATACCATAGAAAACTTGCAGCTGAGGTACTAATTTTATTTATTTATTTACGGTGGTATTCATTTAAACCAGGAGATGTAATATTTTCCTTCTGCAGTTCTGTTTTATTTTCCATATAACTCCCAAAATCTAGAGAAAATAAAGTATTATTCCTTCCATTAGCACTATTTATGATGCATCTTTTTTTCTTTACCCTGATTCCATTATTCCAGCATGCTGAATAAGTCATGAGTGCTTTAGCTTAAAGAGTATTATAACGCTTATGTGCAAGGGAAATGTAGGTTTTTCCCTACTTTCAACCACATATAGATTTTTGTAATTAAAGACATTAAACTTTAATTTTGCTTGTGCGTTGTGTTGAGAGGCAAGTGGTAGAAACTGTTTTGTACAGCTTTGGCATAATCCTGCACACCTTAACTAAGGCTTCTTTGTTTTTGTTTATTCTGTGTGTGGTTTTTGTTGTTGCTGTTGGTTTTTTGTTTTTTTTTTTTTGTTTTTTTTTTTAATGAATATTTCTCTCTATCTTTACCCTGGGAGCTTGGATCTCAAATAGATGGACCACAGAAAATCTCTCTCACACTCTTGCTGGTGACTGTCAAACTTGAATCTATTTCTGCAAATATATTTATAATTTATTTTCCTTTTTACTCTGAAAACAAATATGAAATAAAGCTTATTAGTCATAAACCTATATTATTCACTACTGTAAATCCTTCTTTTTTTGTTGTTGTTTTGCTGTGTTTATACCTACCCACAATAAAGACACAAGTTTGAACTGTTGTGGCTTATTTTCTGTTATTTTCTTTGCCTTAGCAACACATCTAAAGAATTTTGTATTTCATAAGAGTACAGGTGCTACAAACACCCCGTGACTCACATTTTCTCTTAACTGGGGGGGCGGGGGAACGGGGACGGGACATACAACATACCCTAAAGGGTAAAGATGTTCCTTAAAGAAGATATTCCATCTGTCTGATAATCTGTGAACACTTTACACATAAAGTGTTCATGTTTCAAATGTATTTTGTAATCCTAAATATTCAACACATTTTTTTGAATAAGCTATTTGGAATGTGTTGGTCATTCATGAAACAGCTGCTTTTACTTACTCTAAATTCATATTCTATTATTTTTCATTCTGTTTTGTGTGCTTTACAATGTAAACCATACCAACATATTTTCTTTTATTCTTTTTGGATGAAGAATCTTTGTAGAAATTACGTTCTACATACTTGCCATGGTCCATATGTCAAGAAGAATATTTGCATGCTGTGCAGACAAACATCATCCTATCACAATGGGATACAAACGTTTTCTGGAGTCTGAATACAAAACAAATAAAATTTTTGGATGATGGAGTTTTTTAAAGTTTTTTAAAGGTCTTTATGTAGTTTCATTTGTTATTTAAATCTGTTCATGTTTAAACTTTTCATAAAAGCCTGGAAAAATTTCCTTCTAGACCTTGAGCATGGCAACATCTCTGTGAAAAGCTAAAATATGTATTTATTTTATTAGCTTAACCTCAAGAAATAGATTTTTATGGGATTAATTGCATTAAAACAGTTAAGCAGTGCAATTTATATCAACTTATGAAACGACAAGATTCTAAAATCCTACTTGGCATCTTTCTAGATCTTTAGTTTTACAATTAATTTAATAGTCTAGCAATAATTGACAAAGGTTCTTGAGCAAATCATATACAATGATTGTTCTCTGATTTACTTACCCTACTAAGGTCAGAAGAAACAATTGGTACAAATCATAAGACAGAATTTGGGCTCAAATCTTTTCATGCTCTAATTCTTTATGTATAAAAGGCAGTCAACCAAGATATCACACATTACTATGACAGTTTCTGTATGGAAAGTTCTGAGTATAATGTGGTGATGGCCCATCAACTATCTGAAGCTGGCAAGTGTAGAGTTTTGTCTTTCAGTACACAAAATAGCAAACACATTGGTTTTGTATCAAAACTCTGGTAAAACACCTTTCAAAATGCAAATTTCTGTCTCCTAAGTTACCTTCCTGTGGCACAGGAGTCTGTGATACAGACTCTAGGAATTTATTAAATATCCTTGGTGAAGCATATGTCCAAGTTATTAATCTCAGTTCAGTACTGGGAAATAAATAATGAATGTGAAATACTGCCTCTGAATCCAAGCAGAGCACAGATGCAATTAATCATTCCCACTTTAAAAAAATTCTTGTTTTTCACAGCTTTGGTTAATGGTTAGAAAATTGCTATTCCCCTTTTTATTGTGCTGATTCTTGCTGAACTAGTTATTCTGAAAAATGTTGACTTCAGCTTAGTTCCCCATTTTGTATAAACCCATACCTTCTTGAGATCCACTCCAAGAGAATTAAGAATTCTTGCGTCTCAATTCTGGGAGGTTACGGGAGGAGGAAAAGGGGAGAAGGGAAGTTTGGTCTTAAATTTAATTAATTAATTAATTTATTTATTTATTTATTCTTACTCTCATCTAGGGTTTGGTGGCTTGGCTTGGCGTGGCTTGGCGTGGCGTGGCGTGGCGTGGCGTGGCGTGGCATGGCGTGGCATAGCTTGGTTTGTTTTTAACCAATGCTACTACTACAGTTCCTATCTTAGGTTGCTCCTTTTCTCACACTGAGGTTTGTAATTTCCACAAACACACTTGTACATATTTTTTTAAAAACTTGAAACAGAAATAATTATATAAATTAGTTAATAGTTCACTTAGATACTGTCCACCATATTTTCTCACATTTTACATGTTCAAGAAAAACAGCCGAGGCTTTTCTAAACCAGTAGTATAAATCTAGACACCAGTATTTCTCTCTGCTGGTAAAAATATAGAGAAAATTATTCTGGGAGTTATTGAAAAACACCTGAAGGACAATGCAGTAATTGATCACAGCCACAGGTTCATGAGGGGAGGGTCCTTAACAAACTTAATTTAATTTTATGACAAGGTCACCCATCTAGCTGACCAAGGGAAGCCAGTTGATGCAATCTTTTTGAATTCAGTAAAGGTTTTGATACTGTTTCTCACAGTATCCTTATGAATAAAATGTCCAGCACACAGCTAGATAAATATGTAGCATGATGGATGAAGAATTGACAGACAGCTCAGGCTCAAAGAGTTCTAGTAAATGTGGTTACATTAGTTGACAGCCACTAGCAGGGATCCATTTTAAGGCCAGTTCTCTTTCATGTTTTCATAAATGACTTGGGCGCTGGAGTTGGAGGTATACTAACAAAGTTTGTGGAGGACACTAAACTTGGAGGAGCTGTGGGCTCTGTTGAGGGTGGAGAGGCCTTTCAGGGAGATCCTGACAAATTAGAGAGCTGGGCAATCTCCAATAGTATGAAGTTTAACAAGGGCAAGTGCCCGATTTTGCACCTGGGAAGGGACAACTCTGGATGTACAGACTGGGGGATGAGAGGCTGAAGAGCAGCCCCACAGAAGAGGATCTGGGGATCATGATTGATGGCAAGTTGAATATGAATCAACTGTGGAGGGCCAACTGTACCCACGGGTGCATTGCTAGCTGGCTGAGGGAAGAGATTGTACCTCTCTGTTGTGCACTGGTGCAATCTCACTTTGAGTACTGTGTGTAGTTTTGGATACCACATTATAAAAAGGACATAAAACTATTAAAGAGTGTCCAAAGTAAGGCTACAAAGATGGTGAAGGGTCTAGAGGTCAAGATGTATGAGAAGTTGCTGAAGTCACTTAGTTTGCTCAGCCTAGAAAAGAGGAGACTGAGGGGAGGCCTCATGGCGGCCTGCAGCTTCCCCATGAGGGCAGCGGAGGGGCAGGTGCTGAGCTCTGCTCTCTGGTGACCAGCAATAGAACTCAAGGGAATGGCATGAAGCTGCATCAGGAGAGGTTCAGGGTGGATGTTAGCTAAAGGTAGGGTGGTTTGGCACTAGATCAAGCTCTCCAGAGAAATGGTCATAACATTGAACCTGTTGGAGTTCAAGAAGAATTTGGACAATGCTCTCAGGCGTATGGTCTGATTTTTGGGTGGTCGCGCGTGGAGCCAAGAGCTGGACTCAGTGATCATTGGGGATCCTTTCCAGGGGGAGGATATTCTGTGATTCTGTAATTCAAAATTATAGAAGACTTTCAACATTTTTAATTTAGAAGAGCGACTAAATCCTAGATATGCCCTATCAGCTGAAATTTTTAGATACCATGGCTTTAGATTTAGTGAGTGTTCCATTACTTTTTATAAATAGGATGACATCAGTAGTAGAATATGAGGGACCTTACCATACACTAATATAGGGTACTTGGTTCATAAGTTTGATATAATTCAAAAAAGAGAAGGGAAGAAATTCTTTTTCTCAGGGCTGAGAACAAGGCAAGAGGCAGAAGAAAATTGTCTTCTTCTTTTTCAGTGCTTTTACTATTATATATCTGTATTTTGATAAAAGCTTTGCTTCTCCCGTGTCAAACAAAATGTTTTATTATTTTATTGGGGGGGGGGGGGAGAAGCATCAATTATTTTGACAGTCCAAAATGTGAGATGTTCCCTCGGAGAAGGGAGAAATCAATGGAGTAAGAAATTCTGGTTTCCTATGTGTTTGTTTGTTTTGTTTGTTTGTTTGTTTGTTTTTGTTAAATCTAACTCATTAGTTTTTTGGTTTTTTTTTTTTTCCCCAAATAAGATTTGACAGAAAATATTCAAGACTTCAGTTTCTCTTTTCAGATGCTTTACGTACTTTCTTCAAAATACAAGTATCTTCTATTTTTTTATTAAATGTATGATGATGATACTGTCATCCTTGGTGCATTCATGCTGACAAAGAGATCACACTTTATTTTAAATTACAACTTTTTAAATCCAGTATCTTGCCACTTCATCTGAAAGTCCCAAATAAGCCACCATAACTCACTGCACAGTATGCTGAGGAAAACTCCTCAAATGTAGATCAGGAATACCTACATATTAAAAAGATTTCATTTGGTCCTATGCAGACCCAGGACTTGGACTCGATGATCCTTGTGGGTCCTTTCCAGCTTGGGATATTCTGTGATTCTGTGATTATGCTCTACTTCTACATGACATGTTCATGTGTCTGTGCTAGAATGATGATAAAATGTCTTGTGAAAAAAAAAAAAAAAAAACAAAAAAAACCAAAAACAACAAAAAAACTTAAGAAGTTCTAACTCTGAAATTAAGCTCAAAGTGGAAAAAAAGTAATATAGCTTTAGATACCTCCCACCATGAGTGATTGTGTTATATAAGCTACAAGATATGACAAACTATGTGGCAGTGCTGATTAATGGACATCTTGGGTGTGTAGCAAGGCATGAAGTGAAGCTGATGTACATAAGAATATATTAATCACAAGTTCAGAATCCTGAATCATCTTATTGTCACTCTGTAATAAATAATTTTTACATGTAAAAATACATACTGTTTATGCTTATTTTTACTGTTGTCATATGCTCTAAAGTTTTATAGTCTTTTTTTCTCTTAAAAATGTGAATTATAGCATCAAATTGGAAACTGGTTAATAATTTGGAGAATGGCCATTTTTAATTGCTAGACGGTAAAGTCTTCAAGTGCCTTTGAAAATGGATATATATATATACACATATATTGCAGTTCTACAATATAGATTATATTTGCATACAAAATAACAACAAAAGTTGTCTTTTTAGATATCAATTTAAGAAAAGGAAAAAGCTGTCTGTATAAAGTTGTCTGGTAAAACAGCAGAAGAAGCCTGTAGTTCACTTTCATCAACTTGACTGTTCTTTCGTTTTGCTTGCCTGTGTCATTGTAACTTACTAGAATGTTATAATTCATGTTTGATCATCATATCTCTGCTTAATGAAAGACATTGTATATATCTTGCCAACAAGAAGGGAGCACAAATGATTTCTTAATCAGCCAATTCTAGTATCTTAAGCTTTTAGTCATACCCTAGAGAGATCATTATGCTTTAAGGCATTCAGAACAATTTTTTTTTTCTTTGAATGCTTGTCTATTAACTCTGTAAATAAGCCTCCTGTGCACCTCCTCATGCACAATTCATGTAAATATGTATAATATTATCTTCAGAGTAGAGATGACACTGTTTAACCTTAAAATGTAACTATGGTTATAGACCATAGAAAACATAAAGAATCTTTAAAAGAAATCTGTCTGGTTCCTGAATGATTCAAGAACTACTGAAAAATCTCCTGCAATTTTCCCAAGGAGTTGAGTATTCAAAGGCCAGTCTGTGCAATGGATCATGACATATTCATTCAAAAAAAATGCTTCATGCCTTTGGAGATGTAACTCTCAAAAGTACTGTTGGTGAAATTGTAGTCCCAAACTGGGAAGAAACAAGGAAACCTTGAAGAAAATAAGGAGACTTGTAGCTTGTGTAGTCTTTAGCTGAGAAAATAAGGAAGCCTTAAAGAAAATAGAGACTGGTAGCGTTGAGCTAGCAGAAGCAAGGAAGATAAGGGATGAAAGGTTAAAAAAAAAAAAAAAAAACAGTTGTAGGAAGATTCCAGACTGATTTATAACCTTTTGCTCATTAAGGGTCATTAACATATTAAAAACACACATGCATTAAAATGCTAATGTAGGATTATGTTAATGTGGAATTTGGTGTTGTGTCCCCCCTTTAAAAAAAAGGGTTTAAAAACCTTTATGCTTTACAAAATAAGGTCCAGGGCTCCAGAATGTCTCTTCTTACGTTCAGCTTATGACATTTGCTTATGTTTTCCTTCTTATAACTGAGACATTCCTCTGTCATACAAAATATATTTATTTTATTTATGTTCCTTAGCAATGAACTATGGGATTTGAAAAGATACAAAGGAAGCTTATGTTTCTAACTTCTAGCACATCTGTGTCATTTATATGTTCCTGCGTGTATCAGCGAGGCTGCAAGTCAACACGGAGTTCTCCTGCTAAGGTCACAAAGATCAGTACTATTGTAAGACATTAATGCCATGACAGGAGAATATATCAAGATTCTCTTAGTGTAATGCTGATGGTTTTGGTTTGACCCATCTTGCCTCTTGGCTGTACTACAAATACTTGTTTCCCATCCTCCCTCAATGCCAGTACTTATTTATTCATATATTAGGTGCCTCAAAGATGAATGTTCCATGAATGTTCCACAGGAACATAGAAAGTCTCTTTGAGTACTTCAGCAAGCATTAATTTTCTGTCAGTGTATAGGTATAATCCCGTGTCTTGGAAGCCATTTTAGAAAAGAGTTAAATCACTTATTTCATTTTACATGGGGCAGAAAAATGTCAAACAGGCAAAACATACAAATTAAATAAAATCCTGAAGTAAATCCACTGTTTACAATGCAACTTTTTAGCTGCTTTCAACATTTTCAGTTTTCATAGAATTGTAATCATATTACCAGTTGCCTTTTGTGCTGTTGATTCTGAGAACCATTGCAGTTTTTAAGCACAATGGCTATACAAATAATTACGGATTTATTTGAATCTTTTTACATGATTAAAATTTAAGTTTTTCTTCCTGCTTATAAATTCTCTAATTATTTCTAATCTTTTTTTTTTTTTTTTTATTGTATCATGGAGCATGGAGGCTTTAAGACATGACGTCTCTTACAAACAGTCGCCTTGGCTGTTACATCTAGAACTTTAATGTACTCAGAAATCTGCAACATTTACCTGAGATTATGCAATGTATTGGGTTTAGCTGGCAAGGTTTTGGTAGCTGGGGGGCTGCAGGGTGGGCCTCTGTGAGAAGGGTCTAGCAGTTGTTCCATGTCAGATCAGAGCCAGCTCCGGCCAGCTCCAAGCCAATAAAGCAATGTTGTGTGCAAAAAATGTGCGAAAACACACCATCTTTGACTACTAAAAAGCAATTTGATTTCACAATAGTTTCACAGCTAATTTATCTTTGTATGTATTACATAATTCTCTTTTACCATTGACCCTTTCACTATTCCGAAATCTGAATCTTTTGTCTTACTTATTTCTCACTTTGGATTATCCGCACTGCCCATCTTCATATCTTTTCACGTATTAATATGAATCTTCTGAAGTAGGGGACCATATCTTTCAGCAAAACTCAAGTGTGTTGGAGGAAGCACAATGGATTTATGTAATGGCAAATCTTTGCATTTATGTGGGCCTGTGCAAACCCCATGAAGTTCAACAAGACCAAGTGCATGGTCCTGCATATGGTCCTGGGCAATCACAAGAACAAATACAGGCTGAGTGGAGAATGGATTGAGAACAACTTTGAGGAGGACTTGGGGGTGCTGGTTGAAAAGAAGCTCGACATGAGCTGGCAGTGTGCACTTGCAGATCAGAAAGCCAGCTGTATTCTGGGCTGCATTAAAAGAAGCATGGCCAGCAGGTCAAAGGAGGTGATTCTCACGCTCTACTCTTGTGAAACCCCACCTAGAGTACTGCATTCAGTTCTGGGGCCCCCAGCACAAGTATATAGACATATTATAACAAGTCCAGAGGATGGCCATGAGGATGATCAGAGGGGCTAGAGCACCCCTCCTATGAAGACAGGCTGAGAGAGTTGAGGTTGTTCAGCCTGGAGAAGAGAAGGCTCTGTAGAGACCTTATAGCAGCCTTCCAGTACCTAAAGGGTGCCTACAGGAAAGCAGGAGAGGGACTCTTTGTCAGGGAGTGTAGTGATAGGACAAGGAGTAATGATTTTAAACTAAAGGAGGGGAGATTTAGATTAGATATAAGGAAAAAAAAATTTACTGTGAGGATGGTGAGGCACTGGAATAGGTATCCCAGAGAAGCTGTGGATGCCCCAGCCCTGGAAGTGTTCAGGGCCAGGTTGGATGGGGCTTTGAGCAACCTGGTCTAGTGGGAAGTATCCCTGCCCATTGCAAGGGGGTTGGAATTAGATGATCTTTAGGGTTCCTTCCAACCCAAAGCATTTTATAATTCTATGTATGTTTCTTCTCTACTTAGTTCCTAGTAACTGCTAATACACAGTTCTGTTTTTGACCACTTCCAAGCAATGCAGAAATGTTTTCATAGAACTGCATACACCTCATAGATTTTTTTTCCTTATAACTACTTCTGGACTTTTGCTTTGTATTTAAAGATAGTTTATTTGCTGTTGTTTCATTGATTTTACTCAGGTATATCACTTGACATTTTCAACACTGAATTTTATTTACCATTTTATACTACACTCCTGTAATATTGTGTAATCCTTCTGTAACTTGTCATATTTGTTTTTATCTTTACAAATCTGAATTGGATGTTTTATTCTGCCTTTCAAGAGCACAAGCCTTAGGACCGGTCCCTGCAGATCTTTGGTGATGACCTCCCTACACTGTTCAAGCTGCCTAATTATTTCTATCCTTGACTTGCTATCTTCTAGCTAGTAATTAGCTTACAGGATCTTTCCTCCTTTATGCTTTTGTTTCTTTAAAACCTTTTAGTGAAGAATTTTGTCAAATACTTTTTAGAAATCCAGTTAGACTTTTTTGACCCCATCTCTCTTGTCCACACATTTTTTGACTCCTAAAAAAATGTTCTAAGTTCAGACTTTCTTTTATAAGAGCTACACTGATTTTTCTATAACATTATTGTTTATATTTAATTTGGGAGTACTTTGATTTATTTTGCTGGTTAGCATTTCATGAGTCATATTTAAAGTCTTTCAAAAAAGAAAATCTTCATTCCTTTCAAAGAAACCAGAAAAAAATCATATGTCATCCTACGATATAAAAAAAACATATTCCATCCTATGGTATTAGGGCAGTCATAAATTAGAAGTTATTACTACATTTGAATCTGACAGCTTAGCTATTTCATACTCAAGTTCCTTTACAACTCTTGAAGGAATAACAGCTGGTTGTATTCATTTGTTATTCTTCATTTTGTTGACTTGTGCTAAACCCCTCCGTGTTCACACTTAAATTTCAGACATTTTCTCTGGCTAGCCTAATGTGAGGAAAGGTTCTAGTGTGGGAATATTTAAGATCTCCTGCACTAGACATGAATGTGAAAGTATAATCTATTTTTCCTTCTTTGCCTATATTTTTAGGTACATTCACTCTTTCATGATCTACCAACCCTAAAGACTCCCTGGCAGGCATCTTGCATCAACGGATTTCTTGTTGGATCTTTTCCCTTAGAGAAGTGTATCTCCTTATATTTATTTATTTATTTATTTATTTAATGATGCTGGTGATGTTGAGCTTTTTAAATTTTATTTTCCATTTCAGTTTTCCTTTTGTGTTTTCCTCATGTGGACATGACTTTAGTGGTTTTGTTTTGTTTTGTTTTGTTTTTTGTTTTTTAAGGGTATCTTCATACTTTAAATATATTTTTGTATTCTTCCACTTTGCTATACTTTTGAAGTTTGTTCTAAGCTGGCTTCATTTCTCTGGTCATCTGTAAGCAATCTTCATACATGTAACCATTTCATACAGGCAACCATTTTATCCTTTTGGCTGCACTTTTCTAGAATTTTTAACAACCTTTTTAATGTTGTTCTTTTTATTTAAAAAAACTGTTATTATTTTCTTTGTTGAGTTAGTAATGTATTATGACTTACGTATTGAAGGTTACAATCTCAGCCTCTATGGGTTCTGCTGCTATCTAAAAGCTGAATTATATTTCTAAGATATGCCTATATTCTTAATATAGGCATCAGTGTTCCATTGTGACTTTGTTTTTCCTGCACATATGGTGCAATATTTAGTAAAACACAAGTTGTTTTACTGAGTTCCTTGTATTCCTTTTATGCTAATATGTATGCTAATATCCACAGTCTCTTTTTCCTACTATTATATTTCCTAAGTCTCAGGACTGCTTTTAAATTGAACTCTTTTTACAGTAGATTTCACCATTTGCTCTCTATACTTCGCAAACTTCGGCTTTGTCCTGTAGGTGTCTAAAAAACATTTAGATAAACTACACACAACTAAGGACTGAAATGCTTTGATCCTTAAGATCTCCCTTTATTTAATTCTTTCAATAGAATACTCTGTTTTAGGATATGCATTGCTCATGATGAGTACTGGATCTTGAATAGGTCTTTCTCTATTCCAGAGATCTGCTGATCTGCTGATTTTACAAACAACAACAACAACAACAACAAAAGGTTCTATTTGTTCTATTTGTTGTAATATTGTAAATTCAAAAATGCCATTAGGTTGCCTGTCAGATTGGCATTCCTACAGAAAAACAAACAAGATATACCACATATTATTGTTGAGACTTTCAAATTATAGGGAAAAAAATTATTTGGACAAAGACTCAAATACATCTCAGATAGAAGGGAAAACTGAGCTAGGAGCTGAGAGTTTGTATCAGTTGTGATCTTAGTCATGTAGCTTTACTTTACCTATAATATTGGGATATATTACCTATACCAACAAAATCCACTTAAATACAACTGAGACTTTTTTTTTTTTTTAGAATGATATGTATGTTTGAGTGGAAATTTGGTCTCCACATTGATTCTGTCACAAATATCCCCCCCCCTCCCCCTTCCACCATCACCCTCATATATCTCTATCTCTATAGCGATAGTAAAAGACAGAAGTGTAAGGTCAATAACATCATGTGCAGGTTTTGGGAGGCAAGAAGAAAGGGGGAGTAATGCAGGCATCTTAAATAGCTCCTGATGGGATTCACAGAATTAATGGCAAGACTTGAATCCAATAAGTGGTGGATCAACATTAATAACATACATTTATACATTAACAATTAATTGAGGTGAGTATAGATTTACCCTCTCCCAGGACAATGTTGCCTGTTAGTGAATTGGGTTTTAGGATTTAATGGCATTTTTACTTTACTTTTACAACTTTGAGGCCATCAAATCTGAATTCTAATAATTCCATACCAGCAACGGTACCTATTTGCACAGTAAAAATTAGTAAGACTTATACTGATGAAGGCTGTTGAGGATATGAAATAAATTGCCTACATGCTAAATAACAGAAGCATTCAATTCTTTTTTATTTATTTTTTTTTCTGATCAAGTATGTCTTAATATAGCCTATTTCCCTTTAGAAAGGTTTAATAGGAGATAAAAGTTGATTAAAAATAAACTCCAGTCATGTTTATAAACACAGCAGTTGTTCCTTGTCACTTATTTAAACCGGGACAAGCAAAAGCTAGTCAATCATAAACTTGTCCTTTATAAATCACCCTCTGTAGGTGAAAAACAAAGAACATACAAGTGACCCTTCAAGCCTCATGAAGATTTAGATCAGTCACCTGCAGAATATCATGTAAGAATGACATGATCAACTAATATTATTTCTTCCCTGTGAAGATGTGAGATGCAAGAATGGCATAGCTTTCAATTTCCATTGAAAAGCTTCATGGTCAGATCAAAAATGACAAAGACTTCCTAAGGTGAAAAATGGACACTACAACACCACAAAGAAATCAAAGGATCTCAGCTTAATTCTGGATCTCTTGTAAACTTTCTTACTCTGGGCTATAACCTAAACTGGATCTGTATCGTCCGTAAAAGAAGGGGATGGGATGAAAGCTGTGGACCCTGACCCTGTTTCGTGTTTCGCATTCCTGATAAGAGGGGATGTATAGATGATTTATAAAATTTAAATATGTCATATAGGGAGGCATTGTAACTCTCCCTCATGAACACCTTGTTCATACAGTTTTTGCTACATGAAAAGAGTCTTTGTTAGCAGAATATGCACAGCTTAACAGTATGCACCACTTATTCATTAGCTCATACACAGTAGATAACTAGGTTTGGCATTCAACTAGTTTACCTGTTCACATGCTCACCATCAGCATCCATTTTTCCAAATGGCTGATATTCAGTTATGCTGAATTGTCATCTTCTGTTTGTGAGGGCTTATAGGGGTATATAACTTTCATGAAGTTCAGCATTATCTTTGTGAATCACTGAGTCATTCTTACCACCTCAACAGTTTCTATGTTGTAACTTATCTTACTCTCTCAGTGCCCAACGATATACATATTTTTTAATGCTGCAAAAATATGCCAAGGTAACACAGCCACAATTCACAAAATTGGACTTTAAGTCACAGACAGTTGATGCCTAAGGCCATGGTTTACTGTAGAGCCACTCCGCTAATGAGCTACCCTACCTTCTCTGATCAGCATCAGTAGCATAGGATATACCAGCCAGCTCACTTGGGCTTTTTCCTCTGCAATGCTTTAGAATTAGTGTATAGGATTTTTATCTTAAAGATTTTGTAGTCAGACCCTCAGGGGGTTGAAAAAATAAATTAAAAAAACTTTAAATGAAAAAACAAGTCTGAATCTTTCCAGTGGGTGTTATATTTTGCATATAAACTTAATTAATTCATAGTTTGTAATTTGGAAGTAATAATTTTTAGCCAGTTTACTATGAGGCTTTGAAGATATTTTCTTTAGTATGTTTGAGGAATTTCAATTCCATAATGCTCAAATGAAGAAGAATCTGTTTAGGTTTCAGAATTAGCAGGAATCAATGTATACCAAGAATGGTGGTGGGGTTATAACCCTTTTTTAAGCATTATGGAAATAGCTGTACTCCTGCTTTATTGATCACTACACTGTATTAAAACCTTGGAAATATACTTCACTTATGCTGTGAAAAAAAAGATGTGCCAAGCCCAGAGGAAGTCTGCTCTTTCCAAACTATAGAAGCGTAGCTAGATTCTGTAACAGTTCCACAGTTGACATAAACATTTTGACAGAAAATATGTGGTGGTGACTGCAGTGTAAAACTATCTGAGAATAAATGTACTGTGACTTGGAACATAATATACAATTTTATTTGCATAAAGGCAAGATGAAGTGATGACAGAGTTCACAAAACCTGTTCTCCTCTTAAAATTGCAATTTGACCTTGCTTTTCAATAGGAGTCTTTCAAAAAATTAAACTTGATAGTGCAAGAAATTTCACAGACTTTTGTCTGTAATTGTCAATTGCAATAAAACAATGCCCAAATTCTTCTTTAGTCTTCTGTTCATGAGAATACTAGAATGAGATCTCTGGGTCACCAGACCATAGTACTTACAGTAGCAACATAAAATTGTACATTTCAAGTTAATGACTGTTTGAATCCAGACTTTCTGCTCATTACACTAAGTATTGTACAGAAAGTCCAAAAAAATGGACTTCTCTCCCTTTCTGGGCTACAGAAGTTTTCATTCTTTAATGCAAATGAAACATTTTCCCCAGGAGAGTGATAGGGCAAAACCATCACACTTTGGACACTTGCCTGGGAAAGCATATAGTAGAATCTCCTTGGAAAATGAAAACGCCTAAGTTCACTTTCCTATGGATACCAATTTTCTCAAGTCCTGGAAGAGTGCTGAAACCTTTGTACTGGCAGGTTTATGAAAGTCACTATCACCTCTGCCTGTTTCTTAGGGTAATGTAATGGCTCTAGTTCAGTGACTCCAACTGTTTCAGAAGAAAGGATTTAAATACTTTCTCTTGGGGGAGGTTCAGGGCTATGAGTGCTGAACAGAGAAACAGAGTAAAACATTTTAATATTAGACAGGAACAAGATTTAAGGCATATGTTTTTTATTTATTTATTTATTATATATTGGATTTCCTATTGACATGGAACTTGCTAAAAGTACAAGATCAGTATGAAAAGTTTAATATATTTCATATATTCTACAGGAAGTCTAGCTATCTAGTTCAGGGCAGATAATTTTCTTAAGCCACAGGTAGATTCATTTTAGTCTCAGTTGTTGTTATATTGAAACCTTCATTTTAAATTATGAGGCCTTCCATATATCTTATCTATCATACATGCTTTGATATCTGCAATGGCACCACAGTTTTGGGTGGGGAGGATTTGTGGAGCTTGATGACAAGTCTGAGTCATTCCTTACAGCATAGTTCAAGCAAACCTGAGGTTTGCTCAAGAGGTTACTGCAAGACACTTTTCAAAATATTTACTTATGATTTTAAGCTTTCTATCCATATGGTTGATAAACTGAGTCAGCATGCTATCAGGAATCTCCTGTTGTTTGCAGGAGTTACTTCTAAAACGAAGTTCAAACAATTAGGGACTAAGCACATTACAAATATATTTAGCCTCTGTAGTACAACATTTTATCAAAAGAGTGTAAATGAAGGTCTGTATTTCCATATATTTCCATGAGCTCCTCATGCCATTCAGATTGTATTCACGTAGAGTAAGAATTTAGCACTGTAAATTAAAAACACTGAAATATTGCTTGTTAATACACTTACATCTGTCAGCAAAGTCACTCTATATGCCCCGTAGCAACCTCAGGAAATAATGAGTAGGCTGAATAGATTACCTTAAAGAAATGAATTGTCCTTAAATTAAATCCTAAAATGCAGTTTTTAACAATTAAGCAAAATACTGAAGTTCAGCAAAATATAAGAAAACTGAAGTATATGCACGTCTACTTACATGTCAGAGTGTCTTATAGGTGGTGCATAAAACACATATAATCAAATCATCTTTTGTTATTAATCAGTATGATTCCTAGAACTGAAAGTATCCATGCCAATTCAGTTCAGTTAATGTTATAATGTTATAACGGATAATGTTAGCCATATGTATGTATCTATATGTATAAAATAGTATTAACAAAAAAAAATAAAATGGATTTGTGTTTGAATACAAAATAAGAAAACAGCAATAAAACAACAGAGATAGGTTTAAATGGTATATTTCAAAATTCCAAAAGGTTAAGAGGGGGAGGGCAGGTATTGTACTCAGGCTACGATCTGTAAAAGGTCACGCTGGGTGACAGCCTGCTGATCACACATTTAATTAGTTGAGTCTAAGCTGTACTGTAAAAGATTATGAGAAATTCTAAAGACACAAAGCAATGGCAGAGGGAACCTTACAACATCAAAGTAAGGTGGATTGGACAGAAGCTATTGAGCAACTCATGCAAACCTAGACTGTAAACCCTCATGCAAACCTAGACTGTAAACTGTAAACCCTCTGATAATTTCCTGAAGTAATACTGAAAAAGTCAACCAAACAAAGGATGAATAATGCTTTGAAAAGAAATTACTACAGACAAATCACACACACACACACAAAAAAAAAAAAAAAAACAAAAAAACAGGATGAAATCAAAATCAAAGCTGTCTGAAAACCTTTTCTCCAGCATCCTAATATAACAGTTCATTCCGATGTTCCCCAGTGCACTGTTTTAGTAAGTGATATATTTTAGAACAGGATGCTTCTGGCTATATTTTAAAAGCAAATCTGACTGCTCTTATCCCTGTCCTAGGTATTGGCTTCTCCATGTCCAAAACTGCACTGCTGAGTTGATTGATGAGTGCTGGTTTCCATAATTAGTAACACCATAGGATAAGAAAATGCACAGACTTTAATTTATATCTTATAAGAAAAATCACATTTGTTATGGTGCAGTTGATTGAAAAAAACATGCATCAACAAGTCAGGATGCTAGCTGAATATGTCACTGATGGTGCCACCACTGCAGTTCTGCATACGGGTCTACTCTCTGCAGCTTCATATTGGGACTTCCTCAAGTCTTTTGGTGACATTTCTCTTGTCCCTTCACTCTTTAATATTTATCATTATTTAGATCAGGTAATTACAGCAAGTATGTATTAACCGTAACATTGTATTGGGTTTATGTGGCAAGGTTTTGGTAGTAGTGGGCTGCAAGAGTGGCCTCTATGAAAATAACCCAGAAGCTGCCCCATGCCAGATAAGGGCCAGTTTCAGCTGGCTCAGAAGGGACCCACCACTGCCCAGAGACAAAGCAATAAGCAATGTTGTTTACGCCTTTGTGAGTGCAGACTTAAGAAAGGAAAAAAAAAAAAAAAAAAAAAAAAAAAAAAACTGCTGCACAACAGCAGCTGGGAGAGTGAGGAGTGAGAAAATGTGAGAGAACCAGCCCTGCAGATGCCAAGGTCAATGCAGAAGGAGGGCAGGAGGTGCTCCAGACACACAGCAGCAGTTTCCCCTGCAGCCCGTGGAGGAGCCCCCCCCGGTGGAGCAGGTGGATGTGGCCTGGAGGAGGCTGCGGCCCATGGAGAGCCCCCGCAGGAGCAGGCCCCGGGCCGGAGCTGCAGCCCGTGGAGAGGAGCCCACGCAGGAGCAGGGGGTCTGGGGGGAGCTGCCGCCCGTGGGGGACCCGTGCTGGAGCAGTTTGCTCCTGGGGGATGGACCCCGTGGTACGGAGCCGTGTGGGAGCAGTTCTTGAAGAGCTGCTGCCTGTGGACAGCCCCCGCAGGCTCATTTCGGGAAGGACGGCATCCCGTGGGAGGGACCCCACGGGGAGCAGGGGCAGAGAGTGACCATGAAAGAGCAGCTGAGATTAAGTGCTATAGACTGACTGCAACCCCCATTCCCCCTTTCCCCTGCTGCTCAGGGGGAGGAGGTGAGAGAGGATGGATGGGGGGAAGGTGTTTTTAGTTGGTTTTCTTTGTTTCTCACTTCTCTAGCTTGTTAGTAACAGGTAATACATTTCGCTAATCTCCCAGTGCTGAGTCTTTTTTTGCCCATTTTGAGTGACCTCCCTGTCCTTATCTCAGCCCTCAAGCCCTTTTCATCATATTCCACCCCCCCCCCCCCTTTCCCTTTGAGGAGGAGGAGTGAGAGAGCAGTTGTGGTAGAGCTCATCTGCGGGGCTTGGTAAAACCATACTACAGCCTATTTCAAGAAACACTTATTTGTCAAGGAGCCTGCAGCAGTAACAGTGTCAAGAAAGATTCTGTAATCAAGGTTTTACCCAGAGATGGATTGCTCCCAAAATTTTTGGTCCAGTTGTTTCTCAACTTTTGCTGTTGATTTCATACAAAATGAATGAAGGCTTGCATGTTCTTTGTTATGTTTCAATTTCTTTGAAACTTTTTTCTTTTTCCCTCCTAAACATTTAAAAATCACTAATGAGGTGGTTTAGAAAATAGGTGAAGGGGAAGTGTCTTTGCAAGTTTATTATAATCTTTTTCTTTTTTTCTTTTTTTTCTGGGCTGAAACCATACATGCCAAGCTGTAACTGGGAGCTTTTTTTTTTTTAATGGTTGAGTTATAAATTCCCATGTAAAGGTTTATAATAGAAACAGTGACAAGCATTTAACTATAACACTAGTAGCAGGCTTGTTATAATAATTGGATTTGGGGTAGAATTCAAAGCTAAATTTACAGATTCTTTCTGCCTTGGGGGAACCATTCATTTCTGTCTGAAACAGCTAAGGCAAAACTTAACATCAGCATAGGAAAAAGACACTAAAAAATGAATGGTTCCATCTCTGTTAGCTGCAAGAACACAATCATTACTTGATAGATTTAGTGATGCATGAACTATTGGAGCCCACATCTGGGAATTGTTATAATAAATAATAAATAATAATAATAATTTGTACTGAAGGTCTTAATTTGTTACTATAAGTGAAAATGTGAAAGTTGATAACTGTCACACGTAGTTTTTCATTGGATAGTGCACTGGAGTGTTAAATTAAACAACGGACACCCAAATAAAACTGAAGAAATAAAGGCTGAAGCAATTAAGAATTTATCCTGCAGATTTTTTTTTTTTTCTGAGAGTCCTGTAGTTTAATTCAATTAAAAAAGATACCTTGTCTTTATTCTTTTTTTTTTCCTGTTACTGAGCTTGTCAGCTCTTGATAACATCTTAATGTTTATGCAAGTGAATGAAATTGCTTAATTCTGCCAGAGAGATAAGATAAAGTCATCAACAAATTTTACTCAGTAGCAATACCAATATTATTTGTGATAACTCAAAAACCTTGCAGAAGGCCCTTCATCTCAGGACATTCTTTAGTTTTATACCCTTGTCAAGACTGTAGTGCTTGTACATTTCTAGTTGTCTCTTAAAAATACCCACTGTGCTATCTCATCTATAGCTAAATGTTAACTTGTAAAGTTTGACTTGTATTTGAACTACAAAGACATGACAGATCAAATCTGGTATTCAACTCAATGAACTTAATCAGTCCAAGCATCTAGGCAGCTTGTACTATAATTTCTATCAGAAAACCCACCTTCATCAAATGAAGGGGGAAATTTGATTATTTTTTTTTTTAAATCTAGAGTTATTGTCACCCAGACGGTGATGTTCAATAATGAGCCAGACCCAAGAGTAAACCTTTTTTTTAAGATACAGTCAAGCGTCTTTAAAAGCTATGCTTGAGAAACAGCACTCACTGAAATAAAACCAAAATAGAATTTATATTTAAAGGTGTCTGCATCAGAAAGTATTTGTACAGAACTTTGGATTTTTAAGAATGAACATTTTTAAGTTTGAACAGAAGGAACATTTTAATGACCTTTACTGGCTTGCATGAGATCTGTTCTCTGCCTGGACTAGGTTGGCAGCTCACATTCCTTTCAGCACATCAGTGGGCAATATTCTTCCTTGGTGGTCTGAATGGTAAAATGAAAGTCCTGGTATAGAGTACTATCACCTTCTTATACTATTCAGAAAAAAAATATTTCAATGATAATTGAAAATTGCTGATATTATCATATATAGGTCTATTTCAACTCCACAGCACTGAGCTTGTCCCTTTTTATTCCTTGCGTCAGAGGAAGAGAAATGTCTTCACACTCTCCAATTAATATCTTAATCTGTATTTGCTGACTGCCTACATGGCTGTTGCCCATCATACTCTCAGAGATAGATACGATACTCTCAGGAAGCCCGCAAGTTGCTATCTCCCTCTCTTGGGCAAGGAATGGGAGCAAAGGCAGAAGTGAAACTCTTCTTTGCAGCTGCTTTCTACATGAGTCTGCTTGTTTTTAATAAGTAACTTAATTCCAGTATAGTTAGTGTAATTGTTGTGAACTGAAATTTTACTCCTGATGAATCATGAAGGCATACTCTGCCTTTTTTCAGTGCTTTCAGAAGTGAACTAAAACATTTAATTTTGGAACTATTTCTAAGTTCAGCCATAGAGGTGGCTGTCAGAGCACCATATACGTTGCTTGTATTAGTTCTGTAAAACCTTGTTTTCTAAAGCAGTCTCTGTGTTAGCCTGAAATGTTTTTTTCCTTGTATCCTAAGGATATATTCAGTCTAATGACTGTGTAGTTATCGGTAAGCATCCCCACAATGCTCTTTGTAAGAGACTACTGCCTTGTACCTTGGGACTGAGTTGCTGTAACTGATGCACAGTAATTTATTAGACAAATGTTGCTACAGAAAACCTAGCTACAGAATTCACTATATAGCACTGTCCAATAGTAAACTGCTGACATAATTTGTTAATCAGTAATGTACCTGAAGTTGCTTTCATGGACTATTTAAATACTGAATGCAAGCAAAAAATAAAATAGCTAAAATAAAATAAAATAAAATAAAAAATAGTCAGGAGGATGTTGAAGGATGTTGATCTGTTAGAACTGTTCCAGAGGGGGGGGCCACAAAGATGATCAAGGGGATGGAGCACCTCTCCTAAGAAGAAAGGCTGAGAGAGCTAGGGATGTTCAGCCTGGAGAAGAGAAGGCTCTGGGGTGACCTCTTTGCAACCTTTCAGTACTTGAAGGGGACTTATAAAAAAGATGGAGAACTCTTTGCTCAATCAGATATTGACAGGACCAGGGGGGATGTTTTTAAACAAAAAGAGGGGAGATTTAGGTTAGAGGTTAGGAGGAAATTCTTCACTTAGATGGTGGTGAGGCACTGGAACAGGCTGTCCAGAGAAGCTATGGATGCCTGGAGGTGTTCAAGACCAGGTTGGATGAGACCTGGAGCAACCTGATCTAGTGGGTGGCATCCCTGCCTATGGCAGGGGGCTTGGAACTAGATTGTCTTTGAAGTCCCTTCCAACCTAAGCTATTCTATGAGTCTAAGCTAGATGTTGCTCTCCATCTTTCTTATAAGCCCCCTTTAAGTATTGAAAGGCTGCAATCACAGAATCACAGAATGTCCGAGGTTGGAAGGGACCTCTGGAGATCATCTAGTCCAACTCCCCTGCCAAGCAAAATCGCCTAGAACACATTGTGCAGGATTGCATCCAGGTGGGTTTTGAATGTCTCCAGAGAAGGAGACTCCACAACCTCTCTGGGCAACCTGTTCCAGTGCTCTGGCACCCTCACAGTAAAGAAGTGCCCTCTCATTTTCAGCTGGAACCTCCTGTGCTTCAGTTTGTGCCCATTGCCTCTTGTCCTGTCACTGGGCACAAGTAAAAGGAGATCAGCTCCATCCTCTTGGCAACCTCCCCTCAGATATTTATACACATTGATGAGGTCTCCTCTCAATCTTCTATTTTCAGTGATTTCTCCCCGGAACCTTCTCTTCTTCAGGCTGAACATCCCCAGCTCTCTCAGCCTTTCTTCATAGGAGAGGTGCTCCAGCCCTCTGATCATCTTTGTGGCCCTCCTGGACCTTCTCTAACAGGTCTATATCCTTCTTGTGCTGGGGGCCCTGGATGCAATACTCCAAGTGATACCTACACTTTTGCTATAATAATGAAGAAAGTCCTCTTGAGAGCTAGTTTGTCTTAAACTGGCTTTAGACCAGTCATGAAGAGCATTTCAGTGAAGACAAGATACCTTCTAATGATGAGGTTCTTAAATCAGGCACCTCAGGTAAGTGAGGTGCACAGCAGGATAGATTTTCCCCTGGACAATTAGATAATCATTGTACTAGGAATCCAGAGAATCTGTGGTGCTCGTGGCTAGGCAGGAGCCAAGGCTTTGGAAGTTCAATTTCTTCTTTGCTTTATTTGTAAAAGGAAAGGGAGAGCAAACCTCCTCTCCTGCAGAATGAACAGCTGAAAATTCTCAGAGCAAAGCCTCTGTGGACTGAGCTTACCATTTGTTGTGTTTGATTCCACACAGAATAAAATAAAATAAAATAAAATAAAATAAAATAAAATAAAATAAAATAATAAAATAAAATAAAATAAAATAAAATAAAATAAAATAAAATAAAATAAAATAAAATAAAATAAAATAAAATAAAATAATAAAATAAATAATAAAAACAAAACACCACCTCATTTTAAAAGGGGCAGGTGGTCCAGGAAGAGAGGAAATAGATGAAGAATTGTGATTCAGTCTGTGATGAATGCTTGAGTTGTTTGGATTTGAATTTATAGCTTTTGTTAATCAGCATTATATTGGAATATAAAATGATTCAAGCTGTTTTAAAACCTGAGCCATTTTTATTGTTCTCTTAATAGAGTCCTTTTACACAATACTGTTTTCTGAACATCATTTTTAACATGAAACTTAATGATTCGGTATACAAGAATACATGAAGGAAAACAGTGTAGTTCTTAAGTCCCTGCATGTGCATCTGAATTAAACAAAGATAAATGTTCCACTTTTATTACAGGACTTGTCATTAATAATACTAGCTAAATCATATGCATTATGACAGGTTCAGTGCATTTGCTCCATATTACATTTTATGAAACGATCATAATGAAATTTGTGAGCTGCTACACAGCTTTGTGGAAAAGAAAATAATGCCTGAGATTATTTGCAAAAGTTTATAAAAATGTCAGTTAAACAAATAATCTGTTTCTGGGAGATGTTATGAATTCCATTATGGAACTGCAAAAGATTTTTATTTTTATTTTAAACTTTGTAACTCTCCATGTAATTTTACAACTTTTTTCAGCCTCTATCATCACCCCTTTCTTTCATTATAGCTAAGTACTCACTTTTGGTAAAATACAATGGCAGGAATTTAAAGTTTATCAGTCTACATGAAAATTTCATTGAAGTAGTCCTTTAGTTTCCCCTTTGTTTAAAAAATAGCACAGCAATTTGTTCTTGTAACATTAGATTATGATAGCAATTGTCTTGCAACATTTACATTTATAAATGTTGTGGAAATAGTTAAATGAGGAAAAGAATATCTTTAGCATAAATTTAGGATGTAGGAGTCTATAACTTTTGACCCTGTTCTCCAGCTGGCTTACTGGTAATACTGGAAAACCTCTGTAGAGTAAGGGAGATAATAGCACTCTATCAATCATGACTGGTGTAATGATTGGTTGTTTAATATCTGTACATTTCTGTAAAAGTTACAAGTGCTAAATATTATTGAAGAATATTCTGGCTTACAACAAATCTTGACAGCTCATTCCATAAAGCAAGTCTGATGAGGTATTGTCATGGCAATGGCTGCATCATCACAGGTTGTGGACTGATTGTACTTCCTCTGCAGAATCAACCAAATGAGAATAATTGGCTAGCAGGAGAGAAAAAACTTTGTTTAAATCTGAACAGCAAAAAGAAGCTATTAAAAAAAAAAAAGGTAGAAAGGGAAATACATACATTGGAGAAAGCAACTCTATTTCAGTTAAATTATGATGTGTGAATTTAGAAAGTTTTCTCAGTCAGAAAATCTCCACTTAACAAACTGAAGAGCAGCAAGGGTTTTCAGAAATGTCTCTAATGGGAACTGATATTTAAAAGCAAAGGCTAGTGGGGATGATTACTTTTCTCATTAGGTAGCAACTCTAACAAAATAAATCAGATGTTGCCATATAACATTTCACAAAATCTGTCAAACTGAAGGATATAATCTGGAAACATACCATGAAATTAGCATAGACCCAGGCAGAATTGGATTCAACAAGCATTTTCATCTTACACTAATTGACAAAAAGCAGTGCCACTGTAGCACACAATTTCACATGTAATTATTTTTAGAGGGACAAGTGAAAACATTCTGAACTACATTTTTCTCCTCGTATTTTGATGTCAAGTGCTACCCAAACCAACGTCCGGGCTAAGCAGAATTTTCTCTTTAATACTGTACATTATATTCTTCAGCAGCATCTTCCTCCATTTAAAAGCAAACGGTTAAATGAGATCCCTTCCCTGCATAACTCTGGTCTACAGGAAAAAAAAGAAAAAGAAAAAAAAAAAAGTAAAAATGTTTCTGAGCAAGGAGTGTGGAATTAGTTAAGTGTGCTGACATATAGACTCCAGTGTGTCATAATTACTTCTGTAGAGCAAAGTGGCTTTCAGCAAGGTACTGAACATCTGGAAACTCTAGAGAAATGAACAAGTATCTCTTTTTGATATGCTCAATTTGATGTGCTTGCCAAAAAATAGACATACATCTGGGAAAACACAAATGTAGCAGCCCATCTTCAATACTTTCTTGAGTTTCTTCAGCCTCAACTCTCCTTAGCTGCTTTCAGGTTTGGTACAAAAAGTTGACAGTTGAAGCAGGGGTTGGTTATCAGATCACTGTTGATACCAAATATTTGATTAATGATATTTGATAGAGTGTTAATAGTTATAATTCATCAGGCAAGCACATTTTGTGTACTTATATCTTCAGCAAAAGCCCTATCTCTGCCTGAACTTTATGCAAGCTTTTAGGAAGAGGTACCTCTTGTGCTTTATTATTATTATTATTATTATTATTGATGTTGTTGTTGTTGTTTTGTTGTTATTGTTTGTTTATTTATTGCATATTATTCCCTTTGTTATGTGAAGCATACCATTCTGGCTAAATTAACAACAAACAGATAATCTACTGCACTATATACCTTATCAGGTTGTTCAATGAAGCACAACATTTAGTTTCCTTGCAATTGGTATTTTAGCATAACTTACACTGAATAATCACTGGAGTTTAAAAATTTGTACCATTATCCAGCTTTCTCTTATTTCTACTAATTTATTTCTCTTACTTCTGCTAATTTATTCTTTTGTAACAAAGAATGATAAAATTTTACATGTACTGCCCAAGCAACCATCTCTTGTGGTTTCCTGTGAAATCAGACTTTTTGGTTTTGTTACTTTTCAAGATTCTTATTGAAATAAAAATGAAAAGAAGCTTAGGCAAAACATCTTCCGTAATAATAATAATAATAAAAAAGCATGTGTGTGTGTTCCTCTTATAAAATCTATCCGATAAGATCTCTTATCAACTGGAGAGGGAATGACTGAACAGTGAGTGAAAGGTCAATCCCCACTGCTTCACATAATGATATTCTGCCTAATGCATGACAAAACATACGTGAAAGGAAAAGCAATTATCAGTGTAACATTTCAGATTATAAAAATTCTCATAAAATAATTAAACACTCTGTTTACTCTGATCAGTTACTGTGTGGATGATATTCTACCATGATGACATCTGTGGTTTTAAAGAAAAGATTTTCTAACGTAGGTGGCATTTACAAAACTTTGGCACAAGCTGTGCTGCAGTTCAAAAGCAGTGTGTGTTCTGTGTAAAGGAAAAGATACAGAATAGTAGCTACATATATTATCAGTAGTAGGGAATGGGATAATTAAAAGATAACGAGGAAGATAATTAAATGATAGCAGAGAATAACCTGATGTGCTTTAGGCTAAGTGCAATAATTAATCTTGATACATGGTATATAATAAGGGCTTTCCAGTATATGCTTCTACACTAGCTTGCTATTATAAAATCTTATATACAGGAAATAATTGGGCTAAAGTAAAATGTTCATGTTAGACTAGCGCTGTCACTAGCATAGTTGTTGTGAGAAAGGTGTATTTTAGAGAGCAAGCAGGAAGAACAAAACCCAATTAGCTATGGAATTTCTGAGGCTTCCAAATACATAGAAAAAATCCTACTCTGCCCCCACCCCCCCCCTTTTTTTTTTGAGGCATGCTGAGGGTGGGGGTCAATGACTTTAATGAAAGGTGCTGGAGTGGTTGGTCTGGAGACTGCGACCCTCAAGAGAGTTGAAGGTTCAGTGAACTGCAGGATACTTTAAACCTGTTCTGGAACAGCTGATTCTTGGCATTGGTCAGGAAAAGTGGTTCCCCTCACATGCACCTGAATTAAAATAAACGTGTTGTTTTGTTTTTGTTTTGTTTTTCTGTTATACATTGGAGAAAACACAGATTCTTAAAACTCTTCACTGTGTGACAGTGAACAAACATTACATGAAATGTGGATTGACTTAATTTTGATCACAAGCACAAACTTATCTTGCATCCTAGATGGTTGCCTTGTCACATCACTTTCACTCCCTCGACTCTCCTTGTTTTAAATTTTTTTGAATATTTCTGTCAAATTCTTCAGCTGTTGATAAATGAGTGGAAATTCTGTTGTGTAAAATTAATGTTGTAACAGGTCACCCAAAACCAGAGAATAAAATAATAAATGGGAAAAACACTTATTTTTATGTAAAACTATGAAAAGGGTTGGGCCCCTTTGCGTTGTTGTTGTTGTTGTTGTTGTTATTGTTATTATTAAATAGATTTTAAGATTTTTATGATGATACCCTCATCTTATTTTTATGACAATAACCTCAACCCTCAACTTTTTCAGCTTGCTACTTTTATTATTTATTTATTTATTTATTCATTTATTTATAAAATGCACATCTCATTACCACAATTTTACACTGTTCTTTTTAGAGGTAGGGGAAGTTACGATTTATAAAATAGCAAATGGTAGGTTACAGTCATTCATTATGTTGACTTTCTGGGGAAATGGTAAAAATAAGCGTTAATTAGTGTCAGCTATGATAATGCCTTTTATAATACTGATTTGTTAGAAATGAATTGATGTCAATAATTTCCATTCACACAGCTTTCCAAATAATGGCAGCATTTTAATGAGACTATAGTTAGAAAGAGTTTAACCACATAACATTTGCTTATAGAATAATTATTTGAAAGAAAGTACAATTAGTAGAAATAAAACATTCTATCTGTTTTTGAGAATAAGGCATTTTTGCCTTAAAACCAGTTCAGGGCTATTGTGAAATTACAGCTTTAAGAAACAATGAGAAACATGGGATGAAAAGCAGAAAAGAGTCACTAGACCAGCTTTGAAGATATCCTGAAGGTATATTCACAATCCAAATTCCTAGATAAAGAACTGAGCAAAACTCCATTTGTTTGTACCAACAGGGGAGGTAGTTATACCTGTCTGTGTTTGGCTTTCCTGGTGTGGAATAATTGCCTGAGGTGATTTAGAAATTAAGCTTATATTCATATTTTACAGAAAAGGTACAGCATTTAAGAAGCTTCCAGGGCGTAGTGTAGCTGCATTCCACAGAAGTTCCTTAGGCCTCCAACCTTAGATGTTGGCCACACCACGGGAACTTGGTGTGCTGACTTTAAGAGGAACTGTATGGAGAGTGGAGCAGAGTGGAGACACCGTGGCCACGCTCTGTGATAAGATGGGAACTCAAAGGTACATCAGAACTGATAAACTTCATTTTTGCTACCCTGGCCCAATGGCCTGCCATCTTTTTGACAAAATGCTATACTTTGGTCTATCTCCCCCCACATTGGGATGCCTCTGGGTAAGATCTGAACACTTGGTCATACCATGTGCCTTCCCAGGAAACTTAGAAATCTCTATAGAGTCTTTGTGCTTTTTAATGCGTTTATAGCCAGGTTGTGTTACTCATACTTTTGGTATTTGAGTGTGCTTTGCAGAGAGTGAATTTATCATGGACAACCCAAAAAACCTGTGCACCTGTTGCTTTAATAAATTGCAGTAGATTTCATTAAACCTAGCCATGATAGTTCTCACTGAACATGATCAAACTCTTTAAGTGTGGCTGTGGTAGTTCATGGAATGCAACTAGATTGAGGGTGTATTATGTTATTTGTGAATCCGTAATCATGATAGTTCTGTACACTGAAAGTGACAAGACATATAATGGCTAATTGGGCATCTCTCCCAATTACTTTAACCTTTAACACAACACCTGGCTATATGGAAATTGCTTCCTCCTTTGTAAGCTGCAGTGATTCAGATGTGCCATTTTGTAGGTATCCATGTCATGGGGTGGATGGCAAAGGGATGACTGAGAGGACGCTCTGCTCTGGGGGGCGGACAGTACAAGATTCTTTCTGGATCTCAATAAGAAGGGCACAACAGAAAATAGTGTAATAAAAATGCTTTAATAATAAGATGGAAATAAGAAGAGAACTATATATACTATATACTACATGCTATCACAAGTAAATCTTTCATTCCTTCAGATGCTGGGAACTCTGCTTCTGTGCAGCATTGAATGGACCCCGGGTGAATTCCCACAGCACGCTGGGCAGATCCCATCTGCGGAGAGGTTCTGTCTCCCTGCCACACTGTGGTGCATTTTGCTTTGTGTAGCAAAGAAAACTGTGTCTTCTCCTGACAGGATGGGATGTTATCTCTTTCTTGACATCCCCCTAGAGCTCGGCACTGACCATCCAGCACCTTCAATTACAGTGCTGCATACAGAGGCTTGGTTATATGGCAGCTGCTCATGTTACGGCTTTTGAAGCTTTAAGTACAAGGCTCAATAGAGCATATGTGGCTTGCCCAAGATCACTAACTACTCAAACGTGATGTCTTCCCCAAGGCACCCATTACAGAGGGCTGGTCAGCTAGTGCACTATGGGGTAGGACTGATATGCATATTACAAATGATTTACCTTAACGAGCTGTGGAAGTCTCTTTGACAATGCAGAATTTATAATAAAACTAAAACTGGAAGTTTGAGTGAAGAGGTTGCGTTCATATATCACAGTATAAAATTTCTCTGAATTGGTGAAGTTAGGGGAAAATTTCTTTAGAGCAGATCATCACTTGCTGCACAGTCTTTTGTTTTCAGAACATACTTTTAAATTTTAAACAGTGTACTTGAGAGCAGGAGAGTGGGTGGAAGAATGCAATTTTATTTTCTCTGCTTAGTAACCAGACTCTGAAAAAATTCTTCCAGGCTATCATCTTCAAAAATATCTGTCATACCTGGTGACACGATTTGTGGAGGCTTGGCCCTGTGTTTCCAGTTCTCTGCCTCATGGATATAAATGCATTTAACCTTGTGAATCCTTGACATATGTCAAACATAAATGCTTGAGGAAATACAGTCCCTTTCTATGGCTTCTGCTTTGACAGATTCCACTTCTGGAATTTTAGAAGTTGTAATCTTTACCCAGCCCTGATCCTGATTTATTTATAATTACACCTCCTGTGATTTTGAGATGACAAAATTACTTAATCTGCCAAGTTTTGTCAAGCATGAAAGAAAGCAACTGTGATAATGTTCTATGAGAAATTATTGTGAAACGTATTATTAGAGGAATTAAGTAGGGAATTCAATACATTTTCTTTCCATTTTTGTTTATTCTTTGGTAGGAGAACTCAGATTTTCATAAGAACTGTAAATGTAAATTTTAACATATCTAGTGTGGTAGTTTGACCCAGCTGGACAGCTGAGCTCCACCAAAACCACAACTGCTCTCTCACTCCCCTTTCTCAATGGAAAGGGGAGAGGAAATATGATGAAAAGGGCTCAAGTGCTGAGATAAGGACAGGGAGATCACTGTATAATTATCATCACGGGCAAAAAAGACTCAGCAATGGGAGATAAGAGAAATTTATTACCTATATATTTATTATCTAAATTTATTACCAACTAGCTACAGAAGTGAGAAACAAAGAAAATCAACTAAAAACACCTTCTCCCCTCCCCCCCCCCAATCCACCCTCTTCCACCTCCTCCCCCTGAGCAGTGCAGGAGAACCAGGAATGGAGGCTGCGGTCAGCCCTTAACACTTTGTCTCCACTGCTCCTTCACAGTCACTCTCTGCCCCTGCTCCACGTGGGGTCCCTCCCACGGGATGCCGTCCTTCCCGAAATGAGCCTGCAGGGGCTGCCCACAGGCAGCAGCTCTTCAAGAACTGCTCCCACACGGCTCCGTACCACGGGGTCCATCCCCCAGGAGCAAACTGCTCCAGCACGGGTCCCCCACGGGCGGCAGCTCCCCCCAGACCCCCTGCTCCTGCGTGGGCTCCTCTCCACGGGCTGCAGCTCCGGCCCGGGGCCTGCTCCTGCGGGGGCTCTCCATGGGCCGCAGCCTCCTCCAGGCCACATCCACCTGCTCCACCGGGGGCTCCTCCACGGGCTGCAGCGTGGAGATCTGCTCCGTGTGGGACCCATGGGCTGCAGGGGGACAGCCTGCTCCTCCAGGGGCCTCTCCACAGGCCTCAGGGAAACTTCTGCTGCGTGCCTGGAGCACCTCCTGCCCTCCTGCTGCACTGACCTTGGGGGCTGCAGGGCTGGTTCTCACTCCTCGCTCTCTCAGCTGCAGTTGTGTAGGAGTCTCTTTTTCCCTTTCTTAAATATGCTCTCACAAAGGTGCAAACAACATCGCTTATTGGCTCAGCTCTGGCCAGTGGCGGGTCCCTTTGGAGCCAGGGGAAACTGGCCCTTATCTAACATGGGGCAGCTTCTGAACTCTTGTCACAGAGGCCACTCCTACAGCCTCCTGCCACCAAAACCTTGCCACATAAACCCACTACATCTTTAAAAAAATATACACTTGCTCTCATTTAACTTAAGTCAAGGATCTTCAGAGATCTCCTGAAAAGTGTGTTTTGTAGTCTTTCATGTTCAAGTAGTAAATTGAACAAGGATTTGAATGAAATCAAGTAATTTGGCACTGGCTCATTGCTAAAATTTCTTAGGCTTTGTTTGGATGTAAGCAGTTTTTCTTCCCCCCCCCCCCCGTAAGTGTGGTTGTTTTTTTTTTTTTTTTTTTTTTTTGCAAGATTCAGCATGTGCCTTTTTGGGGAGATGCTGCATGGTTGCAAATCCTGTTTCACTAAGTGGGAGATGAAGGTGTCTGACACTTCTGGAGAAGAACTCAGTTAACAAAATGTTAACAAATTAACATTAACAAATGTTAACCATCACAAGCTTAGAAGGAGCAGTATTTTAATAAGACTATAGCTATTATTTGCAAGAGGACAACTGATTAAAGTATATTTAGAAATATGAGACTGTATGAAGCAGAGAAAAGCAACTTGCCATTTCTGCTGCAGTAGCTACTTCTTGTAACAATAATAATAATCAAGAAAAATGATCTAGGTTTTTCTAGAATAGGAGGAAAAAATGAAGTAGCAATTCATTCCCTAGACCGAGGAGTTGAGTTTGTGTGTCTTGATAAAAAAAAAAAAAAGCTATGCATGGTTCCAAAACCAGCTGGGAAGTAGCAAGGTAATGCAAGAACTGTTTACCAAGGGGTATGTCACTATTAAGCTCCCATGATAACAGAAATTCAGATAAATAAAGTTATACTGATACCACTCAGGGATGAATGAGTCTTTCTTTTTTGATAAAGTCTTGTAACAAAGCTCTCTTCATAAACACTTTTATATGCCACATTTCATTAATGTTAAGCTTATAATATATTAAGTATAGTTCTTTTCAGTTTGATTACTTTAATGAGAATTAGTCCTCTGGCTGTGAGCTTTTCCTAACAGCTTCCCCCTTTACCCATTCCAGATTACAACATCCCTGTCAGATGGCACTTCCTAACATTGCCCCCCTGCCCGAGCCATTATAGCTTACTAAGAACTTAACTAAAGTTCTCCAGTCTGTCTTTGTAAATATAGCAAAACATGTTTTTTTGCACAGGTTATTTATTTATTTGCTGTATCTATATGAGAAGCAGACTTGGTGCCTGGTAAAGACCTTTGAGTCCACTTCAAGCCCTCTAGCTCAAAATAAAACTCATACATTTCCTTGCAGCACAGAGTTATGTTCTTGATTACAAAGCTGGAAGCAGTGCCTCCAAAGTAAAGCATAAAATAGGAAAACTTAATCTTAGATCATACTTGACAAGGATCTTAGCTGCTCTTGTATCTTACCTTGCTTGGGGGGCTTTTGCTTTATTCTGTGCAGAGATGCACTTCTGTAGCAAAAGCTATTTCAGCTCTCTTTTGCAAAACTACCTAACACATATGTGCCCAATCCTTGTATGTGAAAATTCCTTCACACTGGAAGGAATAGATTGAACAAGAACATGTTGCCTGACTAAACTCTTCTCCTACACCTAACGTAAACTAGCTTAAAATTACATTTTTTTGTTTGTTTTTGCATTGCTAAAAACAGTAGAAAGTATTGGGAGTGTAATTTTAAAGGTCACAGGGAAAGTTCTAAATTGTTATTGGCACCTGATGTACCAAAGTAGAGAAAGACAGGAGACAGGAAGGTGGGAGAAAACTCACTTTTGCAAAATCTCTCTCTCTCAATCTGTATACTCCTCATTCACCTCAAAGATCCAGACTGTTTACCCCAATGGAAAATGAAGCCTTCTGTCACAGAGGAAAGGACAGAAATGCTTAGGCCATGAACCACAACTATATTTGATATATACCATGAAACTCTATCTAGCATAGACTGAGCAGATATTGATGTTACTTTAGTGAAACGGAAATTTTTCTTAGATCAAAGAGTAAACCCTTTAAAATTTAGGGAGATGTTTTTCATTCCTATTTTCACTATGTCATTTTTTATGTAAAGAACAGATATTTCTTCAGTTCAAAAAGATGTCATAGATATAACAGATGTGAGTTTTACAGTATTTATTGCTTGCATTAACATATCATGAAGGAACATGAAACAGAGCCAACAGCTAGAAAAATAGAATGACCAGAAAGGGTAGGAACCTTGGAAACATTTTAGGTGACATTATTTCTCTTGACTTTATAATATTCTGAAGCAATTTCCTGTTTCTTTATGACGACATCTGCAGTTCTTCAGAACGAAGAATTCATTCAGACTATCTTACGATAAATTCCTCAAGATTAAACCTTAATTAATAAAAAAAATCACTGGCTTTTGATATGTCCAAGAATAGAACACAGGACCATTGAGTCTAACTTCCTGCATCCTACAGTTGAATAGTATAGTTTCATTCCTCTAGACAGACTTTTCTGGAGATATTGTGATATGAATTATGATAAAGAATGTGTCTTTATCCTCTCCCATTCTTAACAAAACACTTCCCTAGCCTTATGAATTCTTTCCTTAAAAAAAAAGCCAGCCGGACTGCAGTTACATCATCCTTTCAGAAAGTAAAATGCCGCCACAAATAATAAGTTTATTTTCCTGTGAGTGTTAACCTGGAGTTTCCCAAAAAATCATCATGAAAATGATGTGAGGAGAATCATATATTCTGGATGTTGCCCTTATATAGAGTGTTACAACGGAATAAAATCTGAATCTGCACCTTTTATCTAAGTCTAAACCGTTCTTCTTCACCGCCACAAAGAAAAGAAAAAGATGCACATAAAGAACTGGAGAGGAAAAAAAAAAACAACCCCCCAATTCCCCTACACAACCACAGTGATTTTTGGTTTATCTCCCTGTTTACTGAAACTGACTTATTATTGTTTAAAAATTCCCTGATAATGTCTGTAAGAAGTTCACTAGAGTTTTAAATAATGTATCTTGGTACTTGGCTGGAGCCATATCTCATATTTCTATTTGATTAATCTAGATTATATTTTCTTCATGGTGAGACCATGACTAGAAGCAGTATATTGATTTACCAGACAAAAACCAAATTAAATATTGCTTACTATCCTAGAGAATTTGAAATTATTGAATGGTTTCTTGCATCTTGTCACTGGTAATCCTCCAGGTGATGGGATTCACTGTTTTCAGATAAATTGTAATAATAATTTCCAAAATTAGAAATGTACTCCCTTTTAGGGGAAAAAAAACTTTGAAGCAAGTACTCAAACAAAAGACATTCACTTTTTCTAAATGGCCCCTAGGAGTCACTACACACTAAATACTGCATTGCATAGTCTGTCAATAATAAAACACTTTCAGGACCAAATACAAATACATCCAGCGTCTTTAATAGCGCTTGGTATATGATACTGACAATCTTATACTTGTCTGTCTTTTTAAAATAGGATGAAGATCTTGTCCCACAAGAACATCCCACTTTGCTTAAAAATTATCACAGCTCATCAGAGCTTTTTGGAGACAGTTTGTATTTAAAAAATAGAATTATTTGAGAATACTGGTAAGCTATCATGTATCCATAATTATGAGGATCTTTTATTAAGTGTTTCTGAGTGGGTGCTAAGTTACAGGAAAAACAACATAATATATGCTTCTTGTATTCTTTCTGCAAATTTGGAAATAATTACTTTGATCTTAATGGTATCTCTTGACATTGTTTCTTCCAGCAAAGGCGGCACCACTAGTTGCCATATTGTTGATGTGTGTCTTTAACTTGACTTCAGCCTATAAGTGCTGCTTTTATCCAATACAGGCAGCTGACCTTCCCCTCTCACAGCACAACCTGTCCGTTTAAAGAAGTCTAGAGACAAAACTAACAGTGGGAGGCAGTATCACTTAACTGAAGTCAGCTTATGGTTATAAAATTGTCCCACTGAAACAGCCCTTGAATTTCTCTTGTTTTTTAAGAAGCTTTTTTTAAGCTTTTTTTATCATTGTCAGAATAAACTGAAAATAACTATTCAGGCTTCCCTTGCCTTAAGTATTAGGTTGATCTGATGTATCTCACATTGAATTGCTGTAAAATTAACCATGCAAATAATGTGTGTCAATATAACTGCCACAACAAAGGTTGTCAACCCCAACCCTGTGGAAAATAAATAAATAAAAGTACTCTTAGGAATCTGTAGATGTTAATAATTTACTCTTGGTGGTAAGTAGGTGACAATATCAGAAAGGAGACAAAAAAAATATTTACTTTCTACTCCCAGTTCTACTCCCAGATGTATCATGCTAATGTCACTGCTGTGGTTAGTAACTTTCTGTCACATTAGTAGCCTTATGTATGACTTTGTCCTGATGCTGTGCCAGTACTGCTCAGCAATAAATGAGACACTGGTGTGATACCAGTGCTGTTCTAGCTACAAGTGCAGAGCACAGCACTATATGAACTGCTACAGGGAAAGTTAACTCCACCCCAGTCAGACCCAGTACACCAGTAAATCTCCTGCTATCTTTTTTCCCTTAACTGGAAAGTCTGTTATCCTTGAACAGACTACAAAAGGGTCAGCTGATCCTTTAAAGGAGTTCTTGGAAGCAACTTGGAGTTGCAACAATTGAAAAATACATATCTGAATACGTAACTGGAAAAAATTCAATTAATTTAATTCATAGTGTTGTTGCACAGAAGAAAGAAGTTGAAACAAATGTTTCATGTCTTCTAATGACTTTGGGAGAGTTTGATTTTTTTTGTAGGAATCTTCTAATTTTTAAACATACCTAAATTAATTTATATTTTCACAACACACAGAATTCTCTAAAGCTGAATCAAAGCATATCATATCAGGCATATGTTTCATTCAAACTGACAGAAGTTTTTTGTTTATTGTTTGTAATGTGGAAGAACTCCTGAGGAGAAAGAAGTAGCACAGAATAAGTCAGGAGTCACACCGGGGAATCTTAGTGCTCAAGATCAAATCAGATAACTCTTGATAGCTGAAGATGTACATTCAGAATTTCAAGGTAGGCTATAGACTGCCTAACTTCTGTAACTCATATGTGCCTAAATTGCAACTGTAAAACCATCCGTCAAATTTATCTCATCGCATTTTGCCAATGGAGCGAAATAAATTACTCTAGATTTTTTCATTACATTAAACATGGAAATTAGGCAGAGTGCATCTCACTCCAAAGGTCTTCAAAGACAACTGTAGAACCATAGAATCATTCAGGTTGGAAAAGACCTCTAAGATTGAGTTGGACTTGATCCTTATGGTTCCCTTCCAGCTTGGGATATTCTATGATTCTATATAAGATCATCTAGGCCAATCTTTAAGCTAGTAATGAAGTCCACCACTAAACCATGCTAATAAGTTCTACATCTACACATTTCTTGAAAACCTTCAGGGATGGTGACTCAGCCATTTCCCTGGGCAGCCTATTCAAATGCAGCACAACCCTTTCAGTGAAAAAAAAAAAAACTCCTAATATCCAACTTTATTTCTATTGCTAAAACAGACATCTAAATGAGCAGGGATTTCCAAAAGGATAGGTATACAGACTGAAGTCCAAAGAAGAAACCAGATCAGCAATGGGCAATGTAAAAATACTGATTTCTTATACTAGTATGTATGATAAATAACTTTCCTCCCTTTTGTAATAGAAGGGAAATGATGTTTGACTCCTACCTTTTTTTCCCCCCTCGGTATGGACACTGTCATCCTAAGGGAAGATAGAGAAAAAGCACAGCATACAATTGCAGAGTGGTAGAAGACCCTTGGGTTGCCCTCATATAGGACTTCTGGTATCTAAAGGGGGCCTATGAGAAAGCAGTAGAGGGTCTCTTGTCAGGGAATGTAGTGATAGGACAAGGAATAATGTTTTTAAACTGAAGGAAGGGAGATTTAGATTAGATAGTTGGAAGAAATTCTTTACTGTGAGGGTCGTGAGGCACTGGAACAAGTTGCCCAGGTAAGCTGTGGGTGCCCCATCCCTAATATTGTTTGAGGCCAGGCTGGACAGGGCTTTGAGCAACCTGGTCTAGTGGAAGGTGTCCCTGCGTATGGCAATGGTGTTGGAAATAAATTAACTTTAAGGTCCCTTCCAACCCAAACCATTCTATGATTTTTTTTCCAGATGCTGATAAACAATCACATACAGCAATCTAATTTCTCCTTTCTTTCTGGGTTGGATAGTTCTGAAGCAAAGGCAAACTCAGAAAATCATAGAATGCCTTGGGTTGGATGGGATCTTAAAGATCATCTAGTTCCAACCCCCTTGCCATAGGCAGGGACACTACCCACTATGTCAGGTTGCACAGGGCCTCATCCAACCCGGCCTTGAACACCTCCAGGAACGGGACATCCACAATCACTGGGCAACCTGTTCCAGTGCCTCACCACCCTCTGAATGAAGAACTTCCTCCTAACCTCTAATCTAAATCTCTCCTCTTTTAGTTTAAAACCATCCCCCCTTGTCCTGTCATTATCTGCCCAAGCTAGAAGTTGCTTTCCATCTTTTTCATAAGCCCCCTTTAAGTATTGAAAGGCTTCAGTGAAGTCTTACTGGAGCTCTCTCTTCATCAAGCTGCACATCCCCATCTCTCTCAACCTTTCTTCATAGGAGAGGTGCTCCAGTCATCTGATAGTCTTTGCGGCCCTCCTCCGGACCCTCTCTAACAGATCAACATCCCTCTTGTGCTAGGGGCCCCAGACCTGGATGCAGTTCTCTAGCTGGGCCTCACAAGGGCAGAATAGAGTAGAAGCAGCTCATCGTATTATGGGAATATAAAGACAGACAGTTCTCTGCTTTAAGAAGCAGGAGTACAGTAATGTAGATTACCGTACTATGTATTATGTATACTAATTATGTAATACTAATGTATTATGTAGAATGCACTCTGTGGCTAGTAAAAGACATGGGGTATGTTTGAGGGAAAACACTGTAAAAAGGAAACCTATATGGATAGTAATAATAAATTTTAAAATTGTTGGTTTGTAGATAAGGCTTAGTGTAAGACCTATTGTTGATAAATTCAAAATTACTGAGTTCCTACAGGAAAAGTTACTGTGAAAACACTGTCAAAGAAAATAGAACTAGTTCTGCAGATTTGGATGCAGATCTGTACAGCCTAGTATACTAATATTAGTCATTATTAGAATCACTAAGATGAGCTATTTTTACCTTGCCTTACATCCCAAGCAGTAAATTTAACTTGCATTAAAATAAAACAAAACATCTGAAATTTTATTAGGACCAGATTTTGTGAGATTTTGAGCTTGGCATGTTTTGAAATGATATCCTAAGTTTCTAACACATTATCTAACACAGGTATTCAGGATTTGCAAGAGACTAATGAGAAAAACCTTTACCCTGGAGAGGTTTGAGGAGAAAGCTGGGTTTGATCACACTGAATACTAACATAACATTTTCTAAGTCCAAACATTATGATACAGGTCCTTTGTAGCCATTAGAGGCCAAAATTATTCTATGCTGGTCAGCAGAAAAAAAAGGAAACCTTAATTTGTAAGATGCTAGCAGAGCTATTTCAGATGTTTTCAATAACCTAATGTGAAGGTGTATATTTAAAATTTCTCAGGTTTCTTTGGACAAATACTTTTATTTATTTAAATAATTTTACTTCACAGCAAATGAAGCTTGGGCCATTGAGCTATTTTCTTGCTTGCCTTCTTTGAATGTCAATAGTTTTCTGACCTTTGGGATTTTTCAGTGTTTCAAAACTTAATAAAAATGAGCACTAGTAGGCCAGAAAAATCCACAGCTAGCTCATTTAGTAATACTGTTTGCAATTTCACCAAACACATTGATTTAAAAATGTTTATACCTAGTAGATGTTTGACATGCTCCACTGTTTCTAATGGGCTGTAAAGAACTTCATGCTTGTGCGATGTAATCAATCATCTTGTTATTTCTTAAATATGGAAAAAAATACTTGTTGAAGATTTCTGGCTTTTCTGATAGATTGCTAAAAATAAATCTCCACTATCAGACTCAAACTATTTTTTCATTCTTATAAATTAGTAAACAAATAATAATTGTTCTTACTGTCATTAGCTCCATAAGCCATGGATTTCTTACTTTGCTTACCTATCATCCTGTATCAATATATTACAATGTTTATCTTTGAATTTATATACATTGCTAAAATTGTCTTCTTTTCAATTCATAAAATACTATGATTTGTTATCGCTACTTTTACTTAACCTCCAGCCTTTAATTAAATTTTGATGATGTCTAATGTTATCCTCCCTTTAGATTAAGCTGTTAGGATATTCAATGAACTCTTCATAAAGAACTGTAAACTCTAATTCACCTTTTTTTTTTTTCTATATTTTTCTTCTTTGGTTGAATTACCTTAAGCTTTAGGAAACTTTGCATTTACAAGTAGTGGGCATACATTTACTGCTGATAACGATGTTTCTTTGTTTGCCCGTTTTAAATATATCTAGGTCAGGGTCACTGGCTCCTAGGCAACATTGAACTGACCTGTAAAGCTGTTAATTTACCATGATGTCCCATAATGAGATCTTAAGTAGATATCTGGCTACAGAAATAGCCAACTTTGACACATATCTGTTCCCAGCCAATATGGAAAAACATGTAGTGTTAAACCAAACCTGTAGTTAACTTGCATTTGTTTGCACATGTACACTTTCTCAGCAGGTAAAAGCAATGAGCTGCAACAGGGAAACAAAGTTCTTTGTATTTTCCTTTCTTTCAAAAACATGAACCACATTCTATAATGATTGGTTATGAATTTATAAGATAACTCTTTACACATGTAATTGTCTAAAAAAACTGCAGAAAGTTCTCTCATAACAATGTCAAAAGTTCCAGCTTTTACTGTAGTAGAATGACACTTCATAAAGTTTATATGCTGATGATTTAAAGTATATACATCCTGAAGTATTGAGACTACAGTGCAGTGGTGTTCCTCAGGAGTCGGTATTGGGACCAGTGCTATTTAACATCTTTTTCAGAGATATGGACAGTGAGATCGAGTGCACCCTCAGCAAGTTTGCTGATGACACCAAGCTGTGTGTTGCAGTCAACATGCTGGAGGGAAGGGATGCCATCCAGAGAGACCTGTGCAGGCCTGAGAGAAGAGACCTATTCAGGCCTGAGAGGAGGGCCTGTGTGAACCTCATGAGGTTGAACAAGGCCAAGTGCAAGGTCCTGCATGTGGGTTGGGGTTATCCCAAGTACAAGTACAGGCCAGGCAGAGAATGGATTGAGAGCAGCTCTGAGGAGAAGGACTTAGGGATATTAGTTGATGAGAAGCTCAACATGAGCTACTAGTGTGTGCTTGCAGTACAGAAAGCCAACTGTATCCTGGGCTGCATCAAAAGCATGGCCAGCAGGTTCAGGGAAGTGATTCTCCCCCTTTACTCTGCTCCTGTGAGACCCCACCTGGAGTACTGCATTCAGTTATGAAGTCCCCAGTATATGAAGGACATGGGCCTATTACAGCAAGTCCAGAGGAGGGCCATGAGGATGATCAAAGGGGCTGAAGCACCTCTCCTATGAGGACAGGCTGAGAGTGTTGAGGTTGTTCAGCCTGGAGAAAAAAAGGCACCAGGGAGACATTATAGAGGTCATCCAATACCTGAAGGGGACCTACAAGAAAACAGGAAAGGGTCTCTGTCATGGAGTGTAGTATAGGACAAGGAGCAATGGTTTTAAATTAAAGGAGGGTAGATTTACATTAGATATAAGGAAAAAATTCTTTACTGTGAAGGTGGTGAGACACTGGAACAGGTTGCCCAGGTAAACTGTGGACACCCCATCCCTGGAAGTGTTCAAGGCCAGGTTGGATAGGTCTTTGAGCAACCTTGTCCAGTGGGGGGGAGGTGTCCCTGCCTATGGCTGGGGGGTTGGAATTAGATGACCTTTAAGGTCCCTTCCAACCCAAACCATCCTATGATTGTATGATTCTATGAGGTAACTTCATCAATTGCATGATAGCTCAACATTTTACTGCTGGCAGAGCATTAATATTATTAAAATGTATTCAGATTACAGTGTATTAAGGATGCTACATAAAATGAATATTATGTATATTAAAATGATACACAACGTGGCGTAGAACACCTTCAAAAACTTCCTAGATACCTGCAAATAAATGATTCAATTTCTATGGCAGTTCCACCATCACAATGATTTTGCCATACTTTGACTTGTCTATTTGATGTAAGGCTCTTCAGGGCTGACTGTCTCTTGTATTCATGCAGTCCCAAGCATAATGGACCCTGATTTCATGTCCCTTCAGGCTCTGTGATAATATTAATAATTAACTGATTCACTTGACGTTTACAGTGGAGATGGTTTCAAGCTACATAACACAGATTCTGTTTTAATTAGTTTCTTGTATTGAAGTCATCAGTAGGGCAGCTGACTTATTTCCAGCCCATTCCTACGTGCCAAAGTTTGGTATAGTTAGATGAAGAGTTTTCAGCAAAACTAAGCTCTGATTATTACAATAGACTAATTGGAGGGAAACAGTCTGTTAGAAGTATTGTAAGCCAAGTTTTGGTTATTTCACAAAAAAATAATAAATAATCAGAACATTTATCAGGATGATTTTATTTAAAGATTAGCTGCTATGCTTCCCTTATATCACAAAGTCATTACCAAGTATGTGTACACACGATACTCCTTTTTAAATTTCACTTAACTCGAAAGTCTTTTCGATACAAAGTGTAGATTTCAAGTCCAAAGGATTATCATACTTTCCAATCTATTAGTCACTGTTCTCCTTTTAGTCTAAGATAAGCAGATTAACGGTTTTTCAGAAAAAAATCTGTACACCTGATATAGGATTTAAGAATAATATTTGCAAATTTGCTAATGGTTCTTAAAGTGCTGTGAAAAACACTATTCACAGATATTTTATATTATCTATCTTTTAGTGGTGTAATGATGCATTTCCTTGCCCTGGTAAGCGGCTGGTAAGCGTATTTTCCTCTAGGCATAATGAAGAACTTAAACTGTGAATAAAACTCCAAATATGAAAAAATTGCTTTTGCTGATCATTACTTAGATATATGAATGTATGCATTAAAAGCAATGGAACTGTTTGGACTGATCAGTATATGCAATGGTTCCACTGTTGGCTCAAAAGAACTGTGCTGTAAATAGGTGAGAGAAAAAGTTCTAGCTGTTCAGCTACTACTAACCAAAAACATTAACTTCTTTTCAGAACATCTAAGTGCATCACATTGCCTATCAGTACAGTTCCGGAAAAGATTTTTGGTTGGATTGTGTAATTAATAGACTGAGTTCTGATAAGCTTTGCAGGAAAGTCCAGTCAGAGATAATGCAGAACAGTAACAGTCCCAGACGCCTGATTGACAGAGCCCTTTGTGGTGTTGCTGATTTAAAGGCATGAAAGAGAAAGATACCAAGTAGAAGATACCATCCATCTCTGCTTCTGCCTTCTGAATATTATTAAAGGAAACAAATATTTATTTTAATATTAGTTCCCCAGCTAAGTAATTGTTGTAATTTCCTTTAGACAATGATAAGAACAAGACAGAGTAGATAGGTTCAGGAAACAATCTCACTTTTAAAATATGACCTTCACTACTGATAACCTGCCTTTGCAATACAGCTAGAGAAATACACAGTTTTAAAGACCAATACACTTTACCAGCACTACAGGAAACTCACCGTTGAAGTGGTTTAGACAATTTCAAGTGTATTATTGTAACTAGTCACTTCTCAGCCAGCATCATTACTTTAACAGATATCTCTGTTTTGTCCTTTTTAAGAGATATTCTACTTCTGGAACATCTGCACACAAAATGTATTTAGAGAGTGCTCATGCATTTTGAGCAAGGCTTGATTAGAACTCCAGGAATAATACACGCTTCTATCTATCTATATATAAAACAAACAAAAACTAACAAAACAAAAACAAAACAGTCTAAATCCTATTTTATAAAGTCCCTTATAATGTAATGTAATAGCTGCCAATACAAGGAACTCCACAGTTGGAGGTGAATCAGCAGCAGCCCGCAGCATGTATACGCAGAATCATACAGAATCATCTAGGTTGGAAGAGACCTCCAAGATTACCTAGTCCAACCTCTGACCTAACACTATAAAGTCCTCCACTAAACCATATCACTAAGCTCTACATCTAAACATCTCTTAAAGACCTCCAGGGATGGTGACTCAACCACTTCCCTGGGCAGCCCATTCCAATGCTTAACAACCCTTTCAGTAAAGAAGTTCCTCCTAATATCCAACCTAAACCTCCCCTGGCACAACTTTAGCCCATTCCCCCTCGTCCTGTCACCAGGCACGTGGGAGAATAGACCAATCCCCACCTCTCTACAGCCTCCTTTAAGGTACCTATAGAGAGCGATAAGGTTGCCCCTGAGCCTCCTCTTTTCCAGGCTGAACAGTCCCAGCTCCCTCAGCCGCTCCTCATAAGACTTGTTCTCCAGACCCCTCACCAGCTTTGTTGCCCTTCTCTGGGCTCACTCAAGCACCTCCATGTCCTTCTTGTAGTGAAGGGCCCAAAACTGAACACAGTACTAGAGGCACGGCCTCACCAGAGCCGAGTACAGGGGGACAATCACCTCCCTAGACCTGCTGGCCACACTGTTTCTGATACAAGCCAGGATGCTGTTGGCCTTCTTGGCCACCTGAGCACACTGCTGGCTCATATTCAGCCAACTATCAACCAATACTCCCAGGTCCTTCTCTGTCAGGCAGCTTTCCAACCACTCATCTACCAGCCTGTAGTGGTGCTTGGGGTAGAATAAGTTTTTTATTTTCTTTCTACAAGAAACAAAAGGAGAAGGTCATATCCATGATGGACACACAAACAGTACAGCTCCTTGCAGAGGACTCAAGCACAGAGACCAGAGCCAGAAAAAAAAACCTCAGATCCACAAATGCCAACAGGACATGAATACACAGCAGCCCCAGCAGAGTTAATCACAGACTTACCCTTCACAGATGAAAAAAGTGACCCTGCTCAGTCTCTTGGTAATACTGCACCTATGTGGCCAAGCCCCTTGCAGCACATACTGAAGCTCTTTGTGAATCCTCTGGAGAGTTACACAAATGGCTTGATATATCTAGAGATTAAAACATAACCCAAAAACAGAAGTGTACCCCACCACATCCCAACAACAAGTTAGCCAGCAACCTTCGCTAAAAATCCCTCTGTTAAGGGAATTCCAAGCACTTAAAATCTAGAAGGCTGCAAGGTCTGAAGAGTCTACTGCCATCAAAACAACAGAAAAAAGCTCCAGAAATATAAAAAACTGTCCCTAACCCTGAAAAAGGCTACACCTTATGTACCTACTTTTGCTGTTTTCAGATACTGACACAGGGAACTCGGATGACACATTTCCCCTAAACCCTGCTGCATCACTTTAACACCAAGGTTGTAACTTTGATAACATTTGACATACAGGTGAAGGCATAAGGTCACATTCACAGTAAGCCCCATAATTCTGCAAAAATCATAAGAGACCTAGAACCACAAAGCAAACACTTAAAGTAACACCATCTTCCTATCCATAAGGATGCTCTAAAAGTTACTCACCTGAAGAAGAGCTGCATACAGTCAAGGCACCTACTACCATATAGCTTGCTTTACTCTAAAAGATCCTACCAATTATTAACATTACTAATTGTTAAGACATGCTTACCTCTCTCACCTTGGAAACGCATCAGCCCATACACTCTGACTCACCTAAAGAACCCTGCAACTGGCTGAAGGAAAAACAAAGCACATACCCCAAACAGCAGCTCAGGCAGAAAAAGGTCTCTGATGGGACACCTGCGGCTTATATACCATTAGGCCCACCTGGTACCCAACCAATCACCTGGGAAAGGGGCGGGGCAAAGCAGAAATGTAGAAATCAAGCAGGATGAGCAGCAGCTGTGTTGTTCTTGTTTATCTGGCTTAGCTCAACAGTGTATAAAGCACAGCACAGAGAACTGGGCTGTTTCCAGAAGCACCAATTCTATTGTTTTATCTTTGAATACTGAAAGGACAATATGACCAAGTAAGCAACTGAAACCCTTTCAACTGGAGTTAGCTCAAATCTTTCTTCACAATTATAATGGATGAAGATATTTCTATATTAATTCTTTTAGATTTATAACTGCTGTTAGTAACATTAACTGTGATCTTCTTTTGAATCTGAACAGTCTTATATGGTAGTAAAAGGATTGCTTAATGTTGGGTGCCCATATTTTTCTTTTGGGGGCCCTTAGGTTCATTGTTTATTGTTTTCAATAAAACTTTCAAATAAATCAGGCACGATTATGACTGGTCTTAATGAAACTAAGTACTATGAAAACTGGGGAAAAACTACTGGGAAAACTTACTGAGAAAGCTTAATACCAGCAAGCCGATGCAAAGGGTAAAAATTGTTTTAAATACATTCACTTTCAGTGGGATTTGTGGAATAAAGGGAAAGACATAAGGATAAGAAAATGAAATTTCCCTTAACATGGAGAATGTTCCTTTTCCCAGTTGTGTAAGATGGCATCAGCATAAAATTCTTGCATCCCCTTGCCCTTTTTGATTTTTAATCAGGTTGTTTTAACTTTTATTGTCTTATACAACATGTGACACTGAGCACATGGTTGCTATTAAGGAGGTTAATATAGACCTAAAGATATACATCTGTGCCTTCTTTTTGACTGTGTCAGAGTAAATTAATCAAAATATGGGTTTATCCTTTTGAAACAGCACTTTGACACTTTGAAATATGCAACAAATGATAGAACCTCTAAGATGAAAGCTGTACAGGCCTCTCTATCATTTAAAGAGACAAGACCAAACACAAAGTTGAAAACAAACAAAAAAAATATTGTAAGAGAAGACAATGCAACAGTCATATTTTACAAACCAGATCTTCCTTAAGGATCTGGAGGAATGATATATACCATCCTGACAGAAATCCTCCAGGTGATGCTGTGTGCTCCCAGCATGACTGAGAAGAAGAACTGCTTTAATAGAGCTTTCTGGACTAAAACCCTTGTTTTAGGACCTAGACACATGTAAAAGTTTAGAAGAGGTAGAAAAGATGAAAAAGAATCAGTAAAGAAGCACACAATGATCTGTGCATGGGTTCCTTAGCAGATAACATAGTGGCATCTTTCTTAGCAGATGACAAAGACTTTTTGTGAGATGTGACATAAACATGTCACTCCCAGTGAATCTACCAAACCTCACAGTGACACATAAGAAATTAGTATGAGAGTATGTTTCTTGATACTGTGTGGCTCAAAATAATTTATAAAGACCAATGACACACACCAGGATGAGTTAATGAGGTGCTTTGTGCTCTCCTGGCCTCCTCCTCTTTCTTTTAATGCCTGTGAACTCTAACTACTCTGAGCACTAGCTGTCAGAATATTGGGGACCTTGTTCGAAGACAAATTAGGGCAAAGAAGTTTTAACACTGACTTCAGCTATCTTTGTATGTACATTGTAATGCAGATGCAATGTGGCCCTTCTTGCTTAATAGACTTGACACATTTTCTTATTTACCAGGAACATTTTTAATCAGTAGGCAACAATCTCTTTCTGACTGTTTGTAGATAGAGCTGAGAACTCTTTCACTCTATATACTACATAGTTTATTTATTTGTATTTATCAAGTCTCTAATTAACATCTAAGTCCGTGCTGAACTAAATGATGCATTTTACTAGTTACTTTTTTTTTTTTTTTAGGAAAATAGTAAAATAAGAGTAAGCATTAGCATTAACTCTTAATAGCTAAATTCAGTCACAGCCTTTCTCAAAACAATTTCATCCTACATTTTATTTTCTTCCTTCTCCCCTATCCTTGTTTTTAGTCTTACCCCCCTTTACACCCTCACTGACCAGATGATCCTTTTGTAGGCTACTACCAACTGTGGAAATTTCAATAAGCAATTTTCTCTAACTGCTTTCTCCTGTGTCTCCTGAACCTTTCTTATATAGCTTGCAATCCTTCTCATTGAAACAGGAGGTTTATGATTGGTTTGGCTAGCAGAAGTACAAATTGGGCCTCATCTTGACACTGTGCTTGATGTGGGAGATTCATGTAGTCAGGGACTCTTCTGTAGAAGTTCCTTCTTCATTCTTATTTGGAAATACCTGCCTTTATAAATTAACAAGCAAATGAGGTCATATATATGTATTCAGAATAACTGTCTGAGGTGGAGGACTACATACTAGTAATATCTCTGACCAGTGCAAATCTGCTTATCACCACTGACTGCAGTATAGCCATGATGGCTTAGAGCAGCAGTGAATTTCAGCCATGGGACAGGTTTCCACTCCAGGTTTTGAAGTGCTTGTGCTGCAGTATGGTACCTTTAGCCATACTGTTTATGCAAGTTAATATTCAAAATAATAACAATAATAACAACAAACAGGATTGTTTCATAATAGTCTTATAATAACCCTAGGAATATTTGAAAGCATGTTATTAAAAATATCCAGGCATTAATAATGCCAACAACTGAATTTCAACTATAGAAAACTTTGTGCTTGAAATTTTTCATTTGCATAATTTTGTTACCATCTAGAAATTCCAATAATTGACCAAGTGCAAATAGTTAAAACAAAGCATATTATTTTCCAGTCCAGCCAGTGTTTGCATTTTTAACCTAATCACACATTCAAATATAGGTTTTACTTTATGAGGAATTTTAATTTTTAGAATCACAGAATGGCCAAGGTTGGAAGGGACCTCTGGAGATCATCCAGACCAACCCCCAGCTGAGCAGGATCACCTCGAGCATTTTATGCAGGATGGTATCCAGGTGGGTTTTGAATGTCTCCAGAGAAGGAGACTCCACAACCTCTCTGGGCAACCTGTTCCAGTGCTCTGGCACCCTCACAGTAAAGAAGTGCCCTCTCATTTTCAGCTGTGTTCAAACCTCCTGTGCTTCAGTTTGTGCCCATTGCCTCTTGTCCTGTTGCTGGGCACAACTGGAAAGAGACCATCCTCTCGACATCCTCCCTTGCAATACTTACCAATATATACATTGATGAGATCTCCCCTCAGTCTTCTCTTTTCTGGGCTAAACAGGCCCATTTTTTTCAGCCTGTCCTCATACAACAGGTGTTCCAGTCCTCTAATCATCTTAGCAGCCCTCCTCTGAACTCACTTATATTTGAAAAATTGTGCATATTTAGCAATTCAACTCATAATGAAATTTATCCTTTGGCTTTTTTTCCTGATTAGAATTGTTCCACTTTTTTTTTCCTTTCTGTGTTGCTCTCTGTGGTCACCTGCACTGTTAAAAAGGGGACTAAGACAATTAATGTAAATAAAGGTATTATACATCAGATTCTTAACTGGTGTTCTACTTCATATACTGTTTAGAAACTGATTAATGAAAACGATCGTCTGACTGATGGGAAAGGCACTAAGATTATTTTTCAAGCTTCTCTCTCTCTCTTTTTTTTTTACATTATTTAATGTACATTTTAAGGCTGCAGCACTGATGAAAATCAGAAGAGTAGAATCTGGATTAAACCTCTTGTTTTGTTTGTATAACTTTAATGTTCTGGTCCTTCCCTAGAGCACTGTCCCTTTGAAATAGAGACAAGACATAACATTATTTTTTTTCCCCATAGTTTCTAATTTGCTTTGGAGTTGAATAGTTGGTTATTTTTTAACCTAAATACCAGAACTAATAACCATACTTCTGCAGATGCAGACTTACAAGAGGATGTGGAGAAAGACAGGTGCAGCACAGGGATTTTTACCTCCCTTTCAAGGACCAGCTGATTCAAAGCATTTTGCCATGTATTGCATTTCCAACCACACTATTTTGAAGCCACGTATTAGTAGGTCACTATGCAGGCAAACAAATCAAAAGAGTTTATGCTGTTACACACTCATATGATTTGCTGAGTCAGGAACTTCAGCAACAAACCAAGGAAAACATGCTTGCAGAAATATGAGAAGCCAGAAATCAATGAACCTTGTGTATGGGGCATAAATGCTTTTTGTAGTTAATATAATAGTGCCTTACAATAAGGCACTGGGCCATGGTGTTTTGATTCTATCATCATATGCTGCCACCTGCCAGACATCACCACGTTTATACTTACCAGTTAGATGTTTCTGAAGCCAGTGAACACAAACCTACTTTCTGAGTGAAGGGCTGCTTTCTTTTGCAGGTGCACTGACAAGACTGAGAAATCTCAGAAGGTTTAAAAAAAAAAAAGGGGGGGGGGGGGATTTTTTGCAGCATATTGCTCTTTGAAAAACCTCAACACGGACTGTTTATATTTTTATACAAAATACTGTTTTTACTGTTTTATATTGTTTTTATTTTTTTATATTTTTATATTTTATCAATAGATTAGAAAATATGAAGTACAGAGGCAATGTGGGGATCAGGGTTGCAGACCAGGTTACTGCATGTTAGAAACCCTTCATGGGCCAGCACAGAAATCTATCTGCATTCTATGTGTGCGCTCATCTTTCTTTAAAAAAATTCCCTTTCAAGATAAGGAATACCATGCTTTTGTTCGGGAGTACCTTGCTGCTGTTGTTGTTGTTTTGTTTTTGTTTGTGTTTTTTTTTGTTGTTGTTTTTGTTTACTTCTCTTCAAGCATAGAAATAGACCCAAAGATCTCAGCAAGGTGTCTCTCATGCTCAGATATTAAATATGCGCTTCTTGATTTGCAGCAGAGAATTATATGATCTAAAATGACACAGTCTCAACAGTTTAACATGCCTGCTGACTTTGATTAAAAACAGTATTTTGTCATGATCTTGCACATTAGATAGGAAGACAACATTGCTGAAGTAGATTTTTAATAGTAGCTTTAGTTTGTGTTGAGCAGGTTCTAAATTTTAAATGAATTCCAGCAGAATTTTCCACCCAAACTGCTCAGTATTCTCCTACTTACCTGAACCTTACTAAGGATGAAAAGTTTTTGTCACCTTCTAGCATGTTCTCCAATACTTCCAACATAACCATTATAATCTCTGTCACTTGCTCATATCTGAAGTTGTCAGGCCAATTCAGAATAGCAGGACAAGCTGAAGTCTCTGTTGTTTATCCCTGAAGCTACTGTGTTTCAGGGAGAGTTTACTGACATCTGCAAGACCAGAGGGAGCCTCTTCCGACAACTGACCCAGTACCCTGCAGCCCTCTGTAGTATCCATGCTGAAATATGCCTTTTAGTGAGGGAATTACCATTGCAAAAATTTTGGTAATTTAAGGATGTTTAAGTGGAAAACCAACTTTCCCAAGGACGAATTTCAGTCATTGGAGCATTACTGTCTTCCAAGATGCACAGAGCACTGCCAATGCATTACTCAGTGTTTTTATCAGAACAGCATCTTTTCCTTGGGGAAACTTATCTATTACTATGGCTGGAGCTTCTTTATTGTTATAAAATTGTGTTTACTTAATCTGAAACAATAACAAGAACCACAGCTTAGATAATATTAAATGGTCAGAATAAGAGCCCAAAGGATTATTCCAGAGATATTCTGTGCTGTAAGGCAAAATTTTCCTCTTAGAGACTGTACTTGAGCCATTCATCACAGGGAGTGAATTGTGGAAAAACAGATGTTCTTCATGCTTGCAGCAGAAAAGCTGTTTTCTGTACTTCCTCTGAAAGTTTGAAAATATTTTATATAGATTTAAGAAAAGGTAAAAACTGAAGCACTATGACAAGATTATCATTTTAGCTGTGACTAAATGGTTGGTTCAGTTTTCTGACAGCTTCATTAGAAGTTGTGAATCAGAACCACCCATTCTGGTTTGCATTGCTTTCCTGACATAAAATAACTGTAAACTTGGCTTAACTGGTACTATTCCATGAATTATTGTTGACTAATTCAGCTACTGCTAGCAAAAGTTGCTTTGGAGAAAAACAGAACTTTTTTTTCCCCACTGATTAGTAAAAGAAATATGTTAGCTTTTCAGCACTCCATAAATTTCATTAAAAAAAAGCTTCCCTGTGTTTCTATAACCTGAATTTACTTTATTCCACAGACATTAAAAAATAATAATAATAAAAAAAAAGAAAATAGAGAAAATAGTATAAATTTCTGATAAACTCCAGTACTGAGCTGCATTCATGATGTCCTAATTCACATTACAATATTATCATTATATTTGATTGTTAATGATTTCCTTCTCTTATATTTAAGACTATCCTCCTCTTTTCTTTGCTTTTAATAAAAGAAGAATATCTTTTAGTATTTTGCATTCACCCTTTAAAGACTTTCATGAGGAGAATGGCAATATTATCACAATTAAAATGAAATGTTCAAGCAGAGCTGTCTCCTTCCAAATCTTTGAGTGGAGCTGTGCAGAGCTAGCTACTTTAATTGAACTAATGAATTCAGCCTGCAGTACCCCATGTGGATATTCTTTTACTTTAGCAGCTACATTAAAGGTTTTCTATTAAAAGTGACATTATATGGGGACATTTATTTGTCTGCATAATCAGAAATGTGCATGTTGATTTCTCCAATTATATATCTGAATTTTTATTTTCTTTTTAATATTTTCAGGAGCATGCACAAAGCATTGAAAATCATAAGAATTTCTAGCCTTTGGTTAGAGCAAGTCATGTTCTTGCATGTAAAAGTATCTATCTATAGGTTTTTGCACTAAATTTTATTGTGATTTTTGTCTTCCTTGCATACTCCCTATCACCATGTTGCACTAAACACCACTTTGATACTGAGGTTCAAAGAATGTCCAAGGACTGAGGGCAGATTCAGCCCGTTAAAGCTGACATGGTATGGACTTTGGCTGAGATGATCTTTTACTTTTAGAGTTTGATATATTTCATTTTTCAGTCAGCCTTTCCCTTCAGGTCCGGTTCAACCATGCACTGAAGTCCATCAAAAGATAGACATTGTCTTCAGCTGAGTTGGATTGGGCCCTCAAAGGCACATGAGGATGTTTTCACCACGGGTGGCAGCAGCAGTATTTTTCTTTCCTTGAAAAAACAGAGCACTCAATTTTCAGAAGAGTCAGCAAGGACAGATATTCAATAATATCATATTAAAAAATAAATAAATTATGGAGAATTAGATTTTTATCAACAGTTCTGTTAAACAACAGCTGATTTGACAGATATGATTGTAGTTTTCATGAGGAAACTTGTGTGAATAACACTGGAATTTACCTACAAAGGTGTTTCCTTTTTTCAGTCAAGCTTCTTATATACATAGCACATAATTTATATTTATAAGTGGAGTTATTTAAAATGGCTTATTAGTTGAAGGAAATGGCACAAATCTGGCACAGCATAAAACATACGAGTTTGAGTGCCTTTTTTAATGGTGGTAGCAAATGCCCATTAATTCAGAAGAGGGTGAATTCTTACAGTGTAAAGTGTCTTACTGATACAAGGTTACGCAGAGATTTTATTTTACTTTGTTTTTAATATTCTATTTTACTTTATTCTGTGCTGCTTACAGACAACAAATAATCTAAAAGCTTAATTTTCATTTTGCCAGGAGCAATACAAAAATAAAAAAAAGTCAGAAAATACAAGGAAACAAGAAATACTTTAATTAAGGATCATCCTGTTTAAATGATAGAAAACTTTCTTCTTTCTGACTTGTGGAGTTAGCAAATTTGTGCTATGATATATAGGAAATGACTGCACCAAAGATTTTTGTCATTCCCATTCTAAAAATAGCATTACAGAAATCTCTGTGCATTTCCTCACTGTTGTGTGGAACTCCATACCTCCCGCACAGAGCTAAATAATTCTCTCAATGTATAGAAGCTAAAGTGCATGCCTGGGTTAGGTGTCTGGAGTAGATATTCTAAAGTTTTTTTTAATGTCTATCACACAGAAAATCCTTGTTTTATTTTGTTGCTTTTCAAAAGATAACTTGAACTCTTAAAAAAATTCTAAAAGAACTATATAGGAAAGAATTACAATCATGTCAAAGATCAGAATAAACACTTAAATTTTAAAATATTAATTTTATTTTATGATGGTATCTATTTTATGTTACTGAACTATATTTCTTCAAAGTGATTGAAAATAGTTTATCTTGCATCCTCTTCTCTACATATCACATGGTGAAGTGTGAACCAGTGCCCCTATTTATCCCGTAAAATCATATCTGTCTGTATCACATAGAGATGTGAATTTATTTCCATAGCATCTTGTAAGGTGAACAGTATATCATCCCCACTCTAAAAAGTAAGACTTGTTGCCCTTTATAGATTAAATGCAAGAGATCTAGAAATTCTAAGTGTCCAGAATAAGAAATGCAGAATCTGATTTTGCAGAGTGTTCATATTGCATTTTATATATTCAAAGCACAATCTCTATTGACTGCATTTGCACTTCTATAAATCAGAGCCTACAGTCTCAAGTTAGACACACAGAAAATGAGGAACATGTAGTTGGTAGTCTCCTCTGAAAGACTGAATTTAAGTGATTTACTACAATCAGAGAATTATATATAGTTCCATGCAAGCATTCTGATGTCTAGGTCACCAAGTAACTGCTGTAACTGGAAGGCCCTTTTTTTTTTTTTATACGGTCTTACAAATGTGGAAAATTTAGATCCACTCTGTTGGTCATACCAAGCAATATATAATAACTACTGGCACTTACAAGTTGTCACCCTTTGTGAAATTCAATATGCCGTATGGAAGAGATACACACTTAATGGATTTCACAGATATTGGTTTACAGAGGAAGGCAATCTCTGTGCTAAAGATGAATAAAATCTCTTTGGAGTTAAGGAGAGACCTGTTTAAGGAGGATTCTATGTAAGCTGAATCATTTTCAACTTTGAGTAGATTTTCATGGGAACTTAAATACGTTTCGTAACTTAAATTTATCAATCTAAGCACGTTTTGTTAAAAAAAATCAATACTTTTACATGTTAGTGGAATGATGTATTCCTTTCATGGCCTTATTCTCTGAAACAGCTGTACTGTTAAGTTTTTTTTGGGGAGGAGGGAGTTTTTGGTGTCTTTAATAGATTAATATTTGGATGTATTGCAAATCCCATTCAGATTATTTTTGTTAAACTATAATAAAACCATATAAATTATAAACTAAAAATATCCAGAACCTTAAATTTTGGCAACCCTAAGAACAGAGAACTCCTAACGAGCCCCTGCCTCATTAGAAAGTTGGATGACTTTCAGCTTTAAATTAGGAGAGAGGACTGGTTTTCAGGCCTGATGGCAGGTAGTTTTCAACTTGTTCTTGAATTTATTAAGGACAGCTTGATTACAGCTGTAAGTGGCTGCTTATAAGGTTCTGCTTCTGCTGTTTCTAGTTTATTCCTGTTTATTACTTATGGAGTAGAGAAAGAAACTTCAAAAATAATATCGCCCCACCCTGAAAGTTAAAAGAATGTGCAAGACCGTGCCTAGGGTTGTGGAACAAAGCCATGTGCATATTGATTTGGGGTTTGTTTAGATCTTCTAACACGTCCAAAAGAGTAGTTCTTGAATGAATCAAACCACAGTATGAAAGCTTGTCCTGTATTCATTGTCAGGTTTAGGGGGAAAAGTATTAGTAACAGAGCTATTCTTCATATTTTAATTAATAATGGAAGGTGACAGCTCATCTGACAGATTTTCAAACTACAAATAAAAAATGATGGAGGTTCAGCCACTTAAAATATCTGTGAAAATAACTTGCTGCAAACTCAAAACATCAGTTGGCTCCCAGCTCTGTTTCACCAGTAACATCAGGAACAATGAAGAAGTTTATCATTTTATTTCTCACTTCTACTTTATTCCATTTTATGCACTGCAAACACAAGTACTCTGCGTTTTAGATACATTTTGTCAGAATTCATTAACGTACTAAAGTCTAATATGACTATGCTATTCTAGAACAGAAAATAAAATGTTGCTGTTGAGTTCTGTCTGTTGCCATTTCAATGTCAGACTAGGATCATCTAAGTTGGAGTAAGGTACTGATAACAGTATCATAACATAATTTTCTGGTCTACTAATGGCTTTTTTTATATAGTACCTTAAAGTAGCAGAACAGTGATTTTTATTTAAACATTTTGGTGTAATGTGACATAAACATTTCATAATAATAGCCGCTACCTACTGAACACTAAGTCTGCTGCAATACTCCCTCTCTTTCACAGTTGTTTGTGAAGAATGGTACGTGATTCTGGGAATAATCATGAACTGTTCTTCAGGTCTGGTTTTCAGACATATTGCAAGGGGCTGTAATAAAAATATTGCAAGGGTATTACATGAAACAAATGTTCTTACATGCCAAGGCCTTCACAATTATACATATTTTTAATTTTAATTATTATATATATATTATAATAAAAATAAAAACTAATTTTATAAGATATCTCCTTTATAATATTCTTGAATCAGTTAAGATCTTCATCTTTGCTAAGTTGTTTGATTCTAATTGGATGCAGAACAAAAATCTCCAGCAATCTTGCTGACACTTGTGCTAAATTTCTTTACTGGCTTCGGATGTGCTCTCAGGTATATTTCAGAATATTAATGATGATTTTTACAGCCTTGCATAGTCTGAGATTTGTTTTTTTAAGAGCTCATTGTCATTCTTCTTGCTGTTAATTAGGAAGCTAGAATGTTTGGACTAGCATGCATTTAAATGCTTCTGTATCTTTAATATGTTGATGTTAGAATTACCTATTAGTAATTACCAACCTAGCGTAGCCAGCCCAATATGTATGCCAAACAACAGCAACAACAACAACAAAGGAAGACAAGAAAAAGCAGTAACACTGAAAACATAAACAAACAACCCCCCTCTTTTTGATATATATTTTTGATGGTTTTGATATAGCACCTTTCATTTAGAAGAGCAATGCAAACTGCTGTTTCAAGAGCTGTTATTCTGATATAAGCTCTCTCCGTTTAGAGGCTTTCTTGGTATAGTCACAGTGGCAGCCCATTCCTTACCTAGACAGGCTTTCTTAGCTCTGAAATCTGACAACCTGGGTTCATTGTGTGTTAATAAATGAGTGTAAGTCTATTCAAGCCACAAGATTTACTTATTCTCATCTTGGCAGACAATATTCAGTGGTAAGGACTTTTAAGGAGAGTCTCATGGCTTAAAGATTCACTTGCATTGACAGGCTTTGAGGGATGAACTACAGTTCAGCTTTGTTTGATTTTAATTATTTTTTTCCTATAATCCCACTACTGCTCAGTTATGAAGAGAATGCTGGTAAGAGTAAGTTTGTGTTCATGTATTTATCACCCCTAGCTTCATACATTCTACCAGCTTCAGTTTTCTCTGTATTAGCTATGACAAATGCGTTATCCAAATCAGAAATCTCTATTATCTTTATTATGCAGAAGCAGAAGTGTTCAAGGATTCCTACAATTAGTAAATTCAAACCTTATCAATGGGTACATTTATATCTTTGCACCATGCATATTTAACTTTCTAGAATTTACCCTTCAGCATGTTGCTGAAGCTAAAAGCTATCTATGCAGGATTCGATCAAACACAGACTTTTGCATAGATAGTCTAAACATGCGGAACTATATTGGTACATCTTTTTTAAATCAGAGGTTTGGGGAAAATATTCATTTTCACTCACTTCTAACTACTATGAGTTAGTTAGATACTAGATGTTATTCCATCCCTTCCCAGTGTAAAGTCTCTTGAACCTTCTGTTCTATATCTGCCCTGGACCCATTGTTACTAAGACAATGCACCAGTGAGCCGAAGTGAAAAAGCTGATGCACACTGGCTCCCACATGCTAGCAAAGCTATGCTAGTGAACACACAGCTGCCATCACAGTGAGCATCAAGTCTGCTGGTAGTAGAGGAGGCAGAGGTTTAGTGGAGGGGCTGGAGATTAGTAACAGGACATTCTGAGAATGAAGATGTTGAGGTTATCTGCGACACTGTGAGGGTGGTTAAACTGGATGGACTCAGTGGAAACTCAGGGGAGTGCTCATACAGGAAGGAGAAAGATTGCACAGATGCCATGGTCCATTTCAAAAAGCAGGGGAAATTATTATTAGCTACTACTATTATTTTTATTCTATTCTATTATTAGCTACTACTTTGGAAAAATAACAGAAAAATAACAGAACAAGAGAAAGAGCAAAATGATATCTACTGCCAGGAGCTGGTTTACATGTAACATTTGAGTGACTCAGTGCTTCAATCCTGTGTCCAGACAGAGAGCAGAGAGCATCTTATGTTTAGTGAGGGGTCTAAAGACCTGTGATATCCTTCTCTAGGGATATGCCCCAGTGAAAGTTCTTTCTCCCATTCATTGTTACACTGCTTAGTACAACGTCTGGGTAAGGAGAGTTCAGCCACTAATAGCAAAAGAGGTTGTGACTAATTATTCCACTTCATATTGACTGCAAGCCTGCATTTAATCATTTTCTTTTCACTTAATTCTAATAAAATATTAGAATTATCTAAACCTAAATGTAGTATCACACCATATGAAGTAACCACACTGTCCAGACAGTTCTGATTTCTCAGAAGTGGTCTGTTAGGATGTTGGTATCCTAAGACTTAGGATCTGTTTTTAGAAGAGGAGTGTACTTTTTTTTGAGAGAAAATTCTGTGTAATGCTGACTGGCCTACATTTTTGCATAGAAAACAGGGAAAAGTCTTCTCTAGTAATTTGGCTAAGGGCTATACAAACCTAATTAGAAGTGTTCAGTCCCAAAAGAGCAGAAAACTCTAGCTGGAAACAGCCATTTAAATATTCATTTCTACACCCCTCCCCCCCCCCCAAAAAAAAGGTGTGGGGGGGAGAATAAAATATCTTATTTCGTAAAAACCTTCATGTACAGGGAAAACAAGGTTACCATAAAATTATTAATTAGTGGTTGGTGATTACTCCATCTTATTTGATGATGTCATGAATTCAATGCTTTACTCTAAGACTGAGTTTAACTTTGTGTATTCTATATAATGCAAACAATACCTCCTTGATTTATGAGTCAATAATATTCCTACTTTAATTAGAGTCAGACTGTAGAGTTGTTTGTTTTTTTATTTTCTTTCTGCATAACGGCAAGTTTGATATGTAAAAATGGCTATCTGCACATTGATTAATTTGGCCTTCATTTAAATTGTTTCTTACAGATGCTGAAATAACAATGCCTATATTCCCAGGTTTTCTTTTCCTTTTTTTTTTTTGTGTGTGTGTGTGTGTTGTTGTTGTTGACTGAACTGAGGAATTGCAAAACAAATCACTTTTCTAATCCATTTCTAATTTCCTAACAACATTTTTTTTCTGGTGGATGATATTAAAAAGTAATACTGAAAACTGAGTGTTGTCAGGTAAAATTAAGCAGCAACTGCCTGATATAAGTCTTGTACTAGTTAATAATCATGCACAGTGTAATTCAGCCACTAGAGTTAAAAATGCATCTAGCAAAAATGTATCTAGCAATAATCTTGCTTTTGGTTTAATTGTTGTATGTTCTCAGTATTTAAACTAACTCAGTATCAAACCATTCACAATCAGCAGTTCATTTTTCCCCCTTTCCTTCTTTTCCTTCCAGGGTATTTACTCCTTCTGTAACGACCTCAAAATAAAGGATGTCTCTCCATTTGTCTTCCTTGAAAGATCCCAAAAGAGTTTGAATTCATGTTTTAGCTTAGGAAGTTTGTCTCTAACATCTCAGTTCAAATTTGACCTCAGGCTTCATGCAGCTCTGTAGGAGCGACAGCCTTAGGTAGTAAACAGTTCTTAATGATATTCCCAGTGCTGGTACTTGAAACCATTCCACAGATAGGGGCAACATCCTTAGATAGCAGTAATGCAGGTGCTTTTGTTAAATGTTACATTTTTCCATGTCATGCCATCCAAATATGTAGTAAAAAGAATTTTATTCATTTTCTTCATCATCCTTTTCGTGTTACATGCCACAAACAAGAAGACAGTCAGACCTCAGGATTTTTTCGTGAATGCGTTGTAGTTATTTCTTGCTTGTGTTGATATTTTATACAGTTGAACGTACCAGGTGTACTGAGAAGTAGTTTCCCACAGACTTCTGTTTGCAATCATTTCCCCAGGCCATTTCAGAGGTGTTCCTAAGGAGCAACAGGCTACAAACTCACTGGTAGCCTCAGTAATGCCAGGGTATGGGCACAAATATGAGCACTAGACATTCTGTAGCCGTTTACTATGGTTTTGGATTAGGCCAGCCTGAAAACAGCTAACTTTTGCTAACAGCTCCAAGGATGGACCAGGAGTTCAGACAGGTCAGGTCATCTTTCCAGCTGGCAACTTAAATGCTAGTACCCTCTTTCTGGATTTAAACCAGCCACATGTTGTCCAAAAGTCCAGATACTCTATAGTTTAGCCCTTTTCTCTCAGAAACACAAATACCTGATAGATATTTTTTTGACTCTTTCAGGCATGGCAACTGGCTATTGATTTACTTCCAGTTTGTTAATATCATCAGTACATCATATAATCAAATGCTCTAAAATGGCTCTATTCCGTCAATTATCCTCTCAAAACCTTGTTGTCTACTTTCTGCATTTTCTTACCTATTTGTTTTAAAGAAGGTTGTGTCATCCTGTAACAACCTAGATATGCCTAAACTACTCACTGGGTAGTTCTGCCCAAACCCAAAGGGCAACTACTTGGTCGTACATTATAAATTGCATCGTGGACCAGAACACATCCCCCTCTGCCGTCCTCTCTTTAAACCAGCAAAGGAACTTGGAAAGATCACAGGAAAGAGTTATAACTTAAAGAAAATGGTAGAGAATTAGGACAATTACAGGTGTGTGGGAATGTATTGAAATCATTATCTCCTAATAACTGATCCCAAAAGATTTATACAACTGAAAGACTGCTAGATTCATCTTTTTCTCTCCCTCTGCTCTCAAGGCTGAAATCACAATGTCACTGTTCAGTGTAAAAATATAGGGATGATTAGTGCTACTAGCAACAAGCGTAATGAGAACAAGGTACTGAATACAGCAGAGAGGTTTTTTGAGTGCAGTCCCTTTGATAACCCAGTTATAAAACAGGACTCTGATTACTGTAGCAACTATTTGAAGAAAAAAAGTTCCCCTGCTGAATTTTTCTTTTGCCTTTAAACACCATGTTAACCTTGCATATTCAGCAGAATTCTTTCAAAGCCACAGTCATGCTTTCTGCTTCCAGAAAATAATGTATTGGAGTGTTCTCATGGACTTGGCAATCAATTAGAAGAACCTATTCTCAGGGAGCGTATACATTTATATATGAAAGCTAACAACTTGGTCTTTTGCTGCTCCTTTAGAAGGTTGTTTCTTTGGTTACACTTGACTTCAGATACCAAGACAGGGTGTATTTTCAAGTTTTTCAGCAGATATACTTTTTTAAGTACTTCATTTACTTGTGGTGCCTAAGCAGAATGTCTTTGGAAAAGAGTACATTTTTTAAAAAAGAGAATTTTGGTCAGGAAAGTTTGTCAAGAATCTCATACCGTGGAATTTCAGTGCAATGAAAAACACTTGACTGCAAACATTTGTTGGTTATATTCACAGGCAGTAATGGACAAAAGGGACAGCAAATTCAACCTGCTGTGTTACAAGCACTGTCCTACTAGTGTGAGCCATATTAACTGAATTTGACTCTGTAGTCAATAGCTTTCTTTCCTCCTCTCAAATATATAACTCACTGGGCAACTGAAACTGTAGGAAGCAGAAGGACAAATGGAGAAAGAATCTAATAATTATGCATGATACATTTGGGATGCTTGTTGTCTATGATCATTCAGTTATTCTGAAATTTAGAACTCAGCAGTAGATTTTGTGGTTTTGTAGGAAGAAAAAAAATAGAACTGTGTTGTACTTAAAGGATAAACATATTGACTATGATGTTCAGAAAAATGTAAATACTTATATCTATTTAAAAAACATTGTAATTAAGAGGACAATAAAATGACTGTGATAATGCAGCATTAAAATAGAAAAACATTTCACTAAATAGCAGAACATTATTATTTGCTTTACATAATTAACTTATGAATAACTGAAATTCAGACTTTTCTTGTTCAATTACGTTTAGTAATACGAAATTATGTCTCAGAAGCTTCCAATAAAGTGGTTTATTCACATATTTTCAAAATAATACATTTTCAATGTTCATATGTTTTATTAATTTTGAGTAAATTTTCATGGCAGATAAAAACTCACATTCCTTATGTAAAAATTGCAGTCAGTCTCCTCTTTCAAACACTGTCCTTTCACCAAGAGTAGAGATGTTTCCATTTTTCATGCCTGTTAGTTCAATAGTTTCAAGGCAGTTCTTTCTAAAAGCAATGTGTTTTCCTTAACTGATACATTCAAAATTTCAGATGGTGACTTGGACAATAGCCTCCCATATTTTCTTATTAGGCAAAGCTGTAAGCAGCCAAAGAGAGCTGCTTCATTAGGGAGATAGGAATCTTTAGCTATAACAGAGTTCTCAAGATTGCTGTGCAAAAGTCCTTTATGAAGTTTATATCAATTTCCATTCTAAGTATATTATGCTGTTAATGCTTCTTTCATGCTCTATGAACCCATCCCTCTCAGAGTCAAACATCATGTAAACCAGAGTACAAACCCTTTGGCTGATCTTTGAATTTGTACACTACTCAGCATACTGTGACTTATTGCCAGTTTGGACTTATGGCTCATCCAGGGGTAGCTGACAGTGCATTTGGATAAATCACATGTTGAGGACTATTTAGTTATAAGATTACATTCAAGAATTGAGTTATGTTGTAACATTGTTGGTTTGCCCAAGAAGCAGTCCTTCCGAATGAGTTTTCCCTTTCTCAGAACACTTTTCCTTTTCTATAAATGTTTCTAGTTGCAATACCCACAGCCTACTATCCTTCATAGACTAGATTCAATAACTGACATATGCTTTAACAGATTTTCAGAAATTAGTATTTTCATTCACTTTATATATTTGGTTACTTTTTAGTGAACAAATAAATACAGATAATTTTCAACACCTATACTATGAAACTGGATTTTAAGATTAAATAATTTGTATAATGTAAACAGAATTTCAAATGTTCACATTAAAATATATCCTTATATAGCTGTACCTTTAACAGGGAAATCTTTTCAATTTCTCAGATTATAGAGAGATGTTAAGAAACTTTATTTATTTATTTATTTATTTATTAATATGTCTTCATTTGTCTAACTTCTTTCTTAGGTGCTATTTAACAGTACTGAATTATTTAGGTAGTGAAGGATCCTTTCAGCATTCAGTTTAGAGAATGGATGATTGTCTCAGAAAGAAACAAGGTGTGGGAAAATCATCTATTTGTATAGACCTGCCAATTTATTACAGAAATTAAATGAGACTCACTCAGTAGAAATTGTATGATATTGCTGATCAGTGCAGTAAATGTCACTAAATTAAGGATAGATTATTAGTCAAAGAATTTGAGTTATTAAGTAAAAAGACGAGAATTTGTCTTCTGTAACATCTCTGTGAATGTTAGCTTATTCAGGAAACATCATCTGCATGGTCACTTTTGTTACTAAAAACTGTCAAACACTCTTCTGTAGAAGCCAAAATGATGTAGTTCAAAATGCACTGGAAACCTTGTAGTGTCCCATCAAAAAATGTAGGGGGAGAATCACCTTGGTGATTCAAGATACATTCTTAAAAAATAGTTTTTCCTTGCCTTTTTTTTTCCATCTTGGCTTCATCGGTTGTGAAATGTGGACACTTCTATTTGACTTTTCATATTAATACAAACCCACTTTATAAATATACTTGAAGTACAGGTCTGCCAAAGCAATATATTACTTCAGCTCCCACAGCATGAACTATAAATAGCGTGTAATTTCAGCATATGAAACACAATATTACAGAAAAACTATTAATATTGACCTTAAATCTTTTCATTTGTTCATTGGACCTTAAAGTACGATTTTGCAGTTCTTGTTGCTGTTACTCTAGTGATTTAACTACAGTTCTGAAAATGAATATACTTTTGAGTCACCATCACTATTTCTAGCTTAGAATGGCAGAGTGACATTTTTTCTTGCTAAGCCAAGGTTTGTCTTCAATTCTGTTGAGGTACCAGAGACAATTATAGTGTTATTATAACAATTATAACATTCTCAGCCAGTTTCAAAAATGAATAGTAGCAGAGACATAAAGCAGATGATGCGCTGAGATCATTTGCTCTATTTTAGTGGCATGAGAGCAGGGCAAAGCACCTGATTACAGGGATATCATATAGCATTAGCAATAATTAAGTGACTGAGCTAACTATTTTATGAGCTCAACATGAGCAATTTTTTTCTCATCTTGAAGTCACACTGCTCCATGATAGGAAAACTAAGTTCAGCTGAAATCCCGTCTGTTTTCAGAGCATTATGTACTTCCTCCAGGTTGGTTACTTACTGCTGAGCATGATGAATCGCTTCAAAGTGTTTAGAAATTAGGTGACCTAGGCAATTCTTAAACTTGGAGATAAGCTTCTTTTTTACTGCATCCATGTAACACAGATTTCTATTTAAAGAAAAATGTGTTGTTTTTCTAAGGTGAAACTAAAAATATTTAACTGCCCTTCTTTTTATTAAAATCAGACTACTGCAACATCAGAGCATCTTAAATCACCCAGCTATAATCTAAATCCTCACATCTCTCAAGTGAAAAGAAACAGAAACACTGACAAAGGAAGTACTGTTCCCCTTTCCTTCCTATCCCATTTATTAATGAGGAGATGAAGCAGAGGAAATATGCCTATACCAATAATAGCAATCCAGCTCTGTCTGTATGATGTCTACACAGATGTTAGCCTAGAAGGAGAAGCACAAATATGTTGGTAAATTGTTTGTGGGCAGTTGCACTGGCTGTGCCAGTTCTGTATATATGTACTAGCAAGTCAAGCAGTGCAAGAAACTAGCCACTGTTAGAACAATCCTTAATGGTTTCTGTGTCAGGTCAAATCTTCAAAACAATTCATAGGCACTGAACCAATCTAAAACAGTCAGTTTCATAGAGAGCAAATGGGCTATGGCACTGTTTATTTTACTACTACAGGCATATTTGCAGAAGTCTATTTCATAATATACCATGAGTATCCATGAGAATGGAGTCCCTCATTTTCTGCTTCTTGGAGTACTTCCTTCACTCTAAAACCAGACTGACATCATTTCTTCCTTGTGGCTGCTCTTTTTCAGTGTCTGCCACCAAAAAAAAAAAAAAAAAAAAAAAAAAAAAAAAAAAAAAAGAGAGAGAAATTGAGAGTTTGGATTGAATATCAGCAATCACAGATGCTGCTGTAGTTGCAAATTCTTCCCTGTCAGGTTATGAAAGCTGTCATTTTAGAAATGCTTGGAAGAAGCTCATGTTGTTGAGGAAAGTCAAGAAAATAACCTTGCCAGCAGCAGTATTGTCAGGGCTTGACATCAGTTGTGAAACCAAAAGAGGTCAGGGAGTCAGAACTCAATTCTCTCAGCTATATGAAAGTTCATTTCGACCACTTTGACAGAGTATGGTAGGACTATAGGTTCATCTGCTCTTGAAACCTTTTCAACCTGTGCATTTTCATGCCTCATACACAGAGTCAGGACTCACTGGAAAATGAAGTAGCCCCTACCTTTCTCATGAAGTGGACCACAGAGGTCCACATCATCAAGGGCTAACACACAGGTCACAGGAGCTGTTGAAAGTCACCATTTTTCTTCTTATTCTTGATTACCTGACTCCTGGTTAAAGAAGTTATGAATTCAATCATTTCATCTCTACTTTGAGAGCTTCCACTTGATAATTCTCTATCCATGAAAGCTCCTATGATACTTTCTTTATGGATTCATCATAAATTTTACTTGTGACTATCCTGCTTTGGTGATCACTTTTGATAAAAGTGATTTCAAATGTAAAGGAAAGAAGATGTACATTTTATGACAAAAGAAAAGATTGAAAAGATATTAATAATGCTAAATATTAACATTAATGTAATTAATAAATAATATTATATTTTATATTAATATAAAACAAAATGTTAATATATTAATATAATATATATATTGTATTTATATTATAAAGTAATATTAATGAAGTAATACATTGCAATGTAGATGTGCATAAAGTCAAAGGAATAATAAGTGAAACAGCAAATCCAAAGGCTTTTTGTTTAACCTTTTTAAACTTAAATTAAAGTAAATTGATAAGAACAGATTTAAAACTGATGGCAAGACATCTGTTTTTCACAGTGGAAATCTGTTTAACTTCTAGAACTCATTGCCGTAATATGTTGGTGAGTTCAAGAGCCTAGTAAGCTTTAAAACAACTAACCATTTACATGGATAATGGGAACACCCACTGTTATATTAGATAGAAAATAATGATTTTGTTCAAAATGGGAATAAATCTTCATATTTTTATACAGAAACATATCATTAGCTGACAAGTATTAAAAAACAATTTCCATATGGACCAGTTATTTTGAAAGAAAAGTTCATATAACCAGGAAGGAAGGGATAGAGAGAGAGAGAGAGAGAGAGAGAGAGAGAGAAAGAAGATAATGCAGATCTATCTATCTATCTGTGCAGATATCTACACTGAGATTGGGTGAACCTACCTATTCTCTTTGTAGTCTGTCTGATGTTTATTGTCCACACTACTAAGAGACTATTACTTATCCCAGAACTAGTTTTGTTTTATTAAGATATCTTCAATCTCCACCACTCTTCCTTCATATTTTTCTCTATGTGAGAAAGCTGAAATGTATAAAATTATTTTAATGAAATTTTAGTGCCTTTTCTTGTGTGTATAGGTCATGGATCAGCAGGTATATCTTTGTCAGTCAGCTCAGTTGATACAATTTTTAGAGATGATATTCTGCCTACCTATAGTCTCACCAGTCACCTGTAGTCAGTATCCACCAGCACAAAATTATTTCTTAAGTCCTTAATTTTCTGTACTAACTTCAGAAGGTCACAGTACAAGCTCAGGACAAGTTTAATCACTGAACATAATAATTACCTTTACAAACTCAGAGCTCAGTAATGAATAACATCGTATAGTTGCTAAAAATTGTGTACTAAAAGCAATCTCTTCCACCTGTTCTGAAAATGCTCAATAATTTCTTTAAGTGTGTATGTATTTTTGCATCTTTTTTTTTTTTTCCTAATTCCTTTTTGCCTCTCTTTCCCTTCAATCAGTAAGTAAGGATTCACGATAAAGGATATTAATTAAACTCTCCATAGGAACATAAACTTGAAAAAAAAAAAAAAAGCAAGCTTGCTTTTCTGGCATCTCTCTGTGAACCTTCTCAGGTTTGACATTCACATTTAATCATAGCCTTCAAACAAATTAAATTCTATTGTGTTGCTTCTTATTGTGTTTATTATTATTATTATTATTTTTAAAATATCAGGCAAGGCATATTCTATATTGTTTGCCCCAACATATTTTTAGACAATTATATTGAACTTCAAAAGTATGAGAAATATATGTCCATCTCCTTATTATGTTGTTCTTCAAGAAGCAGTTCAATTTTCTTTAAAATTGAACAAACTCAGTTCATTACCATTTTGATGAAATTAGGAGGGGAGGTCTAAGAACCTGATTGTATTCTGATGGAAAATAAACAGCAAAGAAGCAGAAAACTGTTATAAAGAGAAATAGGAGATTTAGAACTCAAAAGTGGCACTAGAAATGATCTCCACTTCATTGTCTGTGATGTAACAAACATATTTTCAATAAACTATTCTATAATTGGATTTTAGACCTGGAGTCAGGATAATTTCTGTGTTTAGAAAGAAAGAGATAAAAAGACTACAGACTGAGAGATAAATAGGGAGGGAAGGAACGAAGGAAGGAGAGAAAGAGAGAGAGAGAAAGAGAGAGAAGGAGAAAGAGAGAAAGAAAAAGAAAAAGAAAGAAAGAAAAGAAAGAAAGAAAGAAAACGAAAATTAAGTATCTCACATTTCAGATACATTGCTCAAAGAACATTTGTTTAAATCAAAAATATTTCAAAAAGTCTCCAGTAGTGCATACATGCAGAGTTTAAATAATATTTTCAGGAAATCATGTTCTGAGAAATGCTTAAATTCACTTCTATTTAAAGATAACCAACAATATGCATGTGTTTTTTTTGTTTGTTTGTCTGATTGATTTTAAAGGTGTTTTGGTGTGTTTTTTTTGTTTGTTTGTCTGATTGATTTTAAAGGTGTTTTGGTTTGATGGGTGAACTAAGAAGTGAAGTAAAATATTATGGGTCAGCTTGAACTTTTTTTTTTCAACATGAAGAAAGTTGTAGGTACACATGACCACTTCAAAAATTAGAAACTCATTATTTCTTTTGACACAATGATAATCTTCAGCCCATTGACTAAGATATTCTTCAGAGATGTTCAGAGGCAATCAATACTTTTCTTACCTTTTACAAACCACATCTCATATACTCAAGAATCTAGCCTGAGTTGGTTTATTCTGACATATCCAACTACTTTTCTTTTCTCTAGTTCAACATGAATTCAGTAATGACTTCAGGCAACCCAAATATACATTTGTTTTAGAAAACAGTCATTGTAAAACATTCACCAAGACACAATGCTGGGCCCTCGGGGTTCAAACAGAGCTGAAGATGATGCAAGAAATGCAGGCAACATTAATAACAAAATTTCTGTTGATAAATTAGAAAAACATTCAAACATATACGGATAGTTACTATATATATCTATTCTAAACGATCTGACTGGCTTGAAATAATTTAGTCCTAACTTCATTCTTATTAAAGGACACAGAAAAATTATAATCAACTCTTTTCAAAGTGCTAATTTTGAAATCCCATTTTTAAAATGTAACTCAACTTATATGCAAGCATCCTAGCTGACATCTTAGTTGCTAAGCATGGCACTGGCCAGAGTAGAGCCACTTGAATAGCTGGCTGCATATTCAGAACTTTATTTTTTCTCCTGCACTGAACCATGTTGTTTGGACTCTTATATGAAAACTCACAGAGAACACTGAGAGACTGGGTAGTCAGAGACTGTTCTATTTCTTTCCCTTTAGCAGAGGACTTGTTTAGAAATATTTGTTCAAAAGTTTCCCATTTCACTTTTCTTTCTTTGATCTTTTAATCAAAGACCTCCAATTTTCATATTCAAAGAAAAATGTTATGATTTGAGATTTAAATACTGATATTGAGACATTAAAACTTCTGCAGTAATTGTAAACATCACTAACAAAAGACATTGGACATAGCTGACTAAGATTCCCCCAGAAAACATAATTTTCAAGGTTTTGATTGGTTCAAAATTAATATCTTCAAAATAATATTAATAGCAAAATAAGAAAAACATTGGTCCCTCTTTTAGGATACCAGAGGTGAAAACCACAGAATTAAATAAAAAGAAATACAAATAGCTTCTGAAGTTGCGTAAGGAAATGTTATAAATAGGGAATTATGATAAAAAGCTAACAAATTTAGGAGGAATTAATTATTCTTTTTAATCATATTCAACCTCAATAACATAAATTTAATAGGCTTATACCTTTCTGCCAATTTCAGAAAAGATTGCTACTGATCGATATCATCTATTTTCAAGAGAGTAAGGCAAAGGATAGATGTTAGTGACTGAAGAGACACTTTATTTATTTTTTTTTCCCAAAAATGTCTGAAAAGTGGCATAATGCTGTCTGAAACACAGATGTCATATACCAAATAATCATCAGTTTTATTCATCCCTCCTAAAGCCTTTACTTGCAATTATTTATTGTTTATTTTCTTACTCAGCACTGCAAGAATTCAGATAAGTTACACCTCTTTGGAACAGAGTATTTTCTTGACATAGGGCAGTTGAGACTTCCTATAGAATTCACCATAGGGAAGAAATTCCCAGTACTACATGAGATACAGAGGACCCTGGATGTAGAAATACATCATAGCACAGTATATTCTCATCTGTAAGACACTTTTTGTCTTAAAACTGGGCAACAGTTTAAGACCCTGAATGTCCTGTTTTGATTCCTGTTTTTCATAAGTGATCTCATACACATTTTGGTTCTGCTGCTTCAGTTCTCCAGCTGTCTATTTACATGGACATTCCCTCCGTTCATTTTATTCATTTATTTGTTTGCTTGTTTGTTTTTTATTTATTTGTCAGGTCGTGCTTTGAAAGCTTTCCAGTCTAAATAGAGAAATAGTTTTACAAGCTTCATTTGCTACTCTCCAGCCACTTCTCATGGCTTTCAGCTTACAGTTTTCTTTTTTATTACTATTATTTTTTTGTCATCCAATATTTCATTTTGTTTCTCTTCCCAGCACAAAATTGCACCATTACTCATTATTAGTTCATTGAATTCACATCTATACCTGTAAATAAAAGAGGGCAGGGAGTGTTCCTTGGCAGAGAGATGACTGTTCCACACTGTTAAAATCTTTTACCTGTAGAATATGGTGGCCATACTTTTTCCTTTATTAGTTCCTTTATCAAAAATACACCGTGATTGCTAGAGTTGATAGAAAGGTTGAGACAGAAGTTATGGCTGCATAAGGACAGGAGTCTGCCACCACAGGGAAATAGATGATGCTGCCAGCTCTGCTAATTCAGTGATCCCAGTTAAGGAAAGAAACTACAGACTAAAACAAAACTTTAAAATGCCTTAAAATAGGATTTTTTTTTATTATTATTATTTTTGTGTTTGTGTGTCCAGGATCAGGATTCACTTGGTGATTATATATAATGCATTGATTCTCAGCATTTTAGTGCACATACAGAATTTTGTGCTGCCTACACACAGTAAAAACAGGTAGATGCAAGCACACATGCTGCACATAGGGCTGGCCAACCAGAAACCAGCTAAGATTCAAGACAAGCTAGTGGGCATTTCATTGATTTCATGCACATATACCCTGTTTTTTCAAGACTGTGTTAATCTGATATGACAACGCTAATGTTGATATAGGTTTCCTGAACTGGAGCTAGTTCACATCCTGACTACCTGAAGGTGAGAGGACCTCAGTTCTGCATGCAGTTGCTGATAAGCAGTTAGCCTCCGGAGGCCCCCCAGCCAGTAGCTGTTTCCAAGAGATCTGTATTAGTGGCAGGGGCACAAAAAAAAAAAAAGCTTGGAAACAATCAGTGCCTTGCATTAAAAATCTACGACATTCTGATACTTAATAGTAGCAGGCACACATATTCTGCTGAAATGCTAAATACAAAGCCATGGTTGAACTAACTCCCATTTGGGGGAACATTGCCTGTTTGAGTGAATCTGGTTGCATGCTTTACTCACACAGGCATGTACTGGATGTCCAAAGCTCTTCTGGTGGTAGATACCTATTCCTTCTACCTCTCCTTTTCAAAAAAGGACAGTTTTGGTCCTGTTTGTCTGTACAGCATTGTGGTTCAATTACTGTAAAATAGTGGTTCAGCAAAGAATTCACAGTTTAGAGGTGTGCAGAGAAAAGAAAAGAAAAACAAATAAATAAAAATAATTTGATTCTAAAAACTAAGGACAGAGATTTACACTTTTTTTTTTCTGTTAAAATGTGTAATGACAAGCAGATTTTGTGACTCATAAAGGACAGTGACATGGTAAAAACAATGGCATGATCATTTAATTTTTTTTGTTGTTGTTATTTTTTTTTTCAGAAATACTTGGAGGAGGAAGGAGCACCAGAATATACAAAAGGTCTGATAGAGAATCTTTTGTTGTAAAGACTGAAGAGGCTTAAGTTGTGCAAAAGTGCTTCTCTTTTTTGTGTCATTGAAGTTCATTATAGGTAAGGTGGTACATGTGCTACATGGAACAAAGACAGCAATGCTTCTTTTATTGTATGAGACAAATTTGAATGAAGCCAAACAAAAATGCATGGATGAGTAAATATGCAAAAATGCCGTATGGCTTATTTTGAAAACACTTGCATACAATAACTCTGGAACTATCTTTTTTAAAAATATCTAACCATCTGCATTGACTTTAGTTCTTGATAAACACAATTTTAAACCTTTATACATTATATATCTTTAAAACTTTAGAGTAGTCAAAATATGTGCCTTTATCACCATCTTCCACAATATTCTCATATCCATCTAGTCTGAATAAATGGAAAACCAGATACATGAATTTCTGGTTGGATGTTTGGGCTTAGAGAGTAGTGGGTAATGGATCATAATATGCTTAGAGGTTGATAGCTAGCAGGGTACCACAGGGGTCAATCGTACAACTGTCCTTACCAATGCCCCAGAGCAGGTGGAGTGCTGCATCATCAACTTTGCAGATGACATCAGATTGGAGAGATGATTTGTTACTTCAGAGAACAGGCTGACATCCTGAGGGACCTAGAAAGGCTGGAAAAATGGTTTTATAGGAACCTTATGAAATTCATCAAGCTAAAATATGAAGTCCTTCACCTGAGAAGAAACGATCCTTTGCAACAACACAGGCTGGGTACCGACTGGATGGGGAGCAACTCTGTTGAAAACCTGGGGAAGGCTGCACAGGTGCTCTTAGAGTACCTTGAAAGGAATGATATGCATCAGCATCATGAGCTGTATGAACAGAAGTAGAGTCAGGAGGCCAAGGGAGGACATTATCCCCCTACTCAGCACTGAATATTATTTCCAGTTTTGTTTTCCCCAGAAGACATTGATAAACTGGAGAAAGTTCAGCACAGGGCCACAAGGTTAGTCAGGGTCCAATGCATAACATATTAGAGCAGACTGATGGACTGGGGTTTGTTCATCCAAAGAGATGGTTTCTGAGGGATCTAATAGCTGCCTGACAGTACTTTCAGGAAGGTGATCAAGGAGATGAAGCTAGGCTGTTCATAGTGGTACATTGAGGGAGCAGAGGCAAAGGACATGCACTGAAATAATATATATCCATACTGGATATGAGTTAAAATCTTTCTCTCCAGTGAGGACAGTCAAGCAGTGAACTGCTTGCCTACTTGTCACGTTGCTAAGAGAGATTGTACAGTTCCCCTTTTTGGAAGTTTTCAAGATCAATTGGAAAAAGTCCGAAGCATTCTGGTCTGACCAGAATGTTCACTGAATTCACAGCTATACCTGTAAATAAAAGAGGTAAATAAAACACTGCTACAGTTTACAGCTATTACCTGTAAATAAAACACTGAGCAAGTTTTGAGCAAAAGGTTGAACTAGAGATCTCCTGAGGTCCCTTCCAACCAGAATGATGTCAAGGTCATATACACCTGCCTGTGTTTTAAAATGTTGGTCTTAAAAATCTAGATCTGCTCTCCAATCATCGGCTTACATGCAAATGCTCAACCACTTGTGTTTCGTCATTTTTATTTCTTCTTTCTTTCTTTTTTCCTTCTTTTTTATTCTTGTATATTAAGTTCCAAGAGGGGAGCCTTAGCTGATTGTATAAATGAGGACATGGCAACTGCAACCACTGTTTTATAACACTTTCATATCGTGAATCTAAATTCAGCACCCTCCCCCCACCCCCCCAAATTTTAATCCAAACATAGAAACTAGTGGTATAGTACTGGATTTTCATATTAAATAGAACATTCTTTCTTATTAATCCTACAATTGTTTCCAGTCCACAAACCTAAATATATATATATATATATAAAATATATATATATATGGATTAAATATCCAGTTATAACGTTCAAAATGATGTCAGTGTGAGAAAGTTCTCAAGGATATCTCATGTTGTCTTAGCTATATTTCATTATATTAGGTAGAAAGACTGCGTGATTTGGGAACTTCAGTGACAGGTGGACAGCATAAGTGGATATGTCACGTTTTTCCACGAGACCGTACTGACAATTTTTTTTACTTGAGACAGCATGTGAGTGCGAAGAACACTCTCATGCAACTTTTCTGATCTTTAGAAAGCATTCCAAAAGAAATTCACCATTTGAATATGATTCATTGTAATCAGCTAAGTTTGGAAGAGTCACTTGATTCATAAAGTATATGACTGTTAAGAGAAATTTATAAAAAGAGATTCCCTTAAGACTGAAGAAAGCAACTGCTTGTCTACTTAAGGCAATACAATTTCCTGCCACTCTGTATTCTTACTGTGAACTCCAAGTCAACAATATTTACTCAAGCTGCATGACATACATTGTAAGTTATGGTTTAAGTGATCTAGCAATGTGTTTATATCCTGTTTTGTCCAGCTTAGTAGACAAAAGAACATTTAGCAATTATTCCTATTTAGTGATTAGTAGCTGATGGATGATGATGGTATTTTAGTAAATTGCTTCTCTACAGGTAAGTGATGTTGTTAGCTTTCTTGTTACTGTTCCTTGGAAGTATATGGCTTCTTTACATTAGAAATGTGTACCATGTTAACTGTTCTGGAAAAGATTACATCGTTTCTCCAGTGTGGGTATGGATGAACTTATATTTATAAATGATGATTAATTCAGGCATAGTTATTTCCATAAAGGATATGCTATTAATAAATAGCTTTTGTATCAGTGAACTTGTATCCATGCTACTGATGCATCTGGCTGCGCTTGTTAATGTTGTGATCTGGGATCTTAGGATCATAAGATAATTTGTATTGGAAGGGACCTCAGGTGATCTCTGGCCCAACCTCCTGACCAAAAAAAGGGCCGACTATAAGTCAGACTAGGTTGCTTAAGCTTTAGTCTTGTTAGATCTTGAAAGTTTCCAAGGAAGTAGAATGCACCTCTCTGGGCAATATATTCCACTACCTCGTTGTTTTATCAGGTACTTTTTAAGCATGCTCCCCTTCCTTTCCTTCCTCTCTGTGAAATACCTGCTTGTCATCTCTTTTCATAGTATACATTCAACCCTTCCTCTGCTTTCTTCTACAATTCTTATCAATAACTGTCTCCAGATAATCTGTCACTGCTACATCCTCATCAGTGTTTCTTTGTATGCAATGATACCAACACAGTTATGCTTCTTTTATCCATGAGACATATCACATATATAGACTTTCCAATTATTGCATTCATTTAAAAATCTATCAATTCTGTGAAAATTTAAAGACAGCATTGGGAACACTTCTCAACACTGACTTTTTTTTACTTCCTCCTTTTCTGCACATATTATTCAGTGGCCAAATTTTGTCAAGCGTATTACCTGAAATAGCACTGCAAATTTTCTCTAACCATACATGGGCTGCAAGTTCATTCCTATTTTTAACAGTTTGAGTAACGGAATGATTTGACCAGCTCCACTTCACAGCTATAGCCAGGTCAGTGTCCTCTGATACTAAAGAACAAGTTTCCTCCATTAACCTGAACATCTAACTTTTTAGTGGCACCCCGACCCATCAAACTGCAGTTTGAGTCTGCTCATCTTCTTCATCTGAGTACATAATAATAATCAGATGATTCTGTCTACAGTGTCCTTTTTGTTTGTTTGTTTGTTTGTTGTTTTGTTTTGTGTTTTTTTATTTTTCTGATATTTTTACTGCTGTCTTTCTCATCTTTGTGAATATCTTTCATGTGAAATAGCAGGAAAAACACTAGTTAATTGAGAAAGACTTTGTCTGAGTTTCACTGCAGAGGATACATATTTCTAAAACATGAAAAACTGTTCAAAATGGTAAAGAATTAAATTTAACACTACCAGAGCCCAAGCACTGTGATTGTCATGTATTGATACATGGGAATCATGGGCAGGAATACATGGGCACATTTCTGGAGTTATTACAAGCTAGTAATTAATTTTCAACAGATATTTTGAAAGCAGCCACCCTGTTTTAGACAGTAAGAGCATCTACTATTATGGACATGACTGAAACTTGCCTGCTGGCTGCAGACCCAAAGTGACACAGAAACTGCTCGATACATTAATATCCCTGTCACTGCAGAAGATGCCACCTCAGGGAATTAAAAGGGAGGGTATTACATATTTCTCTCATTTTGTTATAGTAACAAGGGTCCACAAAAAAATATTTTCCTAATTGGTGATGTTTCCTTGTGTTCCTTCAGCTGTGATGCATATGCTCTTGACATGAATGTGGGCTGTGTGCATGCAGCGAGTGTAGCCTCGTATTTTGATTCTTATTTCAATTCTTTGTTAAATTCCTTTTGCTTCTTTGTTCAATATGTAATACTCTTCAGAAGATTGTCTGTGTTTAAAATCCCTAATCTATTAAACAGATAAATAACTGCAAAATTCATTTTCAAATTTTTGAGTAATGCAGATAGCTCTGTGCCAGTATTATTAGGGTTTTCATTTGTTTCCAAAGATGTTTCTTTTGTTTCTTTTTTTTCTCTTAATGCAAAAATCTACTATTTTTTTCTTTTGTATTTATTTACTTATTTATTTATTTTTGTGGCTTCTGAAGCAATATGAGTTCTACAATATAGAGTTAAGTTTAAAATGATCTGTAAATTCTTAGTGCACACCTAGTCATTTTACTTCCCAAACTGGATAAAATTTCATTAATACTGTGTGATAAAATAGAATAAAACAGGATTGCTGTATGTATAATTTTATGCTATATCTATGTATGCCTTTATGGATATTGTATGTGTGTGTGCATGTACACACATATCTATGTACAGATATGTATGTACAATGCATGAAAAAAGATCAGATTTCCTCCTTGGCACCACCGAAGATTTTTTAACGGCCTGAAGACCTAGCATCTGTGGAAGGATCCTGTTTAGAAAACATGAATAAGCCCAAGTCTGGAAGGGCTGGAGTAGAAAAAAAGCACTCCTAATTATGTTGACACTCAGAAGGTTACCCCCATGTAAAACAGCAGGGAGCATGACTCAAATTCACATTTCAAGGTGATTTCTATTTTATGTTTCTAGTGTGCCAGGTAATATTTCAGGTCCAACTAGTTTAATCAGGTCTTTCATAAGAATTGTCAACACATTATGCCATCCTAGATATATTTTATATTAAGGAGTAACATGTTTTTCTCATTTTAATGTGGCACGTAGACACTCTTTTCCTGCACTCATGAGTGAGCAACTCCAATTACATTCAACAGAAGTTTCTTTTCTCCAGAAAGTGGAAAACAGAGTTCTCTGTATCTGCTTCAGCTCTTATAACAAAGTTCTACAGAAAGATTTTCAGAAAACAGATAAATGAATGAACAATATCAAAATTTTGTTAATTATCAGTTAATTCCTTTCCTCTCATTGACTTTCTTATGAGAATGACAAATTTTTGAACAGGCATGAGCATGTGTTGTAAAAGTCATTTCTTTGGCTGATGGTATGTGTGCATTGGCACAGGCAATGAATAAATAAATATTTTTAAAAGGATGATGCTTTTGAAGGAAAAAAAAAAGTTAATTGTAATTTCAAACATCTTTCAGTCAAATTATTTCTGCAATACACAGCTTGAACACAGCAGTGCAGCTTTTGGCTTCATATAACATTTTGTTTACAGGTCACATGTTTTTCCCAAGACAATTAAAATACCATGTACAGGGAAATTAAAACAGTTTGTAAAAAAGTCTTTTCTGTCAAAAGTTCTCTTATCTTTACCATAATCATTACATTATACTGTTATTAAAAATAAATAAAAAAAAATCAGGTGTTTGAGACTTAAAAAATATATTTTGTTTTGTTTCAATTTGTTTTCCAGCATAAATATGGTGCTTACTATAAGCTTGCATAAAGAGAATTCTGTAGAGAGATTAAAATTTGCTTGTGTTTCTTTTGTTCACACATCTGTAAAATAAGTCTCTCAAGTATATGTTTCTATTCAGTTTTTCTGCTGTCTTTACAAATATATTTGGTTCAGTGGTTTACTGTTGCAAATATAAGTCATGCTCTTTGTTTTAGTTGTATGCACTCGTGACTAATTGAACATGGTATTTCATCTAAGGCTTGAAACCTTGACTGAACACCCAGGTAATATTTTTGTTTGTTTGTTTATTTCAATCTACCAACTGTTGAAATGCATAATCTTTTGAATAACTTTGTATCTAACTCAGTCAAATGACTATCTGAGTGAGGAAAGCAAACAGAAAAGGCTGGTAAATATACAAGTGTAAATTGATTATTTTGATCTTGTGATGATCCAAAAAATATTCCTCAAACCTAGTATTCATTAGTTCGACATCTGCTGAGAAAGTAAACATTGCTGGTCTCGTGATGCTGTGGGGAAGTAGAATGCCGTAGGTTGTTCTGTATGCTAGCAGCAATGTTAGGTATTTGATGGTAGAAATCTAAATCACAACCATAAACTAAGTCCAAAGCATAGCATGGACTTAACCTTATCTACAATGTATCTTCCTGTAGCTGAAAAGTAAAAGTCAGAAATTAGCGTGTTTTTTTTGTTTGTTTGTTTTGTTTTGTTTTGTTTTTAAATAATAAATTTGTATTTGTTGTTCAATGATATAATCAAAATACATTTTTCTTCTTCAAGACCCCTGGCTCACTGAGTGTGTGCATAGTGATGTTTATTTAAGAACAACAGTTCAAAATTTCTTTTAATTGTTATCTGTGTGTTTTCATGTTTTATTATTACATACTAATCAAGCCTTCTTCTGAAGATAACATGCATGTTCGTGGCTTTAAAATACTTTTCTAATTTTCAAGACTGTTTATCACCTCAAAATCTCATCAGAAATCATTTGAACTATTCATGTCTGCCATCTTTAAATGGCCTTTAAATGCCAGTTAATTATTCATAACTTTTGGTGCTGATTTGGATATTTAATTTATGTGTCTTAGTATGAATTCCACACTTAATGAGGTGTACTTCAATAGGAATGTTAGACTTTTTGTTATTTTGTTTGTTGGCCTTAGTTGATTGTCTGTAAGAAAGAAAAAAAAATGTTGACAGTTTTGTTTTTTTCTTTTTTTCAGATTTTTTTTTCTCAGATACAAGGTAATCACCATGAAGACGCAGAAATCCGTTCATTCCTAAGACAGCACTTCAGATATATTGATGTCCCTTAAAAATAAAATAAACTGTTAATACATCAAGATACAGATAGTAGCATCATTTTCAATAACAAAACATAAAAAAAATCAGGACGGCTAAAGCCCAGTATGAGCTCAACCCGGACCCTATGGTTAAGGATTTAAAAAAAAAAAAATTATAAATACATTAACAACAAGAGGAAGGCCAGGGAGAATTTCCATCCTTTACTGGATGCAGGGGGGAACATGACTACTGAGGAAAAGGCTGAGGTTCTTAATGCCTTCTTTACATCTGTATTTACTAGCCAGACCATTTATCTTTGGAGTACTCAGCCTCCCAACCTGGAGGTCGGCCTCTTCTCGCAGATAACTAGCGATAGGACTAGAGGGAATGGCCTCAAGTTGCTACAGGGGAGATTTAGGTTGGAAATTAGGAGACATTTCTTCTCAGAAAGAGTAGTCAGGCATTGAAATGGGTTTCCCAGGGAGGTGGTGGAGTCACCGTCCCTGGGGGTGTTTAAGGAAAAGTTGGATGTGGTACTTAGGGACATGCTTTAGTGGGTGATATTGGTGGTATGGTGATGGTTGGACCAGATGATCTTGGAGGTCTTTTCCAACCTTAATGATTCTATGATTCTATGTAGCTACTCACAGCTGTGAAGAAATAATGATGGGCTGACCTACAGCAGTCATATAAGTTAAGAATCTGACACCCAGGTGGGATAAGAATTTGTCTCTTCTAGCAAAGAAAATCTGCTTACATACAAGATCTTTTTGTACTCTCTCATAACTGTCCTACTTTTTAAAAACTCTTTCACAATGATAGTGTATATCTACTAGAATTTCCAAAGGTCATTAATCAGCTCACTATTTTTTATGAATATTAGTGGCACACTAGTGAGTAGAAATCCTGAAAAGAAATCGTGTAACAAGTGAATGCGTAAGAGAAAGTTTTGTTATCATCTGCTAAGATCCAGTGAGATATCTCAGTTCATGCTGATCTATACTTGAATTGCCTTGGAAGACTAGAATGTACAGTGGAGTAGTAGTAATTCACAAGTGGCACGACTCCATCCAGTTTAGCCCTGACCCATCATTCTGGACTGAAATAATCATTGGAGACACTGTATTTTCCAATGAGTTTTATTTCTAAGGTCTCAAACATTTCTAGCAATGATTTTCTTTTTTTTTTTTCCCCCCTTTTAAAAAAAATAAAAATGAATGAAATCACGTGTAACCCTGATGCTCTAATGATTTTGAAGCAGTTAGAGGCAGATGTTAAATATTCATTTTTTATCTATGAATCTTGAGATTCACTATCGTCATCTTGACATTTATTTATTTATTTATTTATTTACTTCTGAACACTTACACAGAGCTGCAGTCTATCAACCTCTCATTTTCCCTTGCAGAACTTTTTTATTCTGGCAGGTGTTTAATTAGCATTTTCTCTACTTTTGAAAAACTGTTCAACTTCAGAGCAGAATGCAGTTGGCTTTCATAGTTTCTTTCTAATTTGATTAAATAGTTCTCAGACTTCTGGTCTGCTCTGTGGACCTCTGAGAATAAAAATGTCATATAGCTGTCAGTAGTTCTTTTTGTCAAAATAATTGACACAGTGTATGTCTTGTATTTAAAATTCAGAAACTCTTTGTTACTCTACCCTAGAGAGCAAAGTATAGCATGGACCAAAAGCAATATAATAAAGTTAGTTAAATGTATTATTTTTAGACTCAGAAGTACTATGATCAAATTGCTGAACTAAAGGTACGTTTACAAAAGGGACAATTATACTATTATACCTTGTACTATTACCTATTAAAGAGCAGTTCGGACTTTTTTGAAGCAAACTAGATACATGCCTTGTTTGTAAGTATAAAGCTCTTCCATAACCAAATCTAAAATTATTTCCAGAAATGGTGTGCTTTGCAGCAGCCAGAAATCTGCAAAGAAAACATGTCTTTGTCTCATATTGCTTGTTTTGGTAGCTGTATGTTTTACTAAATACATATAGTCACAGTTTCAAACTGAACACTAAGTTATAGGAGGACTATACCACACAGCCTGTGGACTCCATGAACTATCTTTCAAATGAATACAACACTACAATTTTCAACTTCAAGCAGGTCTGTTGGCAGGTGATAGCAGTACATATACTGTTATCTTGTAAGCAAATTTTTGTGATTCATTTCCACGTGGTATGTTCTGCCAAGCTTTTCCTCAATAAATTGTTGGTCATTACTGAATTTGTTCTGGTAACATAAGATAAAAATCAGCCGATCAGTCTCTTACCTGTTAGACACTCACAAATGCATCATCCACTCAAACAAACTTCAAAGAAAGCAGCTGTCTAATCTGTGATTTAATTTGCAGTCAACCTTAGAGAAAAATCTTTGCAATGTCACACATTAAAGCAGAAACTTCAAAGAAATGCTGGTTGCCAAGGACTGCAAAAGACATTTTTCCTTCCTACACCTTGAGAAAATAGTTTTAGAAATATAAATCAAGTTTTTTTTTGGTTTGCCTTTTTTTTTTTTTCTTTAGATAACAGTCAGTATTTTGATATCTAAACACAAATTTTGTGCATTCAGCTGCAGGAATAGTGTACAAGCAAAGAAACTAGTGTTAGAGTCTGGGAGCGGTCTGCTAATTTTTACTCAGAGTGGATCAGATAAAGAGTAGAATGTGAGGTGACAGCTTCAGCATGAAAGTAATCTGGGGTGCTGGAAATAAGGGCACTGGTACGGCAGTAGTATCTTGTTTTGTTCAACTGTAGAGCTTTAAGATCAACATGATTAGTTTAAAAAAAAAAAAAAAAAAAAAGCCATACAAGAAAGCACAGAACTAAGCTAGAACAGTTGAGGCTGGTCAGAATTTTAAAAGATCCCACACAGGTTTGATACAATGGTTTAATATAGCTGCTAGTTGCCTACACACAAAGTTTTTCACATGGTCTGTACTAAAAGGCTTCTCAGGCACAGTACAACAGAGGTTGAAAAATATTTGACTTTTATATTTATTAGTGGTACAAATAATCTGGGGAATTCAGCTAGATTTAAGAGACATTAAATGTCAAACACAAAATCTGCCTGATTCTGTTAACATCTATTTCTTCCAATTTGGAAATCAAATGACAAGCACTATGGAAAAGGTCATCTCTTGGTTAATGGTAGCTCTGAAAGAAAATGCATTAGATTGAAGCATAATAGTTTTCTTTTTTTTTTTTTTAACTTTTTACTTTTTTTTTCTGCTTGCAAAGTATTTGAAACAGGGGATCCTTTGCATCAATCATGAACTCATGTAGGCTGTAATCAAGAAGATTGTATCATAGAGTACTTGAAGAGACTGAAATACCTAAAGAAAGTGTACAGTAGTCAGACATAAAGTTTCTGTTGTGCCCAAGAACAAACATGATTTGAATTGCTGCTTCAGCAAGAGTCTGGCAGAATAAGTAGCAGCAGCAAAAGCACATCCAAATCGTTAAAAAGTAGGTCTTTATTCAGTGAGAGGTTCGCACAGGTAAGAAGAGTCAGGTCAGTCTCTTCACCACAGTGAGGTTATAGGAGGTGATACATGTGAATTCCTGATTTTGCTTCTTGTTACTAGTGCAGAAAAAAAAAAAAAAAATCTGTTTAGGAAATAAATAAATAAATAAACAGCTATATGCCAAATTATATTTTGTGATTCCCTGCTGAAATACTGGTGACATTAAATGGATCAATAGATAAATAATTAAATAAATAAAATTGTTATTATTCCATAATAGCATTGATGTTAAAATTAAATTTGCTTCTGTAGCTTGACTTCAAATCATGCTCCCTTGCACATTGTGAGACCATTGTGAGACAGACTGAAAAAATGTGCTAATGAAAAAAACTGCACACAGCCTTTTATCAATGAAACTTAGCAAAACATTTTTTTGATTTTGTGATCTCTTTTCTGAGGTGTTGGTGGCCAATACTGTATCTCACTCTATGGAGCTAATACTTTCAGAGTTTGGTCTCTACTATTTGCAAATCTTGCATAAAGTGCTTTAGAATTTGAAGCTAATTGTGAACATCTTGGAAGTTTATTCTAGGAAGCTGTGATTTTTATGCCAAAAGTTGAAACTTTGCATGACATTCAAAAGCTATTTCCACAAAGTAGTAAATTTTCAGAAAAATAAAATGCATGAAATATGTAATATATTGTCCCCTTAACAACAGTGACCAAATCTAAAGAAAGTTAAAAAAGAGAGTGAAAAAAAAAGAAAGAAAAAAAAAGAGTGAAAAAAGTAGTTGGAGAACGAAACAGTTATTCATATTTTATTAAATATGGAAACAAGGACACCAGTACTTTAAACAACACAATATTTATTTCTTACTGATTAAGTCTTCAGACTCCAAAGAAGAACTCACAAATCTCAAACTCTCTCTCTCTTTAATGCATGTTGTTTTTATGCAGATAATGTAATAAGTATTTGAAATGCAAACAGACTGACTCATGCATCTGAAATACAAAAATAGTGAATGCAGAGGACTCTGTACTTGAAGAGTGTAACTGCAGTCAGAGCAGCCTGCGTTGGCATTCCTGTCTAGAACTACATTTTTGATGTACCCTTTATGTATATCAGTAGGCTGACTTCAGTAGGCTGCCCACTCCTCTCTGAGCATCTTCAAGGCATCTTTAATCTTTGACCTCAGAAGCAGACAGTTGGTCAAGACAGGAACTTGGCTGAATTTTTATTTTACGAAACAGAGTAAAATATGTCAGGTGCAGCACAGGCCAGCAGCTCCCTGGTGCTGTGAGTGGCAGGGGCTCCCCAGGGATGTCAGGGCAGGGACTGTCAGCCAGGGCCTATCCCACCAAGAAAGCCAAGAACAGGGGGCAGGCCAGGAGACATTGGTGGCAGCCCCAGACCTAGTCATCAGCACCTCCCCAGGGATGCTAATGTGTCCAAGGATGATGTTAGCCCTTTTGACCAGGCCTAGCTGTGGTGGAGATGGAAACCAGTAAATAATCTTTGTAATGCAATATAAAACAGATCATGTGTGTGCAGGGGTCAATGGAGATATCACGATCACCTGCAAAATCATACAGGCAGATAGACAAGGGAAAATAGCAAGATTATAAACTAGGAGATACACTGTCCTGAGAAGCAGCACATAATATGCTGTCATATCATCAGAGATACCTAGCAAATATCTTCTATGAGATTTAGAGAAGAAATGAACAGAAACAAATATATTCATAAACAGTTGCCTGGCAGAAAAGGACTTGGTGGTGCATGTCAACAGTAGGCTGAGTGTGCCCAGATGACCAAGAAAGCTACTGGCATTCTGACCTGCTTCAGAAACAGTATGTCCAGCAAAAATAGGGATGTGATTATCCTCTTGTATGTGACACTGGTGAGACCAAACTTCAAATATTGTGTTCAGTTTGGGGCTCCTAACTACAAGGATATTGAGTTGCTCAGGCATTTGTACAGAAAAGCAACAAAGCTGGTGAAGGGACTAGAAAACAAGACTTATGAAGAGTGACTGAGGGAACTGGGGTTGTTTAGTCTGGAGAAGAGGAGGCTGTGGGGAGACCTTATTGCTATCTACAAATACCTGAAAGGAGGTTGCAGCAAGGAGGGTGTCGGTCTCTTTTCTCAGTTGACAAGTGATGGGATATAAGGAAATTGTTTCAAATTGTGCCAGGGGAGGTTTAGGTTCAACCTTATGAAGGATTTATTCACAGAGAGGGTGGTCAATGGAGAGTACTGCCGAGGGATGGATTTCCCATCCCTAGAGTTATTTAAGAGATATGTGGATATGGCTCTTAGGTACATGGTTTAGAGGTGGACTTGGTAGTGTTAGGCTGATGGTTGGACTTGATGATTTTGAAGGTTTTTTCCAAGCTAGGTGGTTCTAAGATTCCGTCTTTCTAAGAGCTGACAATCCATCTTGAGTACTGTTTTTTTAGGGGGGTATAGACATAGCCATGGTGATCACCATTCAATATCTTTCTTTCTGTCAAATTAAATTGGTTTGAGGGAAATTAATTATTATGTGGATAAAAGGAAACAGGGAAGCTATTGGAAATAATTGGAAGCTGCACATAAGAGAGATGGGAGGGAAAAAAAATAGTCTCCAAAACAGCTTAATTGAAACTTCAAGGTTAAAAACAAAATAGCTTGTGTTGGTGCCATTTCTCCTAGAAAGCCTTTTCCTCATGGCCATAATTTCATTGGTACACAGAAAATTGCTAGAGATTTCCTATGTTCATGTTTGTAATTTGGAATACATTCTCAAGGAGATAGCCAGTTACATTTGCAAATTTCAAATCTACGAAATCAAAATACTAGTGTATGGAAGGTCTCCATGGGTCCTGGTCAGAATCAGCTTAGAAGTGACATAAAGGGCCATCATGAAAATTTTGTGCTGACAGCAGCTTCCATGAAATAAAGGTATATTGTAAACTGCTACTTAAATGTAATGAGCATGCTTTCGTGTATTATCTCCAAGACATTTTGTTTTCTTTGAGAGCTTGTGACTCAGTGTTGTCTAAAATTAATTAAAACTGAAATAACATGTATTATTTTTTAATATAAAGTTTCTGGATTTTCCTTTTTTTTTTTTTTTTTTCCCATGGCATATGAAATAAATCATGTAGTTTAAGGATTCTCAGACAGAGGGCCTGTATTTTGTTCTATTCTCTGGAAGAAAACAAGCTAAAACCATACAAGTAATTGGAGTCACTTGGTAAGCAATAAAGAGATGGTTATAAAAGTGGGTAAATTTAGGCTGTATTTTACAGATAAGGAATAATTAAAAACAAAAAACAAAACCAACCAAACAAAACAATATTAGAGGAACATTTCATCGTCTTTCTGCCAAAGCATAAATGAAGCAATATTTACTAATCAAAGTCAGTAACAGAAAACACCATACAAAAACATGTTTACAGCTGTGGTAGCTTTACTTGAGTGGGCAGCTGAGTTCCACCATGGCCGCTTTCACTCCCCCTCGTTAAAGGGGAAGGGGGAAAAAATATGACACAAAGGGCTCAAGGGTTGAGATAAGGACAGGGAGATCACTCAACAATTATTGTGACGGGCAAAACGGACTCAGAGTAGGGAGATAGCAAGATTTATTACCTTTTACTAACAAGCTAGGGAAGTTAGAAACAAAGGAAAGAAACCAAAAACTCCTTCCCCCCATCCGCCCTCTTCCACCTCCTCCCCCAAAGCAGCACAGGGAAACTGGGAAGTGGGGGCTGTGGTCAGTCCCTGACACTTTGTCTCCTCTGCTCCTTCACAGTCACTCTCTGCCCCTGCTCCACGTGGGGTCCCTCCCACGGGATGCCGTCCTTCCCGAAATGAGCCTGCGGGGGCTGCCCACAGGCAGCAGCTCTTCACGAACTGCTCCCACATGCCTCCATACCATCGGGTCCATCCCCCAGGAGCAAACTGCTCCAGCACGGGTCCCCCACGGGCGGCAGCTCCCCCCAGACCCCCTGCTCCTGCGTGGGCTCCTCTCCACGGGCTGCAGCTCCGGCCCGGGGCCTGCTCCTGCGGGGGCTCTCCATGGGCCGCAGCCTCCTCCAGGCCACATTCACCTGCTCCATGAGGGGCTCCTCCACGGGCTGCAGCGTGGAGATCTGCTCCATGTGGGACCCATGGGCTGCAGGGGGACAGCCTGCTCCACCAGGGGCCTCTCCACAGACTGCAGGGGACTTTTGCTCCAGCTCCTGGAGCACCTCTCCCCCTCCTTCTTCACCGACCTTGGCGTCTGTCTGCAAGGCTGTTTCTTACTCCTCTCTCTCTCCCAGCTGTTGTTCCCAGCACTTTTTTTTCCCTTTCTTAAGTATGCTCTCATAAAGGTGCAAAGAACATTGCTTATTGGCTCGTCTCTGGCCAGCAGCAGGGCTCTTATCTAACATGGGGCAGCTTCTAGATCTCCTCACAGAAGACACCTCTGTGGCCGCCTTGCTACCAAAACCTTGCCACCTAAACCCCCAATGGCCAAAAGCCAAACTTACCCTAATAAAATTGCTTGGCACAAATTAAACTGCCTATTTTCCTCACATCATAGTTATAAGATTTAATCATATTATTATTCTTTGCTTGCTGTGACCTAGAGGTTTTGCAATTGGTAATCGATCTTTAGTTTTACTTATAATAATACCATTTTTGATCCCTTTTTTCTTCATTCAAAGAGTTAATTTTTTAGTCTGTGTAGTATAATTACATATCAGTTAATCACACCATGAAATAAAATGTAAATGTATCCTTCAAATATATTCATAAACAGTTGTCCAGTTGCAAAACACTTTTTCAAGTAAACTATCATAAAGGGCTTTAACCTTCAACAGCATTTATATTTAATGGCATAAGTGAAAGAGGATGACATTAAAACTTCAAAGCAGCAGGGATGATACATTTCCAATCATGCTGTCACAGTGAGATCTACAAACAACATACCAGTACCCAAAGAACTGCATTTTGTTTTACTGAAGTTCAAACATTGTCTCATCTCAAACAATATCTAATTCTACTGGTACTTCAAATCCACCAAACAGCCATGACAAATATATGTGATATTTTGGTAAATCGATCACTTAAAACAAAACTTAAATAGTTATTCAATCTTTGTCCCAGAATGACCACCAAAATTTAAAACATTATGATGTTAATATGGCTAATCATCTGTTTATGTCACAGTATCAAAAACACTGTGAATACAGTGACATGAAAAATGTCATTCAATTACTTCAGGTCAAGACTATATGTAAAAATTGTCCTCTATCTTGCCACTAATTAAAGCTGTGGGTTGGCCTGAAACTATTCTTCACTTGATTTCACCACAATTTTGCATGGGGTTAATTTCATATAGACATCTCACAGTATGTTGTCCAATGCCAGCATAGGCTGTCTGAGACTGCCATGTTTTTAGCCTATGAAAAGAAATAGGTGCTTTCAGATGTCAGTTTCCTTAGGATAGTGGTGTAAAATAATTGAACTGACCCTCACAATTGCTTTGTTCTGCCTATAGCTTGTAAAGAAGCCAAGACTGTATAACTTGAAATTAGATGGTCAATTTAGAGATGTCTGACAATAGAAGAGGTGAAAACCACCCTTAATACCAGTAAGAAAAATGAGAACATTCCTAAGTAATGTTGTGATAATAATATATAGAATAGAATAGAATAGAATAGAATAGAATAGAATAGAATAGAACAGAACAGAACAGAACAGAACAGAATAGAATAGTTCAGTTGGAAGAGACCTACAAAGATCATCTTGTCCAACTATCTGATCACTTCAGGGCTAACCAAAAGTTAAAGGATGTTACTGAGGGAATTATACAAATGTCTCTTGAACACTGACAGCCATGGTGCATTAATCACCTAACTAGGAAGCCTGTTCCAGTGGTTGATCAACCTCATGGTAAAGAATTTTTTTTCTAATATCTGTCTGATACAGCTTTGTGCTGTTCCAACGCATCCTATTATTGGTTACCATTGAAGAGACCAGCACCTCCTCCATTTCCCCTTCTCATAAAGTCATAGAGAACAATGAATTTGCTTCTTATTCTCTTTTTTCTCCAAACTAGGTATCTTTATTTAAAGAAGTTAGTGTCAAACAAACTCTTCAATTTGCTTCACTTCAACACAGCTGTTTCTTGCTCATAAATTGATCTCAGTACAGGATTTAACTACTTCTGTGGCCTTCAAGTAGCCACAGTTTCAAAGATAATCACTCTGAATCTTGTATTACTACCTGAAGTATTGAGTGTGAACACAATGGAAGGTGTTGATAGTTCATGTAAATTGGTGAGAATATTCACAGGACTGGGCACAGGATCCTGCTTAACACTAAAGATAATTTCATATATAATAATAACATATTTTCCCTTTGTGGCTTTATTATTCTATGCATTTCCTCAAAATATGCAACATATCCACATACAAAATATAAGGCTTCACAATGTTACTCCATTCATGAAAGGAATTAAAGTTTACATGCTGAAATGGCGTGTTGTTCTGAAACAGTGAAATTCCATACTGGGCTGTATAAGCAGAGTGTAATAGGTAATTGTTCTCCATTATTCAGTACTGCATTAACCTCTGTTTAGTTTTGGCTTTAATTGTCAACAAAAAATGGGATTAATAGAATAGACTCCAGAAGAGAGTAACAATGGAGAACATGAACGATAAGGAAGATGTAAAGCTTAGAATGTTTTTAGTTTGGAGGGAAGCTAGGTAGGCAAAAATGCAAGGTAAAACAGTTGGGGAAAAAAAAAAAAAAAAAGATAATAGTCTTCTAATACATGTTAGAAGTATTTCAAGTAATATTCTCAGACCCTTGTGTTCTTGACAGGATAAAATGATATTGACTTAAACAGTTATAAAAAATAAATAATTCATACATGAGGGAAATATTTTTACTGATAAGACTGGTAGATTTTTTTAGGAGGTTATGGGAACCTCAGAAAATGTGCATCTTAAAAATAAAATAAAATAAAAGACTAATCAAATGCCCGTTAAGAATGATATTTATAAAGCATATGCTACTTAGGCCTAAAGATGGATTAAGTGGACTACAGGTCAGGTCTTTTCCTATCCTATGTTTTTTTGTCATTCTTTGTAATTTAAGTATTATAACTTTATGTAGATATTATAACATATTTAAATATATAACATTATAACTTACTAAACATATTCTAATTCTTTTCCAGGTTGTCAAGGTCAATTAACATTATCTCTATTAAAGATCCTACAACAAACTATGCTCTGAGAAAATGACATCAACATAGACTTAGTTTGACTGGTCCATTCAATAAGTATATATATGTCATATATATGTATAAAGTTTATATATATACCATAATAATTACAAAACAGAGAACAGATAGGTGCAAAGAAAGCATATGGATTTGCTTACAGAGTATGGTGCTGCTTAATGTAAGAACAGCAGAACTGTGGTTACTCTGAGAGCTTTTCCACTGTGGTACTAGTAAGAGTTTTAGTTTTCAGATAAGGGAACTATTTATAGGAATTTGCTTTCAAATTTCAGTTTATATGATTTCAAACAGGATTTTTCAAAAGGATGCTTATGTAATTTTGTGGAAAAGTCAACAGAAAATAGGTCTGATTTGAAATGGACTTCATTCTGAGGTTGTTTGAAATAAAAAAAGGAATGGATAAAGATCTCTAAGAATTCCGAAATAACAGCAAAAAGAAAATAGTCTTTTCTTTTTTTTTTTCTGTTTAATTTCAAATACAGAAGCAAAGCAGGCACCCTGACAAGCCCTGAGGAAATCATTGATGGAGATATGAAGGTCGATGATACATTCTTCCCAGATAAATGGTAAAAAATATGGTATTTCTAAGGGATGACACTATTAAATTGGCGGCCAAATTGTTTCTGAAGAATAAATCTGAAGAAACAGTTGCCTTTTCTTATACACATGCCTTTTCTTATTTACACTGCATTCACATATAGAATCTGTTCATTTATTGACTGTTGTAAGATTATTATTTTTCATCTTTTTTTTTTTGTCTGAATTTTTCAGTAAACTCATGCATTTTTTTATCTAATCTGACCAACATCTGACTAGATTTCCTGATGCTAACTTTTTCACAAATGCAAACTATTATGCTGAAAAGAATACAAAGAAAAATTTGTGGAACACTGATTTTATGATAATCATGGACATAGAAAAAGTACACCTCAGATCCTGCCACAAAAGAATCTGATAATACATCAGAATTGTTTATAAATTAAAATAAGAGTTGATCACAGAGAATTGTTCTGTGTTTTGTTTTGTTTGTTTTGTTTCATTTTGTTTCACAGAAGGAAAAATTCAGTGCATTTCAGCACCCTGCCCTGCCAAATGGGTTATTCATCAGATTGTTTGTGCATACATTATAAAATCAGTTTCCCACTTTTTAACAAAAGAGCTGTCAGACACCACGGTACAAGGACCTAAGCAGAATCATACACAGAGACAGCCAGATAATTACCAGCGAAGAGCATGCAATACACAAACAAAAAAGTGAATAGCTTTTATTGACAAAAGTTCTTCATTCTTGACAGTAGCCATAGTCACTGCATCCAGCATAAAACCTTTTCACAGACAATGACCAAAATGAATGCCTGGAGTTAAGTGTAAGAAGACGGCAAGGACACTTCTGCCAAGTACTGTCTTAGGCTTGAATCATATATGGCTTAAGAGTCTCCTCTGCCAGAAGTGGTCTGTCCATATTTAGTAACCCAAAGCAGATTTTTATTCTGTGTTTGTCCAATCTTCCTATGAAATGTGTAAAATTTTAGAAACCATAGCACCCAGGAACAATGATTTTTACTACTCATCTATGTATTGTATTGGAAGCTACCGATACATATTATACCACCAAAAACTTGTGCTAAATCACAAGAATGGTCAGTGCTTAACATGAATTGATAACTGAGTCTTATGTAGTTTGGCTGTTATTTAAATCAGTTTTCTACTATAAATCTTAGAACTAGAATTATTTCCATAAAATTGTAGGCTGTGCTCTGAAATTATGACATTGAAAACAGTTTAGAATGCAAATAGGCAATTTCTTCAAATGAAATGCATGTCATATAGGAAATAGTCCATTGAATCTGTAAATTTTCACTTGTATCTTGATCCCCCACCATTATGCATCAGTTTTATTATTCTATAATGGTCATTAAAGGTGTGGAAACCCTTAAGATTATGAAAACACCAACAAGGAAATAGTCTGTCTCACAGTAAGATTTATAGAAACAAGTAGTTTTTCAAACACATGGAATTTCATATCTGAGAGGCTTTATTTTTGGTCTGCACTAATTACAAACAAGTTGTGAAATGAAGCCTCCTTCATTTGTGTCATATCTGACAGGAGGCAGCCTCAGCGTCATGTCATATGCATGACATAGCATATCATCTATGTGATCTGCTCACTTTCTGGTTTTGACATGTTTAAAATACTAAATGAAAGTCAATTTAAAAGCCTTTGAGGTAAGTTACAACAGACCCAGAAAAAACAAAAAAAAAAAAACAAAAACCACCATTGTAGTCATCTCTCTGATATTCCCTGATATTCACTCACTCAAAGGTCTTTAAAAATATCTTTGATGGAAGTTAATTTCATGAATTAACTATGCCTTGGTTTGCTTGAAGGGCCATATCTTAATTTTTTATTCAAGTCACTTTTTAAATGCCCTAAGATATTAATGGTGCAAGATGAAACACTCAAATCCTTACTCTTCAAAGTTATTTCCTAAAACGTAACCTAAAAATTCCTGTACAGTGTATTCAATTTCCAGATTTTCTGTGGAATATCCCTATGCAGTGGGCCTCATTGTGCTCAATTTAAATTCCTCAGAGAGTTAATAGTCAATGTTGATGGTAGAAGAGACAATGCAGTAAATAAAGTTATAACAGCCTCTGTAACTATCACACTTTGCCTCTGAGGTATTTGTAAGTACTCATATCATTTTTATAGTCTTTCCGTCAAACTGTGGAATAGTATATTAAAATGTCTTAACCTTTTTTTCATATGTCACAGCTCCAAATCCTTCTTTCTGGATTTTTTTTTTTAAGTTTATAAAATTTTCTTTCTACATTGAGTATTGTCAGTGTGCACAGAGGACTCCAAGTGCAGGAACAGCAATGGGCTATAGCTTACTAAAACCTACGAATGTTCATTTTCATTTAAATTCACTGAAGAAAAATAGTAACTTTTTTGTTGGAGCAACACACTGAAAAGTCTTACTTGTTAACCATAAGTGTCTGCTATCTTTTTCTGCTCTTCCAGAACAGACAGTTCTCTGATATGACAGAGCTACAAAATTAGCTAATCACTATCCCTGGTATTCACCCTCTGTTTTTTACAGAAGATCCATCTAAAGTCAATCTTCTGCTTCTCTTTAAATTGGATATTCTTGCCCCTGAGTAGCAAAGAAAAAGCTTGCAAGCTTGATCTACATGTTTATGTACTTTATTTTTTTTTTCCTTTTTCCATATTCTTAAAGACATCTGAGTCAAAAAGTTGATTTCTGAAACCATTATATGCCCATCCAAAAATAATGTTAATAACAAGAAAGACACAATTATCACTACAAACTCTGTCCTTTTGTTTACAGTATTACTGTGCCAGATGGAGTGGTTTCAAATTTATCAAAAGCAATATTGTGCTTGTAAAGATCTGAGGCAAGCAAATAAACCCCAGAGACGGTGAGAAAATACTCTGAGAAGGTTTCAGTGAAAAAAAAAACTATATAAAAATCACAACCACTTCTCCATGAAGCAACTCCCAGGCAATTGTCAGGGTGTTTAACTTGTGTGATCTGCTGACATCACTGGCCAAATAATACAGCTGAAGGTTAAGGGCTAGCCTACATAGTGCTTTGTCACCCTGCCAGATATGGAATACACCAACACTTGCTAGCATCAGTCCTCAGTAATTTCTGATGCATCCAGCAGAAATATGCAGGACAGCACTAGCTCTTAACAGTATCTCTATAATTCTTGTCTTTTTGTTTTATCTTTCAGATGACTGGACAAAATAATTTCGACTTCTTTAGATTTTCCAGCACAAAGGAGTAGAAAGGCTTACAGGACCATGTCAGTTACTCTTCTTTAAAGTTTTATATCAACATTACTTTGAAAGTACATACAGAAATCAGAATATTTTAATAGAAATGTCAGATGTAATCCATAGCAGAATTAGACCATATTGTTTAAAGCAGCTGACCAGACTTTGCTATTGATGTTCAGCGTATGTATAGTTTCTTATTGTAATCGTGTTATGGTAGAGCTAGCTGTTTGAGCATTTCTTGATCAATTCCTATTTTTAATTGCCTGAGTTTCCTGAGTGCTAGGGGAGCATGATTTCTTTACAATAGAAAAAGAAATATAATGTGCCTTTTTATTAATAATAATGATAATAAAACATTAAAGGTAACTTTAATGCCATTTTTTTGTGGTAGTGTATACCTCTGGGTATGATGGTATAGAATTTATGAAGAACCCTTTTCTACAGATGAAGCAAGATGAAAATGACAAGTGAAATAAAAGCTTTATTCTGAGCAAAGCATCTATTTTTCATGGCTTGCTCATAAACAGAAGATAATACAATCATTTTGCTCATAAAAGTCACTGGAAACTATGACTACTTTTTGATGCTATTCTGTTTATCATCTTCTCACTTTGAGGATGAATGTCAATGGTTGAGAATCGGTGTCTCTCTTTTATTATTTGTTTTGACCATCTTTGTTTAACCATGGAATAAATTTATGGATGTTTCCATTGGTCCTAATGATTCATTTAAATATATTTTTAATTCCGTTATTCATTATTCATTGTCTTTTACAGCTTAATGTCAATAATGCGTTAAGTCAGTATGAAACTATAGTTTTCCTAATTCTCATTTGCTTCCTATATCTGTTACCGCATATTTTAATTGCAGCCTTGATGATCTATGCAGGACAAGGAGGTGATCTGGGACAGCCAGCATGGCTTCACCAATGGTAAATTATGCCTGACCGATCTGGTGGCCTTCTATGATGGAGTGACTGTATCAGTCATCTACTTGGACTTCTGTAAGGCCTTTGACACAGGCCCACACGACATCCTAATCTCTAAATTAGAAAGATTTGAAGGGTGGACCATCCAGTGGATAAGGAATTGGCTTGATGACCACACCCAGAGAGTAGTGGTCAATAGTTCTATGTCCAGGCAGAGACCAGTGACGAGCAGTGTCCCTCAGGGGTCTGTCTGGAGACCAGTGTTTTTCAATATCTTCATCAATGACATAGACAATGGGATTGAGTGTACCCTCAGCAAGTTTGCAGATGACACCAAGCTGAGTGGTGCAGTTGATACCAAAGAAGGAAGAGATGCCATTCAAAGGGACCTGGACAGGCTGGAGAAGTCGGCCCATGTGAACCACATGAAGTCCAAGAAGTCCAACTGCAAGGTGCTGCACCTGGGTCACGGCAATCCAAAATAATCTTCATTATTCATGCATGATTTAAGAACACCTGAAGTACAAAAATGGTTTGGAAACATAAGGCACTTAACTGAATAAATGTTTATTACATTGAAAACAGTTGCTTGAATAAAAGTATTTAAATATACACATATATATAAAGTATTCTCTTCAGAAATATTTGTTCCTCTTCTCCAGAAATGAACAAAGAAGATAATATACATGTATGATCTGGTTATAAACACAAATGTTTTTGTTTAAGGCAACATTTTAAATCAGAGGAACTTCATTCAACCTAATAAGAAGCTAAGGGAATATGCCTGTGGTCTGTCTATCTAGGAAGAAACATCCCCAGGCTGGAGGGAAAAACATGATTTGTATGCCATATCAGACAAATGCAGAGCTGACATTGAACTAAACATCTTTTTTTGTTCTTGTTAGTATAGCAGGAAATGCACAGTGTTGCTCTTCAGGTTCTTACTTTTTCTGGTCCTTAGAGAAAGTCCAGATGCTCACCTCTATTATAGTTTCTCGAAGAAAACCTCTATGATCGTTTTCTTCTTATACTGGCATTTAGACTGAAAGATGGAGACAAAGGAAACACACCTTACTGGAGCAGTATGATTTAAAAATGAAACCCATCAATCTGAAAAAAAAAAATCTTTTAAATATTAGTATCATTAGCGTTGTAACTGAGGAAGATCTATTTTAAGGGACTATTGATTTTTAAATGTTGGTGTTTAGCTTGGAGTTTCTGTTGTCTCTTCCAGGATGTGTAAGTAATTTCAATTAATCCTAATTACAGAGTAAACTTAGATCTATAGAGGATTTTACAATTTGTTTGGCTCTCAATAAGCCAAAAGTCAACACCACTTTTTGGTGGGTTAAAATAGATAAGAAAGCACATGCTGAGACAGTGAAAGTGTTCTTGTTTAAATAACATGCAGGCTTTTAATCCAAGACTCTGAACATGCTTTGAAAATTGTGATTCAGGAAAATAAAAGCCCTGAACTACCACATTCTGATATGGTATAAAAACCAAAATGAAACCAGACTCAAGATGTACAAAAAGACATAGCTCTGGAAGAACATTGGAAAGCTAGGAATGCAAACAAACAAAACCTCAGTTTTATTCTTCATATGAAAAATTTGAATTAACTGTCAGAAATGCATAAATCACAATTTTCTGTGACTGTTAACCTTATAGTGTGGTAATATAGTGGAATTATAGAAATTATTTTTAGAACATATGAGTTAAGAATTCTGTGTAAAGGAATGTAACGTAAATTCTTTCAGCAAAGACTAACAAACAGCTGGAGAATCTACATGCATGTATTCTCTTGTCACTTTTATAAATTGCCTTTGAAATAATTTACAGCTGGTATGTATTTCTACAGAAGTTCTCACTAAATTGCCTTTGGGTCAAACTGTTACATAGACTTTGTCTCGATTTCTTGTGAGACTATCCTTACATTTAAAGCTGAAATATCAAGAAGAAAAATACCAGCCTCAGGTTTAGTGTGCATAGCAATATCCAGTCTTTTCCAGAAAAGAACAGGAAGATCTACCCATATATATATTTATTCATAGATACTTACATTTACACATGTAGCAAAGGCATATGTAATTTATACCTACAAAGCTTAAGAAACGTTTTGTCTCTTTTTTTCATCCGATACTTAAAATGAGGACTGAATAAAATTGCTATTTGACTCAAGGATATTCACAGTAGAAAATCAAAACAGAGTGATTGAATACGGTGTCAATAAAACAATTTATGATAGATAGCATTATTTTCTTTATGACTCAGTGAGAATATTTTATAACTAGTATAACTCATTTGACTACAAAATGCATTTATTTGCATAGTGTTTTAAATGGCAATACTAATATCAATATGTATGTTTATGCACATACATATAAATATATATAATTACTATTTATATAAACTAAAACTCTTTAAGCAAGCAAATATCTCATTAGTTTGAATATTTTAATTCTATTTTTACAACAAAAATCTTAGCTTTTAGAAAGAACTATCTTGTAGTACAAATAGCGTATTCTTTGTAATATTACTTTTACAAAGAAGATTATACATAAAGAGATGAAAACACATGTTCATGATTAGACAAAGGTGTACAGCCCAGAGAATGTTTCTGGTAGTGGCCAGTATCAGAAGAACAGGGCAAGTATAAGGTGATGCACCAACACTATACTCCAAGTTTCTGACAAATTGCAGTTTAGGTGAAGAATGATGTTTCATCCTCTTACCAAATTTAATAACACTTGACAACTTCAGCACCATAAATTGACTTAAACACTTTTTAAATTTCAACTACACTTTCACTATCTACACCATACACCATTCTAAGTTCTACAACTGAATTATTTATCATGTTAAAAGACATTTTCTTAATTAAGTAATTAATTTTAAATTTTAATCTGAAGTATTTACTTGATAATGTTCCTACCTAAAGAGCTATTTTTTTTTATTTTTTTTTTTTTAACTGAGGACACAGAGGACTGGGGACTGATGTGGGCACCTCAACATATAATATTTTTTAGGTAAGCTTAACTATAATGTTAAGAAATTAAAGTCAATGGTGTCTATAAGCTTCAATACGCTCACAAATGCATGAACTGAATTCTTTCTGCCTCTTCCTTTCATTCACAAAATGATATTATAATGATTGTTTCCTGCATTCCCTGGAAGTAAAGTATGAAGCAGACATTATTTTTGTAGCTGGAAAATAACGAATAACTTACTTATAAGGAAAAACAAAACAAAACAAACAAACAAACAAAAAATAAGCAAAGATCTGTAGAAACTAGAAAGCATGGACTAGGAAAGATATGGAGTCTTTTCACTGAGGTTCACAGGAAGATGGCAGGCAAAAACCTAAGAAGCATTTTCTTAGCACAGCTATGTCAGAGCACAGAGATGGACTCAGTCACTTGACAAAGTCCCTTTCAAATCCATTTAGTTGCGTCTTTATATTTCTTAATAAGTCCATGTTGTTCTTTATCTTGATCTTTATGAATCAAAGATAAAGAAGTTTTTATACTGCATTTTGGCATTCCAGGAAACCAGTCCCTAAAGAAATGCAAGAGAATTTTGTGTTAAATTAATAAGGCTTATCTATAACATTTTTACAAGTGCATAATAAAAACCCTGATATGTGTTCTCCCTGCTCTCAGCACGGAATAAGCAATGCTGATCTCAAATATAACAATACAAGACTAGAATTACTATTTATTACAAACTGAAATGGAGACAAATTTAAATAAACTGCGGTTTCCAAGTTTTTGATTTAATACTGTAAAATTGGAGTGTCCTTGCATGTCTGCTCTGAATCATACCTTTGAAGGTAATGAGTAACCCCAAAATGTTGCTCAGCCAGGCTGCACAAGGTAAATATGGCATATGGACATCACACAGATGCTAAATGAAAAGCGTTAGAATGCACAAAGGTAAAGATTGGTAGAACAAGTCATTTTTCTTATTTTATTCCACTCCTTTAATTCTTCTATTTGACTCTAAATGTTCATTTGGAGAATAGAATGTTAGCTGTGATCCCCGATAAGTTGTATGCAATGATCATAATCATATTTAAGCTACCAGGTAGGATTATTTATTTTCTTCTGGGTTAGATACTCTAATAGTTAGTAGTTATACAACCTTACTGCAAGTGCCTTACTGTATTCTTAATCGATTCTATAAGTGTTTACCTTGTGCTGTCATAAGAAAGTTTCTTCTTACTGCCACTGAATAAAGGGTGATATTCCAGGTTCAGGAAAGAACCACATATGCTTAGCCTTATACACACACGTAGGCAGATTGTTGCTTTACACCCATTCTTTTGGCATAATGATTATATAATCCATAGATAAAATTGGGCACCTGGACCTCCAGATATTTATGGTTAAAGGTAACAACAACAACAACAACAACAATAATAATAATTACACCCTTACCAGTTTCTAATTTAAGCAATTGGAAACTTTACGTGATATATTTCTCAATTACGCACCAACTATCAATATGTAGAAAAGCAGCAGTTTACAGAAAACCTGTTTCACATATTGATTATTCTTACTTTTGCATCTTCAATAAGAAATTTAAAGATAAAGCAGTAGTTAATGCTCAGGCTACACCTTTTTATAATATGCTGGTGGCTGTTTTTTAAAGCCAAAATATTAAAAGCAATAAGTTAATATCAGACAAGAAATCATTAAATTCCCACCTTCACGCAACTCAGATGAAAGTGAGAAAGAACATTCTGGCTGGGTTATTTCTGAGGTCATCCAAAGGAAAGTGACAAAGACTATCAGATGCATTTGATACAATTTATGTTTTGAGTCATTTGTATACTTTTATGCTTTTAAACTATAAGCACTCTCAGTCATTATTATGACTCCTGAGACTTGTAGTTTCATACAATTTCCTAAAAGTTTTTTATGGATGTGATCCTCAGCTCTGTGACAAGAAACTTTGGCAAAACAAAACTTAAGATCTCTTAATTTGGTCAAAATTATATGAAACTTCCAATCAAAATGTATGGTCTAGTTACAACTGAAAATTTTCAATTGCTTCTAAGCTATAGTCATGCATGTCAAAAACATAAGCATTTTGAAAATAGAATGTTAATTATGAAATTACCATACTAGTAACAGAGCAAAAAGATTTTCCATATGAAAATAGAAGTATGTAAAAATTACTAATTAATTAATTACTTTGATTAATTAATTAATTACTATTTAAGAAGTAGAGATCTTTTATGACAGACAAATAAACATAACAAAAGCAAGTAAACTGGGGGAAAAAAATCAGTATCATAAGTAAGTTTAAAGTATGCTTGTTCATCTATTGCTGGAATCATAGATCTTAGGCTCAGTTCACTGATAAGGTAAAAGTATGGTAGTTAGAAAGCCCACACAGTTTCCATCCTACCTATGCTTATATTACACTGTTATTGACATCCCAAATGGCAGGCAAGAAAGGATGAAAACTGGCACTTTTTTTTTCCTCCTGCCTCCACACCTTTTTAGTCTTAAAATGGATTTCAATTACATAGTGGTTTTAAATTCTCTGGAGTCAAAAAGTTCAGAAAAGGAAGAAATAAGAGTTTTACTTTAAGCCATGAGAAACAGACTGAAAAAAAAAAAAAAAAAAAAACAGGAAAAATTTCAACTTGATGCCCGAAGATTTAAGCATATATGCAAGCCTAACCTTGTGAACTGTAGCTGCGCCCACAAAATCCATGGTCAATACCACCCCACATAACAAACAGAATGATAGAAATACTAAATACAGTGAAGATGTCTTTCTTTTTTCTTTTTTTCTGTCTTTTTATAGTTAACTTTTTCCCTTGCTTTTCCTTCTTTCCTTGCCTTTACTTTCTTTCTTTCTTTCCTTGCCTTTCTTTTCCTTGCCTTCCTTTGCCTTTCCTTTACTTTTTGTAAGAAAATGTTTTTGCCCTGTTGGAAATGCTTTTACTTCCAGTCATAAAGAACAGGACATTTTATGTAAAACCAGAATTCCTAAGAAGAAACCTCATCTCAGAAGCTTTTAGCTCACATTTTTCTCTACAGACACTAATCACGTTTTGCCTCTGATCATTCTTTTGGGGCACTGGGGATGTTTTGGCCTCGGTGAGGCTCCTGCAGTACAAATGCCTACTACAGTAGAAGACAACAGTCTTCCTTTTAAAACAGTTTTGCAATTCAGTGCCATAGATCAGGTGATTGTACTCTTGGAGTACTGAAAGGGCTGGATTGAGAGCAGCCCTAAGGAGAAGGACCTGCGGGTGTTGGTTGACGAGAAGCTCAACATGACCCCGCAATGTGCACTTGCAGCCCAGAAAGCCAACCATATGCCAGGCTGCATCAAAAGTGTGGCCAGCAGGTTGAGGGAGGTGATTGTCCCCTTCTACTCTCCTCTCATGAGACCCCACAAGTACCAAGTTCAGCTCTGGAGGCCCCCAACATAAGAAAAACTTATAGAAGTGGGTCTACAGGAGGGCCATGAGGATGATCAAAGGGGTGGAACACCTTTCTCATGAAGACAGGCTGAGAGAGTTGGGGTTGTTCATCCTGGAGAACAGAAGGCTCCAGAGAGACCTTGCAGTGGCCTTCCAGTACCTAAAGGAAAGCTGAAGAAGGAGTCTTTGTCAGGGAGTATAGTGATAGGACAAGAAGTCATGGTTTTAAACTAAAAAAAGGGTAGACCTAGATTACATATTCAGAAGAAGTTCTTTACTCTGAGGGTGCTGAGACACTGGAATAGGTTTCCCAGAGAAGCTGTGGGTTATCCATCCCTGAAAGTGTTTAAAACCAGGTTGAACGAGGCTTTGAGCAACCTGGTCTAATGGAAGGTGTCCCAGCCCATGACAGGGGCTGGAACTAGAAGATCTTTAAGGGTCCCTTTCAACTCAAACCATTCCATGATACTATGATTAAAAAAATAAATAAATAAATAAAAGAGAGAGAGAGAGAAATGGAGCACATTTAAGAGCTACATGCAACCTAAATGGCCTTATATCATGGTTTTAGCTGGGACAGAGTTAATTTTGTTTGTAAAAGCTCACACAATGCTTTGGATTTTTGATGAGAATGGCGATGATAACACACTGATGTTTTTAGTTGTTGCACTGTAGTGTTTACATAGAGCCAAGGAATTTTTTGCTTCTCATACTGCCCATCCAGGGAAGAGGCAGGAAGTGGGAAGGGAACGCAACAAGGACAGCTGACCCGTACTGACCAAAGGGATATTCCATACCATAGGGCATCATGCTCAGCAATAAAAGCTGGGGGAAAGAAAAAGGAAGGGGTCATGTTCAGGGTAATGGTTTTTGTCCTCCCAAGAAACTGTTACATGCAATGAGCCCTACTTTCTTGAGGGTGGCTGAACACCTGACTGCCGATGGGAAGCAGCAAGTGAATTCTTTAGTTTTCTTTGTTTGTGCACACGGCTTTTGCTTTCCTACTGAACTGTCTTTGTCTTAACCCATGAGTTCTCACACTTTTACCTTTCTGATTCTCTTCCCCAGCACACTTGGGGAGAGTGAGCAAAAGTCTGGGTGGTGCTGAGCTGCCTGCTGGGATTAAACCTAAAGACCTTAGGAATGGTATTGTGGTACAATAGGTGTAGTAAATGTTGAGGAAACACTAGCTTTGACTTATTAGCCATTTGTACTGCAAAATACCCACTCTTCTCTTTCCAAACTAAGCAATTCCAGTGACAATTTTCTCGTATTTTTTTCTCCTCCCTTCTGCCTTGGTCAGCTTCATTGAGCAGCATTAAGTCCATAGAAAATGCGAAATAGCTTACAAGAAAATAAAAACCTAAAAACAGACAAAGTGCCAAATATCTTCTGATGCTGGAAGCATCTAACACACTGATCATGTAATTACTTCCTAATTTCACTGTGTAGAAACCGATACCACCAAGCCCAGAAAGGTAATTCAACCTGCAACTTGTAAAACAAAGCTCAACAAGTTCAGCTGTCACAGTCTGAATATATGTATTGAATGCATGACTGTTAAAAGCATCCAGCAAACTAAAGAAACCATGCAGCAGAGAATATGAGAAAAATATGTCTTCTATCTTACATAAGGCATGTGTTTTTTCTGGTATTCCATTTTCCAATCTGTCTGACAGCGTGCCTTGCCTGAGCATAAAAAGAAGAAATTAATAGTTCTTTTCTTTCTTTACTTTATGCTAATGTAATGCACACACTTCTCAATGACAAATGCAGCAAGATTTTAATAGCATATGAAATTAATAGGAAAAGAGACAGATCATTAAGAGAATGTTAAACTCAGATGCAGTCTGATAATGTAACTAAACCCTGTAACTAAGCCCTGAATCTAAGGTCAAATAAAATAAATAAATAAATAAATGTTATTTTGTATTCACTTTGAGAAAGCTCCAACCTCTACTGTGAAAAAAATTTTCCCATGTAAATAATATCATCCAAGTATGTTCAGAAGCAGAAGTTACGGCTGCAAAGAAATGTGAATACAACTTCAAGGTAATGTTGTATTACAGCAAAAATAAACATTGGAAGTCTAGAAAATAAACTTTCAGGACTATAAAATCTTTTTTAGCCTATATTTATTTCTATTTATATAATGTATATTTTAATCTTTATGATATAATTATAAAGCAGCGTGTTAGTTTGTTCAGTTGCACTTTTATACCTTAACATATTCAAATTCTAAAATATGAGATATAAACTTTTAAAAGTAATTAAAATGTTACAACATATTACTTTATAAGTTCTGCTTACTTTATGTTTTTTGGGATACCATGAAAAGCTAGAGCTTTGCAGCCATAACAGATGGGGTTAATTTTTATTTTATATTTTTTCCTCGTTAGAGAATAATGAAGCAACTGGGTAAATATCCTGGATTTTCTCTATCTTTACCTTGACAGGAGTTAATCTGCCTCTTGAACTTTAATTTCAATGTAAACATGTAGACACATTTATTTACTAATCTGCCTATTCTGTCTACATTTACAGTTCATTATATTTCTTGTAGTAGGAACATTTAAGAAAAAAAAATATATTGACTAAATAAATATTTAATATCCTTCACTTTTTTTTTTTTTTAATGCTGGTTTCACAAAAATTCACAAACAAATACTTCTTTCAAATGTCTATCCTATATGTCAAATTTAGGTCACTTAAGCAGCTTCCAGGAAAGATGACCACCTATAGTGTGACAAAATGGATACTATTTAGTTCCACTGAAAAAAAAGAGAAAATTGCCCTTTTCCAAAATGGACACTTAAATGGGCACTTTGGTTCCATAAAGGTTTGTACAAGTGTAAGTTTTTGTTTGTTTGTTTTTTAAGCATTTTAATGATCTTTGTATTATGATGTTGTTCTTTGATGCAAACAAAAATAATATTTTGTATCTCAAAAATAACAATTCCAAAAAAAATCTATCCCGCCGTGTTCCAGGCTATTTCATCAGTACCAAGCTCTATAACTGTATAACCTAAAAGAAGGATTCATTCTATCATTAAGATAATTATTTTTTTAACTTTTAACTTTTTAACTTTTTTAACTTTTAACTTTTAACTTTATTTCTGATACAACCTAACATGGGTTAGATATAAATAGCAGGTAGCACAGGTCCTCTGCTCTGGTTTTAACAGCTGCTGTTACAACCTGAATCAGGGCAGCTCCTCTGAAGACAAAATATCAATCTTATACACAATTCTATGTGCTGAACATAAGGGTTACATCTCTAACAGTACACTAAACAGCGTCTGTGTCTAAATAGATCCACACAATGAAACTTAAATCCTTCTACTGGTCAATTATCAGAAAAGTCCCTAAACTTTTGGCCTAGGACAATTGATTCCTAAAATTTCCAGGTATGGTTTACATACAAGTTAACAGTAACATGCTGGATATAGGCTAAGAAAATGTAGCATGAAGCTAGTCAAATTCTGCCAGCTGGACTCAGAACTGGAGAAAAACTCTGGCACTGTTCAGTTTCTTAGTACAAACATAGCTGTGAATAAGTATTAATAGCTTCCTTTTTTCCTGTTAATTTCAGAACTGAGAGGAAAAAATAAAAATAAAATAAAGTGTATTCCTGGTGTCCTGGTAACTTGGTTTTAAGAGCAAGTCTTATGTAATCTCCAAAAATGCTTAGATCTGAATTGGTATGTGTTACGTGAGGCAAAGAAGCCCAGACACCTCCTCCAGCCGCTCCGACCCATGATTGCTCTTGTCCAGTTGCTGAGGCCCAGCCCAGAGCCCAGAGACCCAGGGTCTCTGCCCAGGCTGGGGGACGTGGCTGCCTCTTTCCCCTTTGCAGGTTCAGCTGGTGGCAAAGCTAAGCCTCTTTCCTGGTGACACACAGACACACAGAGGCAGAGACTCTGTCACACTGGCATGACTGGCCACACAGTCTGCCCAGTCAAGGGTTGCCTTCAACAGGACTCGCATAAAACATAGGCACAGACAGCCAAGTCCCCTTCCTCATCTCTGGCTGTTGGAGACAGTTCACTAGTGAAGGTACGCACACAGCAGTCTCTAGGTTCACAATCACACACACGTTCATGGATCCCTTGAATACCCTGTACTGTCTGTCCAGTACCCCTGCCTGGGTCTGAGGCCTGGCAGGGGAACCAGTTTCATTCACACACACACAGGTCTCACCAGGAGCTGGCATGTAGTCCTTGCAGCACACATACACACAGAAGAGAGAGTGCAAATACAGAGAGAGAAAGAGTGAAGGAAAGATTTATTGAGGAAATATAAGAAGATAAGACAGACTGCACTGATCAGGCACAGGGCTCGGCCAGACATGCATGACCAGCCCCCTCTTACACACGACTGACCTTTTCATACCCTTTTCTACCTACCCCTCCTTTGTTCCTCGTGCTCTCCCTTCCATTGCACAAACCTCTAGAGGTTTGAAGAGCTCTGCTGTTTCTACATCCTTATGGTCCGTGTTCACAATCTTATTAGCTGCAAAGTCCAGGATGATCTTCTTGGAAATAGCACCTTTAGTTAGATAGCTCATCAACCAGTGTGATGAGGAGGTTTGTTTCTTGTCATTGTTTCATTTTTGCTTTGTCAGGTCTGTGTCTCAACTTTTTGTTTACAGTGCCAACTTCTTTATTTCTATCATCCTGCTCCAGAGATCTTCACTCAGACAACCTTGCTTGAATCAATATTCCAACATTACATCTCTTTCCTGACCAGACTTGGTTCCCATCATTTCCTCCCTTTCTTCCCCTTTGTTGCATTGGAGAAGGACATTAACCAGATACCCTGAAAGGGGCAGATGCTTTCCTTACAAATAAACTTACAGTATGAATAGTAGGCAGTCAGAAATAACCTTCACATCATACCTGGGTGTGTTATGAGGCACTAAGAGGAAAAATGTCTTTGAAAAGACTTTCATATAATTATTATTTCATTTCATGATTATTTTATCTTTGTAATAGGGGCTACTGGGACCATTATTTTGTGATATTACATAGAAAAATGTGAACTGTTTTAATTGCTCTCCTTTGCTGTCTTTTCCAGTTTACGTAACACCTTGGGACTTATAAAAGTATGAAACCATCCTCCCCATGAATGAATATTTAAGCAACACATTTTTTATTACAAATAAGCATTACTTAATATTGGACATGATGAAATAGATTATTTATTTATTTTTATCCCCAGACAATTTTTTATCAGCTTGGCAGCAGCACAGCAATGTAGCTCCCTCTGGGGAAAAACAGCATTTAATCATCAGTGATTGCTAGAGGGACCTGACATTTTGCATCTCATCAAACTTTATTTCTGTAAAGATATCATGGTCAGTCCTTAGCCAAACCTTCAAATCTGGTTTGACCCCTCATGAAGGCTAATCAGATGCATTGAGACAAAGAGAACTGGAAATAGTTGAGACCTTGTGATAAAACATGGCAAGAACAGGGTTGCTGTCTCTATTTCAAGTCTGAGACACGGTAAAAGACGTGTCAGACTTTGAAAAAAACAGAGAAGAGAAATAAAAGAATATATGAGTAAGTAGGTAAAGTGTAACAACCAAAGCATTCAATGTCGAAATGAAGATCTCCAGTTATTTTTTATTATTTTTGCTCAGTTCTGCTACCTGCAGTATGCAGAGAAATCCTTGGAATGATTCAGGAGGACATGACCAATCACTGGTAGTAAAATGTGCACATCGGTTTCAGTTACTATGCTTTCACTTGGCAACAACTGTCCCGAGACAGGTAGAGAACTGCTGTATGACTCTGTGGACCAGTCCTATTTAAGGGTTCCCAGAGTATAAATAATAAACAATCACAGTAAAACACTTACACAGAGATCCTTTTTCTCCCCTTGATTCTTCTCTGAGGATTTCATAGCATTTTTGAAATGGAGAAGGTTAAAAATGGGCACAAAACAAAATCTTTTTCTTTCCAATCTTTAATCATAACAACCAACAGATTAGTGACATTTAACCTTGACTTTGTTATTTTCCTAATGCTGAGCTGGATTTTTTTCTGTTACCATGTACTATTAAACTGTTACTATATAAAGTAATGATTTCAAAAGAAAAGAAAGTAATGACTTTTTGAAAGACATCTCTCAAAATGGATTCACTGCCACTGAATTCAGAAAACCTTTTCCTTCCAGAAGATCTGAACAGTGCTGCAGGCTGATGCATTTTTTTTTTTAAAGTTACTGAGTATCCAAAACAGTTCTTTGACAAGAATGATAGGATTTACCCTCCTCTCCCTCTTCATGCTGTACGTACAATACAGCCCTTTTTTCCTCACCCTTGATCCACCTTTTGAAAGAATTTTTGTTTTGCTTTTTTTCTGCTTTATAATTTATCTGAAACCTCCCTCTGTGCTCTCCTCTCACCACATACAAATCCAATACTGACAAGCCAGCACAGTTTAAATTATTCACACTTCAGTGTACGTGAGCTGCAGTGCAACAATCAGTCGAGCAATCATTCCATTCATTGGTCTCTTCTGAACTTATTGATGAAAAATGCAAGAGGAAAACTAGAATTCTTTGTTGCTAATGAAAGCTTAAGTCTGAACAAAATAATTTTCATATAAGGATATAACACACACACACAAAAGAAAAACTCTTAGAATAAATGTATAAATGCATAAATAAACTAAAAACATTACCAAAAGATCATAGAACAATTATTAAGAACTGTTTTGAACATATGATATGGTAGCATAGAAAACTGAAATCACACTGAAATGTTCAAAATCTCCTTTGTTTTTTCTAAAAAGTTGCAAGATTTTTATAGCAAGCTCCTTTAATTGACTTCTGCTTTACACGCAAGAGATAAAAAGAAGCTAGTGGAGACTGTAGAGGAGGTCAGGAAACATTTCTCTTCCACCAAAACAGTTCAGCTAACATAAAGCATGACAGTGAAAGACAGGTTTATACATCATAACATTTAGTACTGTGAGTCAATAAAACAAATGAGGTATCTTGTGATACAAAAAAGAAGCGTACACTTTAAGGTTGAATTTTGTAGAAAACAGAAGCATTGTGAAAATTCACCTTCCTCTAACATTAAACCTGACTACCATTTTTCTTGGTTTATGTAAATGGAGAGAAACTCCTGCATGACATATGGTAGCAATGTCAGGCCAGATGCATGTGGCAAAGTAAGCAACATTCCTTCAGAAGAAAAAGGGGGGGTGGGGGGCTGGGCACTTATATTTATTTAAAAAAGAGCTTGCTCTTTTAGCCCTGATCCATGTCAAACATCTTTTGATCTAGCGATCTTCAGGTTACAGAAATAGGAATATCTATGATAGCTTATGCTGTCTAGTTATGCTAATATAGAAGCCAAGTCCTGGGCACAGGCTTAAGGACAGACTTCCTGCAGTTGTTCAAGTTACTTACAGGCAGATTTCCCAGTACTATTTAGCCCCTGCCAATTATCATTCTCTACCCTATACACTTCCCCAACAGTGTCCCAGAAAGCTTTGCACCCTGCAATGTTCCACGTGCCCTCACACCTACACCCAGGACATGAAACTTCTACCTTGCTGCTTCAGGAATCTCTACTTCACCGTGTTTTCTCACAGCTCATCAGCTGAAGTCCCTTTAAAAGTAAGCCAATAGCAAACCTCCAATTTATTTGAAAACAACAAGACCCAAAGGTAGTAGATATGGGGGAGCATGTGACAAAACTAATGAGCAGACAGATAAAACTGTGTGCTGAGTGAGCTTTCTGTAGCTATTTAGAGCTACAGTGAAGTGAATGTGCTGTAGTAAGTTATACAAGAAGTTTGGTTAGAAGTTAGCTGAAAGAATTAAAGTAGGTTAATGGAATGGTCAAACAATTGTAGCTCTTTGAAAATCACCGAGTAGTAAAAACAGTGTTTAAAACTGAATAAAAATATCATTCCAGCTAAAAAGAAACTTCAAGTGAATTGAAAAACACTGAGTTGTTAAAACACATTTCAATTAGAAATTGTTAGAGCAACTATTTTGGTTCTAGTAGAAAAGATTATTTTTCTCTAGGTTGTTGCATCATTTTCTTTTGACATGTCAGAAAAGATCTGACAATACAATGAATTCAATGCAAGATCACAGATGGTTTCAGTTAACCAAAACTTGCATTGAGGGGTAAAAAAAAAATCTTGCTCTTGAATTTTTTTTTTGCAGAAAGCTCACTCTGATCTAGAAAACCTAATTGAAGGGCAGTAATTTTGTCTGACAGCCCAGACAACACAAAAGAGAGAATAAAGTTAGCCATGTAACAGTAGGCAGATCTTTTCACTGAATATACTGCTTAGTGCAAATGCAGGACCTCTAGTCACCCTAGTCTTGTATGAGGGAGCTCTATTTTGTATTTTCAGGCAGCATATGTTAAAAGTAATGTCTGGCAGGCAAATTTTGAACAGGAAATCTTCTAACACATGCAGATTTTGCAGAGCAACTTTGGTAGGTATATGTATGTATCATTCCTATATTGTTGATTTGTTTGTTTGTTTGTTTTGTTTTTCCTTAGGAGAAATAGAAATGTAGATTTCCTCTTCTTTCCCCCTTTCTCCTCCATTTCTTCCTGATTTTAGCAAGAAAGCTGGTGGGAAAAAAAAAAAAAAAAAAAAAAAACTCTTAATGTCCTCAGAGTTACCACTTAAAGGTGTTGCAGCTAATTATAGAATCATAGAATCATTAAGGTTGGAAAAGATCTCCAAGATCATGGGTTCTTCCAGACATTTTAAAATTTAGAGTTTAGTCCTTTTACAGGAGATATACAGGTGTAGTAGCTTTTCTTTTTAATAGCTTCAGGATTACAATGAATGGCAGTTGCTGATTGACTGCCTACATCTTTAAGGAGTAAAATGTCACATTGAGCACCTGTTAGGGTTCTTCTTCAAGCATCACAAAATCGTACATCCTTCAGAATGCTCAGTGCAGCCAAACAGCAATGTATATTGTCATGTTAACTATTGACTTCTCATCTATCTAACTCTGTGTTAGATCAGTGTCAGGTCTCCTTGATTGCTTTTTAGAAATAGAAGAGATCAAACTCACACAGATTTATATAAAGTATTTTAAAGTAACAAGCTCTTAAAAAATTCTCATGTGAGATTATCAGCAAATAATGATTCTATTGGTGTGAAATTATGCTGTTTTCTAAACCTTTCATTCACTATATGGTTGTTACTGGAACGAAGAAGGAAAACTAGGTGATGTGGAGATTATTTCCAAGCAGTTTGACTTTCTGTCTTGAAGGAAAAAAAAAAAAAAAAAAGTATTGACTATGTGACAGCCTTTCATGTAAGCAAAGCTAGATTTGGAAATTCTTCTGTTTGGAATTAAACTCCATGCTAAATTCCATGGTAGGTGGAATGCCAGAAGTCTAATCTGAATATTGCCCCAGTTTTCGCTGAAGACTATATTCTGAGCACCAGACACGGGCCTGAAAAGACTTTTATGTATGGACACAGGGAAGCATGAGTCATATTTCCTGCAGTCTGAGGGCACCAGCTAGGCTGTTATGGTGACACAGCCAAAGGGTTTTATATTTTCCCAGTAATCTGAGCACTTGTGACTGAAGGCACTGTTTGGCAACAGAATGAAATACTTCTGATCCATATGTTTGTAGTTAGCAAACATGTCATTGGATTCTGTCACTTGGCCACAGATCAGCTTTACCAGGAATCCCCTTTATATTCAAGTGCTCCAGCAAAGCAACCCTGTCTGGTTTACCACTCCTTATTCATGAGAATAGAGTTTGCTTCAAAGAAACCAGATCAGATACTGGAGCAGTCTGGCCTTGGCAGTCTGGCCTTGGCAACACAGAGCTCCTCTTAGCCTGGAAAATCTGTTTCTCTGCTGCAAGGAGCAAAGGTAGTTCATTTAAATTTAGCTCTATATTGCTGTCTGGAAACCATGTTATTTCCAGCTGTGCTAGATGCCAAGAGTTACAGTTCTGATTCTGATATATTTCCCTGGGTCTACCTCTTTCTATTTCAGAGGAAGTATATGCTCTAAACCATTCTGTGTGACAGTCTGATATTGATTATTTAAATTCTTCTCTTAGGCACAATTGTTACTGAGCTGAGGCATGCAGGTTTCAATAAAAGCAAATCCGTGCTTCTATGAAACTTTTGTAAATTGATCAGATTTTTGTGCAATTTTCATTAAATAGTTATGGGTTATGTTACCGTCCACATTGTTCCAGGCTCTTTCCAAGCTGTCCCTACCTGAATAGCAATATTTCTTTGTTAAAATGTCAGTGGCAGTGATGTCAATAGCGTTGCACCCAAGATACATCTGACTGAAGTTTTCACTGTGACTGTTACTGTCATATATCTCTTTCAGCTCTGCTAAGCAGAGTAGAAAATGTAGCTTCTAGAACTACTCAGGAAAACATGGAGAATTATCTTTGCATCTTTATTGTCCAAGAGAGCTCAGTCTGTAGCATGAGACTCATTTAGACGATGCAGTATCCCAGGGAAATGGGGTATGTTGCATAAGAGAAATGAATGCAAGTTGAAAAGATGCAATACTAGGTGATTAATCTAGTCATAGTTTTTCTAGATTGCTGTCTGTGGAGAACTAGTGTAGCATTGTTCTGAAAACTGTTGTGTCGATGCTTGATGCTTGAATTTGTCCCTATCAGACATATATGTAAATAGTCTCAGAATATTGTTTTTTGGGGAAAAAATAAAAATAAAAAGAGAGACAGATAGGATGAATGAGTTGAGACTCACCAAACTGTATTAATCTAAAAATTAAGTTTCCCAACTAAATAATCATGTAATTAATTTCTTTCTGTTCTTTGTGTAGAGAGAACATCGATTATTGAGATCATATTAGACTAAGGCAGCTCCAGAGGTCAATTCTCCCTACTCATCTTAGAGAACATTTTAGCTAGCCTCTTATCTATTGTATCCAATGTCTGAGGAATTATCCTCAGAGATGCGTAGGCTAGAGATGTGAGATTTACAGCCTGCTAGGTACCTGAAGTTCTCTCTCTGTCATAGACATACCTCAAGTGCATGCAAATATTCAGTCCTTTTTCCTACATATGTATCTGTCAATTATTTAATATTTGATCTGGTACAATTTACAGTTATATTTACAGAGAGAGCGACTAAAAGCTATGAGTCTTTTTCAACCTACTTAAATGGAAACAATTTTTATGCAATTAGGCAATGCCTCATAACAATGTCATTTAATTTCTGTATCTACTCCAGAATGGTCCTTATTACCATGGGATTCATAAGATTAAAAATCATTTAAACAATTGAATATTTTTTTTCAGTATCCATGACATTCATAATTAGTTTGTGCATTGAAAACTCTTATCCTTCATGATATTTCTGTATATACGTGTGTGTGTATTTGGGGGAGGAGGGGAGAAGAGGGAAGCATGCATGTGTCTATGTGTTTCCAACAGAAAAACATTATCCAAACAAGATAACTGTAACATGTCATCTTGAAAACACCAGTCTTTTAATATTTATGAGAAAATTCTGTCTCTGTGTCCTTCTGGAATATATTCTACTTGTAATGGAAGGTACTGTACTTCTATTTCCTCTTGTAAGGCTGCTACATCTTGTCATCTGCTATTGTGTGTTTTTCTATCCATATTGACTCATTTCTGGTCAGAAGGAAATCCAACTTTGATCTGGAGGGCAAGTTTTATGCAAAACTGATTTCACAGCAGTCTTCTAACACAGTGGAAAAAACATATACATATATATAGCTGAGGTAGAAAACTGGAAAATGCTACCTTTGATTTTGATTTTTTCTTTCATTTTAATAAAAAATCCAAATAATTTAATATCATTAATTCTAATAATGATATTTAAATAGATAAATAATAAATTATATTTCAAAATTCTAAGAGTAAAATCTCAACCCTTTTAAAGTATTTACGAATTTTAATCTAACTTTGATGGGAGCACAATTTTATATAGCAGCTAAAAACCAGCAAGAACAAAGTAATTGAGAAAGTGTAATTTCAAAGGAAAACTACAAAGATAACATTGTGTCAATATGAACTGACTGTCAGTATTCACACTCTGTTAAATTATGCTTTATCTCAAATGTGCTATCATTTGGATTTTTGGTGAAAAAGCCCATATTAGAATTTGGCTTGTGTTTTACTGAAAACTTACAAGTATATCAAACATTTCTGTTCATCACGTATTTCTCTATTGAGTGATTTGAAAAACAGTATGATTACTGCATTGTGTTACTCTTGTATATCAGATTTTAGATCCTGATCTCTTTTAACTATGGAGGAATTTAAATTAAAGTGATTTAAATTGAATCCTCTTCATGTCAAATCATTTAATTGTGATTTTCCTTAACCAAAATAATAATAATAATAAAAAAGCAATTTCTTAGCAACATACATTATAGACAAAAACTGCATAAAAGAACTATATTCAAAATCATAAAAGCATTTAAAAAATAAATAAATAAATAAAATAAAAACCTGACTTCAGAACTCCAGGTACAATATGGAGAACTTATTAAAGAACATGGCTGGACCCTTGCTGTGCCTAGATTGTGTGCTTTAGTTATGGTACAGTTTAAGACATACTTTTGATATCCTTATACCAGACAGTTGACTTACGTATTTCTTAGATTTTATTTATTATTATTAAACTGGGATTTGTCTATTTCCCTCTGTGTTTGTTAATATTGATTATTTTGCAACTGTATTGAATAGGGTAGACTCAAAAGGAATTTAATTATATTAACACACAATTAAAAACAATTATTTTGTCAAGAAATGAAGAACAAATCCATAACTGAATGACAAACAGACAAAACAGAAACACCAGAAAAATCATGGTGGAATTTATAATATATCACTCAGTAATTACATTTTTTTTTTCTTTTCAGAGTTTGATCTCACGAAACAAAAGCTTTTTGTATTACTGTATGTTCGAGTTTTCTGTGTATTTGTCTTTCTTTGTCAGGTTCAGACCATGAACCAGAATCACAGATCACGGAATCACAGAATCATCTAGGTTGGAAGAGACCTCCAAGATCACCAAGTCCAACCTCTGACCTAACACTAACAAGTCCTCCACTAAACCATATCACTAAGCTCTAAATCCAAACGTCTTTTAAAGACCTCCAGGGATGGTGACTGAACCACTTCCCTGGGCAGCCTATTCCAATGCCTAACAACCTTATGCCAAGCAGAATCTTTCATGAAAAGAATTCCAACTGATTTCAGAAAACCGACTTACAATGAAATATTGTTCACGTTAGTACAGATGGTCAAACTGGATAATTGCATCATACACTTGAGAACTATTCCAGTTATTGTTAATGGTCTCCATTGCCATAAGGAGATTTTGGCTTTATGCCCCTGAATTTTTACCCTATTAGTAGTATTAATGTGTGAATTTCATATTATATTCTGAATGAAATGTTAGATATGCACAGAATTTCCACTTGTTTTTTGTTCTTTGTTTGTTTGTTTGTTTCTGTTTCTTTCAGGGTATTTCCATATGGTACTGTCCTCTGGAGTAGATGTTGTGGACTGGCTCACATCTGCACCCTTCCAAACTGTACTCACTTTTGCAGACTGACCACATGTGGATGGCTAGTGCTGCTGATCCATACAGAGTTCCTCAAGGCTTTGTCCTCAAAATTGTATTGTTTCTCTGGTCTAGTTCACATCCACGTGCCAAAACACTTTCCCCAGCTTGGAAAGCAGGCTTGGGTAAAAGAAGATAAATATGTTCTTAGTTTCATACACCTGGGGACCAGAATTGGGTAAAATTCTGTTCCATCAGGGTCAGGTGCCACCTTTGATGGACCCGTTCACATAAAGGTAATATCCTACCTTTTTGTCACCACATTGCACATTTTCATAAACCCAGACTGTTATCAGTCTGTAAGTGCAAATATAATATGGACCTTCCAGTTCTGATTTCTTGCCAATATCAACAGAGTCTGTATCAACCAAATCATAAAGATAACAGGGGATCTAAGCCAAAGAAGAATTCATAGGATTTCTGTATCACATAAGTTCTGGAGTATGTGTTCTATGTCCATACAAATTGCAAAGACCAGCATTCAATTATTCCTCACACTCCTAAACAATTACAGGTTTATACATATAGACACCAGCAAGAACACAATGTCTGGGTTTAAACAATTTCAAGCTATTACAGTGGGAACAAAAAATTATCTTCTCCCTTTCTAGTGAACATTGTCATTAAAAGATAACAGTGCTTAAGATGCCTGACAATGACAACTATCCTGCTTCATACAGCTGGACATCAACAGTAAAGAAACTGACACAGCCTTAAAAATAGCAAAGAAAGAAGCCCCACCCCCACCCACCCCCCCCCAAAAAAAAAAAGAGAAAAAAACCTACATTCTGGCAAAGTGATAGCTGACCAAAGAAATATGAAAACAGAACTATCAAAGAATCACCACTAAGAATATTGCCAGGATCTTCATGGCCTACTTCAGCCCAGTACCAAAGGTTTCAGCTTTGCATAAGGATGTTTAGACAAGCCTCATGACTTGAATATTGAAATCTAAAAAGTCTTTTGGGGAGAATCTTATCCTATTGCTGGTCATCTAAGCAAGGATAAATGGCTTTATGTATAGCTTCAGTGACCTGCAGCAGCCTTAGAAATTCCAGAAAGGAGGGAAAGAAGGCAGCATCAGTCTGTGTGTATATCCTGCATGATGAGCATGTTTTGTTATTTCTGTGTTGTCTTTTCTATGTATTCAAAATGGCATGTGAATCTAGAACATCACACTGTTTCTTTCACGTGTAGAGCATCATTCCTATTTGCCATGCAGCTCTTGTGTGCTTTTTACGAAGGTGAAATGGTTTGGAAGGGAATGCTTCTGCAGTTGCTCTGCTCTCTTCACTTTTCCTTCCCTCTAACCATTTCTTCAGAGATGGGGCTGAAGAGCATGTCTGACAGTTCTCTGGATTCATGTAAAAACAGCAGAGGCAGTTCACTGTAGTGTGAATACAAAGAAACCTCACTGAATACTTGAATCTTGGATTTGCTACCTTAAAAGTTTTAAATTAAATCTAAACTGACCAGGATTGAATTCAGAAATGGCAGTACCAACTTGCTGAGCTACTTCTATATATATATTTAGAGGAGTCTTCCTCACAACAAAACTATGGCTTCCCTACTTATACACACAACTCCATGAAGATCTATGTCTTCTTATATATATAACAAGTGGTTTATATTTTCTGTGTATCTCCTCTGCAAACTCTCGAGACAAAATTATTTATGGGTCTTTTGACCACACAATGCCCAAACAAAAATCACTTGACAAAATACTGATATTGCTTGCAATCCATCAGAATTACATTTCTACAGCTTGTCAAGTAAGGATGCTTGATGTATGCCTTGGAAGCTAGTGAAGGCACAAGATCTGCTGGTATTGTAACAGGGGGAACGGGGGGTTACACTGACGGAATGAGTGAACAGTGATGTAGGCCTTCTAACGTAGCAGATGAGGACTGGATCCTGACCGAAGAAAGCTTTTGACTTCACCTGTGCTTCCTGCTGGAAAGATCTAGTAGCTTCACACCAGGTGGGAACCTGAGAACATGCTAACATGGGTGATCATGGAGTATGCATGGAGTATTGCACAGTCATACATACTGCCCAAGCCTGAAATCATTCTAAAGAGAAGCCAAAATGCATGATTAAAAAAAAAATAATGTGTTCAAAAACAACCATACATATAGTCCTGTAGTTAACAGCTACCAGCAGTGGTGGAACTCCCCTGATATCAATATATCAGTATATCATATTGCTACATAACCATAGAGCCTATGGGTCTCACATATGTAAGTGTAAAGGTGTTACTGGAGTAATTTTAGAAGAGAATTGGAACAGGAAAGCTGAAAAATTTTGGCTACATTTATAATATCGAAGAAAAATATTTTAGAGATTTTACTCTGTTCCCCCAACCAACTAGCATGGCTTGGTTTTATCTGTTCTGTGAAACTCTCTTAGACCCCTCTCTTCACAATGTGTCTGCATCCAAACTATCTACTTGGCCTATGCTTAACGCCTGAATTACATATGGGAAACATCCTGGAGAATGTTAGTCTGTCAAAGTGAAAAGCAGACTAGGTAATATTGCAACAATCAAATAAAGAGTATAAGAAACCGAGTTCTAGTGCACACATAAGAGGAATATTACTGTAATTCTACCATGGATAATATCTGCAGGTAATGCCATTGTAGCCCATATGGCTAATGATGCTGTCATCATCTGTTGAGCAAAGCAAAGAAAGGAAAACAAACTGGAGTGTGAAGAAGGTGAAGGAGGGAGAAAGAATGAGATCTTTTTTCGGATAAGGAAAATGTTTGTTCTTCTGAGCCATTACTGTTGCTTATTCTTTCTGTTTTCCCAGTTGGCTGTATGTGGAGAACAGAAAAGCCCACCCTGCAGGTTAGCAACATTCCATAACAGCTGAATTCAAAGGTAATGTTGTTAGAGGCCAATGGTCCTTTTACGGACCTGAAGCTCAGGAGCATTAAGACATATCCAGAAGCTTTATTTAGGAGAAAATGAAGAGTTCAGGGTAATGAGGACAGATGTTAGGGTGCCCAAGAATTCTCAGGATAATTCATAACAGAAATAAAATAAAATAAAGTAATAAAATAAAATAAAATAAAAATGATAAAATAAAATAAAATAAAATAAAATAAAATAAAATAAAATAAAATAAAATAAAATAAAATAAAATAAAATAAAATAAAATAATAAAATAAAATAAATAAAACAAAATAGTTCCACTGGTTGCAATTTCTACTTGTTAGGAGTCTAGACTTGTAGAGTACATAGGGGATCCACAAATGCTTTTCTACCAGTATGTTTCTACATAGACAGGTTGAATAGACAAATAACCTCTTTTTTTTTTTTTTCCCAACATGGATGAAAGAGGGTTCATCTGAGGGGACAGATAATATTGTGAGGACAGGTAAGGGAAAAAAATGTATTTTCACTAGTCTGATCCTCCTCATGTTTTTTTTTTGTTTTTTTTTTTTTTTTTGTGTGTGTGTGTTGCTTTTTAGACGATATTTTATGTCCAGGGGAAAAAAGAAATGTATTCAAAAACAATAAATAAGATTATTTTCATAACTGGCAAATGTTGCTGTACAAAAATGGGGGAATAGTGAAACAGCCAAATCAATTTGAAATGCTTGGCTGCAAAAGTTATTTTCAAGCTGCATATGCAACAACCCAATCCCTAATCTTCTGACAAGATCTCTCTTGTCATGAGCAAGAATATGCTTTCATCAGTACAGAAAACTTCCGTTGAAATCCTGAAAAAAAAAAAAAGCTCTGGATCCAAATAGTAAAGAAAAATTGTAATGTATACATTCAATGTAGTCTTAAATGGACTCAAGACATCATGGACATCAAGACAAATGGACACAAGACTTCATACACAGTCAAATAAAGGCTGGGTGATTTTAGATCTGTCTTTATGGTCAAGTGAAACTGCCTTTACACTTAGTTTCCTGCCCAGCTAGGATCAAATTATACAGCATTTTCAGTACAACTAACTCTACCTACAGTCCAAGCCAGAATAGTGCAAACCACTTCTGGCCACAAAATAAATGTCTTAGAAGTGCAGGAATATGCCCACAGGCTAGTAAGCCACCTGAGACACAGAATGCATTAACACTCAGCACAGTCATGTCAGTGCATGCGAATTTGTCTAAATGGTGTCAGCACTGAAGCTGCCTTATGCCCCAGTGTTTTGGGACACAGGGGAATTGACCTGTGACACAGGTCACAGAGGAATCGACCAGCACTTAGCAATTTAAATGAACTGCAAAGGATTTATCTCATCTAATTTGGGCTCCTAAAAATTTCTTTTGGTCAGTGGAGATAAATAGATAATTCCCAAAGATGATTCAACACACGTATTTAGGAGCCTAAGGTAATTAGTTTGAACTGTAACAGCTAATGCTTAGCTACCTAAATTAGATTAATCTGTGTACGTAACTGAAAATATCTTCTGAATATAAATCAGTTTCTTGCCCTTATGATGGCTACACTTGCATCTGAAAAGTCAGTGCTAGTTCTTTCTAAAGGAGTAATCACTCAGCCTGTATTGTAATGAATTTTTAATAGGGATGAATAAATCAGAAAAAAAAAATGGAGATCTTTAGAAGTATCCCATAATACATAATATTATCTTTGCAAGTATTACTCCTCAGGGTGAGAATGTGACTCAGGTCAGATAGCACTCAGCCTCTAAGGATACTGCCAATATACCATGGTGTTAATTCTCATGATTTTTACTGTGCATATTCTTTGGGAACTGTCCCTCATTTCCCAGGAACTGAACTCTGCTGGAAAATCATTTTATTTCTGTATCAGATAGAAATAAATATCTGTTAGGAATAGTCCAAGCAATCCTTAAACTGATGATCTATCAGTAAAACTGTAGTGAAAGGACATTGTGCAAATGGAAAATAAATTAAAAAATAAATAAAATTACCTACTGACTTTCAAAACAAAGAATTCAGTAGCATTCTGTGTGGAAAAGGTGCAAATCTATGGATACCCAATAGCCTTAAATTGGGGACATCTGGCTTCAATAAGTCTGTATGTTTACCTTCCAAGTTCCCTCAAAATGCACTTCAAATTGCTAAAAACAACTACAAGTGGGTTCCACAGGGTAGAATAAGGACAGACATTATTGAAATACACACTAACCTACACTGTTTGATCCCTTCTGTTTAAGAGAAAATGTGCTTCTGGTTTTGAGACCTTCACAGGAAAACATTGGCTTTGATTCTCTGTCTTCTCTTGTATAAATAGTATGTTCATGTAATAATTATAAATGTAGCTATTTATAATGATGACATGAGTTACATAGAGAAATGTCAATGGCTGTTGCTTGTATGTTAGAAAAAAAAAGAAAAGTAAAATTACGTATCAACTCACTGTGACAAGCAATATCACAAATGCACTTCTGAAAAAGAGGATCTACTGAAGTAAGTTTTTAGGGCCGTGCATAGTAGATTAGGCATGCAGTTGCCATTAACATTAACAGAAATTACATGCTTAAGCTGCCACAAATGCTGCTGAGATTTCTTTCTATGTCATAAAGCAAAAGCCATTGATTTCCACTAGCAAATGAAGTTCCGCAACCAAAGGGGAAGATGCAGAAATTATTCCTACATTGTCAACAGTAACAGATTGTGAGGACCAAAAGAGTCACAGTTTAACAAAAAGGGAAAACTAGCTTTTTCAAGCGTGGCTAGAACACTTTTTTCTTCCAGTTTACAATCATTTACAGTTTAGTTAGTTCCAGCTTTCAAATAATATCCAGGTCCTCGTCAGGTCTTATCTGTTGTTTTTTTTTTTGTTTTTGTTTTTGGTTTTTTAGATTTACATAAGGAAGTAAATAGCAAAATAGCAGAAACTAGTAATATGACAGTGGTAGATTAAAAAAAAAAAAAAAAAAAAAAAAGGTTATTAATCACCAGCCTCACAAATGAAGCTGGGTGCTTTAAAACAACCACCTAAAAACTGCAATACAACTAGATTTATTTTTTTTGTCAAGTCAGTAGTGCATATGACATATAACTTACATTTCTCTTTAAAAATGAATGAATTTTTTTAATGGTTTTCATCACAGAGATATCTGAGGATGAAACAAAACTCTGAAGTATATATATAGGTATGAATATATAGAGAAAATTCTGAATTTGTACCTACCTGGGCATAGCTATCTTCAGTCTACTGTGACTTGATCTGGGGGGACAAGTTGCTGAGAAATAAACGTGTTTTTTGTTTGGTTTATTTTCCTTCCTTTTTGTAACAGAGAGAAAATTCAATCAAAGACTATCTGTGACACTCATACCTTCCATATCACTGCTGGAACACCTAGGCACTTCATAATACATTAAAACTCCTGTCTTCAGCAACATTTATTATCCCCATTTTCATGGAAGGGAATCTGAGCAAAACCTACTGTCTGGGGAACAGAGAAAGGCTGGGGGAGAGACCCATGAGTGTGGATCAAGGTCCCCAACGTTAACCTGACAGCATTTAGACTCACAGTCACTTTGCTTTCTCCTCTGGCAGTCTCCCAGATTTGTGGACAGTTTGGTGATGCAGCTTTTGCTCCTTCATATGAAGTGCACTGTTTTGACTGACAGCTTCATTGATAACGTCGTAATCTACAGGGAGGGAATGATGGGTGCTGTGCGCTGACATGATAGTCTCTCAGAAGCCTATATTGATCCTTCTCCTTAAAAAATGGACAACTATATTCTCAGGTTCTCTTGTTATTGTAGTGTCACTATTTAGTTGTTATCTGATTCTTGGTCCTATAAAACAGTTCTCTAAAATGCAGTATAGAATCAGGTGCAATCCTGCCACTCCCACCCCAGGTGAATAAGCACTTCATACATTCAAGAAAAGACCAATTAGGAGAAAAAAATGCAGTGCCACACAGATCACTGTTTTTTCTACACTTCAGTTTTCTTTTTTATTATTATTATTTGACAATTTGTTTATACTAACTATACAGTTACAACTCTGACATAGATTTGACGATCTGTAGTTGCTTCTTATGATTACCTGTTTGATTCTAAACCTAAGCAGATTTATACTATTAAAGATGCCACGTAAGTTGTTATGATACATTAGTTTCAATATTTATAAGCAAAACAAGGAAAGAGATAAGATTGAACAGTACACATCTCTGAAATGAACGAACTAATGTCATAATCACTATGAATATAATCTTCACACTGCACAGCATGACAAAAGCAACAAGATTTCATATTATGAAAACAGACCTCACAAGTCTAAAAGGTTGAGTAATGTTATTTAAGAGTAATCAATTAAAGATGTTTTTACATTTCATAGTTTCTACAATTTTCCAGTAATTTAAGCGGTAGTATCTCATTAGTCAGCTATGTGTCTGTGTTAAATACAGTCTGATGGTACAATAAGTACTATAAATTTACAAAAAATGATAACTCCTATTTTTTGATAATATATATTAACCATAAATACTTATTAATTCAACATTTTCCATTCAGGTGTGATATCGTACAGCCTTGCTTTTTATAAGGTTAATACTGTCAGAATATTACAAAGCAAACCTGAGCAAAAGGAATAAACTTGCCTTCCTAACAGTTCTTGCATCATTCTGTAGCCCCATCCCCTTTGCTCTGTGCTGACATGGCATGACAGAAATCCCTGGTCATCTTAGGAAATGAGACATCCCATTTTATCTCCGCTCATAGTAAAATTCCCATTACATGGGTCTAAGCTATTTGTTGGTCATGCCTTGTCTAGCTCACTTCAATTAAATCATAATTTTGCACATTTTTCAAATCTGGATTAAAGATCCTGTTACTCCAACATGATAAATAGCCATTGTTTAGACATCATAACCTCAGCTACTCAGTTCCAGTCACACCGTGTCTAACAATAAAGCTTTAGACTCCCATGTAACTCAAAAAATTGCCAATTTCACACTTGATTTTCCACCTGCTCCACTCTGTAGATTTCATGTTTCTTGTCTGTCTTTATACTTTTTGCAGAATGATTTTGGATTGAACCATTAATAATCACACTATTAAAAAAGTGTCTTGATTTAAACAGTATAATCCTTAAATCAGGTTCTAAAGCTTTTGAGTTTGGCTTCCTCCAGATCACTGATTTCCAGCTTTTTCTCTGTTATAGCTTAAAAATATGTTAAACCCTTCTTGTTTATTTGTAAATAAGAGAACTTTAATTCTGACAATACCCTGCCCGCCAGGAGACATACCACATCCCTGAAAATCCATGTTCTAAATTTCTTTTTATGTTGAAAAGTTTAGGGAGCTGAGCAAAAAGCACATCTTTGTGCTTTCTCCCAGTCTCTCCTCTGCCAGTAATCCTGACAGAGGAAATCTCATATAGCAAAGGGACAAGGATTTCAGTGTGCTTTTTGCATTGCCTCATTCTTCACGTACTTTTTAGAGAACCTGGATGGCTGAGTACATTTATAGAGTACAAACAGAGAGTACATTTACATTGTGAAAGAACTTAGTTCCTTGGTTTCTCCTCAGAAATCCATTCATTTAATTCTGTTCACTCTCACTCTCTTTTGCAGTGAACCAGGTAGTCCTTCCAGAGATGAAACTCAGGTGAGCTTCAGAGGATAATCTACCCTAGGGTCATTCCTGACAGGCAAATTGATTCTCTCTTCTCTTACTATTTCAGTGACATTTGTGTTTTAAATGGTCACATATACTTTTTTTCCTCCAAAGAACATGTAGAATCTGATCTTAGTTTCATAGTATAAAAACAGACCTCACAAGTTTTCAGATGTTTTTTAAATGAAAATATATATATATATAAGCTAATATTTGTTCCTCACACACCAAGAGATATGACATATGGCTCAAAGGAGATCTTGTCCTTCTGTGTTAAGATGATTGTCTCAATCAATGAGGGAAGTGGAGTGGATGTTGTTTACTTTGACTTTAGCAATGGTTTTGACATAGTCATAACATCCATCAATGTCTTTTGACCATAATATCCTTGTAGCAAAGCTGAAAAGAGTTGGACTGGGTGTGTGGCCTAAAATGTGGGTTGAAAACTGCTTAATCACAGGGCTCAAAAGGTTGTGGTCATCAATAAAAATTCTAACTCGCATCTGATTACCAATGAGATTCCTTTTGCACAATGATAGGGCCAATACTGTTCAATGACTTCAGCAATGACCCAATTTGCAGAGGAGATAAAACTGATGGGGAAATGATCCTTCTATTCACACTTGTGGGGTGGCATTGGTATACTCTGTTCAGTTTTATCCAAATACTATCTAAATAAGACATAGACATGGGTTGAGGGAAGTGTCACCAAGATTTTCAGTGGCCTGGAGCACATAATGTGCAAGGAGAGGTTAAGAGAAAAGTGTTTTTCAGCCTTGATAAGAAATACCAGAAGAGAGATCTTACTGCTAACTACCTAATGCCATACTACCTTATAGCTGACTATCTAATGTGAAGATATGGAGAAGATGGAATGAGACTTCTTGAAGGTGGAAAGAGAAAGAATGAGTGGCATCTATCAAAAGTGCAACAAAAATTCCATTCATATATTAGGATTTTATCACACCATAGGGGTAGAAAAACACTGCAACAGGTTGCTCACAGAGGCTGTGAACTGTCCACCTTTGAGGACAGTTGAAAGCTGACTGGGTAAGGCCCTATGTAATTTACTCTAGGTTAGCACTACTTTGAGTGGGGATTAGACCAGATCTCCAGAGGTGTCTTGCTGCCTAAACTGTTCTATGATTTTAAATGCAATTTAATGATCCAGTGTACCAATTCACTGTACAAGGCAATCAGTTTTAGCAGTATACATGTAAGTTACTCTGGAACATATCTGCCTCGCATGAATTAATCCTGAAAGTGAAAGCATCTTCCAGTAACGGAGTGGTCTAAGACTCTGTATGGCATTACCAGAGAGACAAGATGGTCTGCAGGGTTGATGAGAGAAAGATTAACGGACTAAAGTTGTAACAACCAAAACTGAGCTTGCAAGTGAAAAATTTTTGAACTGTTGAGCTTTTGCAGTTATCAGTGAAGGTGACGTGAGGATGAAGGTAGAGCTTTATAAACTCAATATACTTACTTGTATTTTCTTCCAGAGTAAAGCTTTGCAGATTGTCCCTGTTAAAGTCATGGTTCAAACTGTCAAACTTAGAAAGAATGGCAGAAAAGAGAAAATAATATTCGAGGTACTATTCTGTTAGTATTTAGGTATTGGAATTATATTTTTTTTTCTAATCATCTGTATTCTACAGAAATTCATGGAAGGTTTAAATATTTATTTTAAATATTTATTTTGGAGAATAGAAAAAAGACCAAAATAGGCCCCTTAAGTGCATTCAATTTAGATTTCATGATGTCTAAAATTAGGCTCACAGGTGATTCAGACATCCAGGTTCTCTAAAAAGTACATGACGAACGAGGCAATGCAAAAAGCACAAAACAGTCCATTGGCACCCAGACTAGGTGAGTTAGATGTTTATGCTCAATGAGGTCCAAAAATGGAGTTTCTTTCAGGTAGAATATAACTGACACAGCAGGACTCATTTGTTGAAGCATAGTAAAGGGAATAACTTGTAATGGTGATATTGACCACCTCTTATTAAATATGTAAGTGTTGCAGAGGAGTGTAGTACTGTCTCAGGGAGAAGATGTCTTGGATTATTATGTAGTTTTTAACTAGTATTACTCCTAATGGGCTTTGCAGCTGCTCAAGCAGGAGTCTTTGGATTGCTTTTTTAAGAAGAAATGCTAGAATTCCATTTAAATGAAGTTAAATAAAGTTAGAAATCAATTTTATATTATGGTATATTTTTACAACCTTCCTTTAAAAAAGTTTTAATTGGCAATACAAGATGGAACTACTATGATTATCGTACCCTGCTTTATACCACAAGGCATGCAATTTCAGGTGCTGAATCTTATATCGATAATTTCTGACTGAACTGTGTCATTTCTTTAAAAAAGAAAAATGACACCTAAAATTTCTCAGCACATCTCTGGTATCATGAAATGCTCCTATTTGGATCATACTGATTTGATCTGCCCAGCCTGTATTTAGAGATCTTAGACATTCTTGCCCCTCAGTAAGGTTTGTTAGCTGGGAAAGTGGATCTAAGATTATTCCTCATTACTAAAAACACTATGCATGCACTCCTGGGTATTTGAAGATGGATAGTTGGAGAGGGAATGGTTTTGTCTTTACATTCTTTCACACCCTGCAGAATTGTGCTTGTGCTAACAAACTCCAGGTCACTATAACTCAGTTGTCTATTGTTAAAATGTTATTGTGTTTTCTGAAAAAAAGGTTTGTGGTTTTTGTTTTGTTTTGTTGTTGTTTTGTTCTGTTTTTTTAACCTGGGACATATTGTGTCTCCCATAGAAATCCTTGCATAATTTGAAATTTAGCTTGGGTCAGAGACATTTCCCCATGGGGTTGACCACCAACACCCAACAAATACCCGGATTGGATACAGCCATCCCATGGTTTTGGTCTTAAAAGAATTCAATATCATTGATTCAACAAGGTTGTATATCAGTCTCATGGCCAGAAAATTAGTACCTACAAATGTAGTGATGTGTATAGTCAGCTAGTTGGGGGGGAGAGGGAGGGAACAGAAAGAGAAGAAAACAAAATAGAATTCCAAGTTATTTATAGATGACCAGTGCTTATCTTCCTTGTCTAAATAATTATGATATATAATAGTAGTTAAATATATGAGCTCAATTGCAGACCTTCCCTCACAGAAATGTAGGCTGGAAAAGTTTAGCAGAGGTAGAACAGAATAAAGATGGAATTACACTGTCTGCAGCACTGACACTATAGAAAAGCTGTTTTGTCCCCACAAACCCTTGGACTTACAGAAGTGCCCTCATAAACCACCTTCATTACATTTTAAACTGCTGAACTTGCACGCTTTACAAGTAACATGTTTTTCAAATAGACTGTCTCCATTGGCAATGCATGTAGGAGTCCAAGAGATATCTGGACTCCCTTTAGACTTCCCATAACACCAAGCTCAACTTTCTCATGACCAAACCGCACAATCTAGCTGTTGTGAATTTTGTACAGATCTGGATCTGCAATTAATCTATAGCTAGTTTCAGTCCACAAAGTAAAGCATTCTGTAGTATCCAAGGTCTTTGGATTGTTACAACTTGGAAATGAAAGTTTGAAACACAGAAAAATGCTTTATCAGTAAGCTTTCACGAGTTTGTTGAATACATGAGAACAATGTCAGACTCCCAAACGTATTGGAAGGAGTAGGATTTGATGAATTTTAATGCTTTTTATACATTCAAATACTTAATTCACAAGTGAGAGGTATTGATTGAGAGTGTTTCTTTAATGACAATGCCAGGCAGTGGGAAAGAGGTGGCATGTAAATTGTCTTTTCTTCATTTGATCTGAAAATGGATTTTGCTATTATGAGGCATTGTTTCTATTCAGTAGGCAGTTCACAGATGAATGCATTAAGAACTGAGTTATCACAGAATATTGGTGACATCAACATTTCACCTTTGTAAGATTGTATATTTAATCTTTTCTTCTGAATAAATTATATTGATTTAATATATTTCATAAATGTTCCAGCTTTGAAAGATTTATATAGTCAGTACTTTTAAGTTTTATGCTAACTGAAAGCTATTTGCTGTCAGAATTACAGAAATGACCTTTGCTTTCATAGAACTCAACTTTTGAGTATTTAGTATGAGATATGACAGACACCTTGTAGGTAGAATTTTATTTGGCAGTTTTACCCTTATTAATTCTACCCATTGACTGGAACTTTTCTATTTTTCTGTTTATTACTATCTCAATTAACTTTCTGAAAGTAGTCTTCCACCCCACCCTCTCTCTTTCCCATCCTTCATCTTTTAATCTGGGGTTGAGAACCATTCTATATTGTTTCTTGTACTGAGCTAATTTGAATGTCAGGAGCAAAATTATGGACCAATTAACTCCCAATCATAAACTCTAAGTGCAAGCAAATGTTACCTCTAACAGGCAGAATAATATTTATTAACACTTACATTTCTCTATTTTTTGAATATTTTCTTAGTGAAAGACCTAACTTGCTATAAGTATTAGCAGCCTATTTTCAAAATGCTTTGCACCCATATTTAAAATGTACTAAAAAACTGAAGTAGATAGTGCATATGCCATGTGAAAACTTAGACACATTCCTCTTTGATGATTTTCCAGGGTCAAATTTTCATTCACAGTATCTGATCTAACTCTTAAACTTATAGTGTGGTGTTGTTTCTTTTTTGTTTGTTTGTTTTTAAAGTTTAATAAAATTCAAACTATATATATATATATATATATATATGTATATATATTTCTGCCTTATCAAACATTGCCCCTTCCTGAAGACCTAGGAAACTTTAATACACAAGATGTTGAATAATGTTTTATTTTCCCATACTTTGTCTCCTCTTATAATTACAGTCTTAGGTCATTATGTAAATCTCAATATGGGTCAGTTTTCCCATGTAAAAAGCAAGTATAAATTCTGTCATATCTTTGCAGAGGACAAGGTGGTTTCTGGGAAATTTATCACAGTGTGAATTTAGAAAATGTGATCAGTTTCAGAACCTGTAATAAAACAGTACTCCACGGTGGTGAGTTAGTCCATGTGATAGTGAACACAAGCTGGTAGTAGCTTTCCAACTTAATTACATTTAGCCTTAAGTGATTATTAAGATCTTGAGGCTAAATGAAATAACAAAGTAACTGCATTTTTCAGTTCTCACTTGGGTTCAAAATGAATTTAAAGATGAAACCTCCCTTATATATGGATTATTACTTATATCCAAAGGAAAAAGAAGAGACCAAGACACCTGATTTCTTCTTTGCCTTGGTCTTTACTCAGCCTTCCCAGTTTGAAGTGGTCAAACACTGAAACAGGTTGCCCAGAAAGGCAGAAAGATATCCATACTTAGAGATATTTAAAACAAGGTCCAGAGCAACATATTCAAACCTTCAAACCTTGGTCCTTCTTGGAGCAAGGGTTTGTATCTGTCTTACTGATATCTCAGGCTGCTTATTCCTATAGTGAAACCTTCATCTCTGGTGTTAAGAGCTGAGCTAATAATACAGGAAGTCAGGGGCCAAAATCTCTTTTGGAAAAGGAATCTGTAGAAATGAATGACCATTAATAAATAAATAAATAAATAAATAAAATAAATGAAAATATAATTTTCAAATAATTACTCTCAAAGTTAGTCACATTCACAATGTACACACACAAAAAAAATGAAAATATTATTTTCAAATAAATACTCTCAAAGTTAAAGTTACATTCATAATGTACACCAAATTGACAAACACCAACCAGAAGACTGAGAGAGTCAGTTTAAAAGAAATCAAAGAATGGGTAGAATCTAGAAGAAAGGAGACAATACGAAAAAAGTGAAGATGAAAGTTGAAGAGGTTAAAAAAAGAGGGAGGGGAAAGGAGTTTGACAGACAATAAAGGAAAGGAATATGAAACTGAAAATAGAAGATAAATAATGGCACCCAGCTAGGGAAAAGAAGAAAGAAAAAGAAAAAAAAAAAACCATTGAATGGAAACTGCTTACTGTTATCACCTTCGAATTCTAATCTTTGTAGCTGCAGAGCTCAAAATTAGAGTACATTTCCCTACTGTCTCTATTATCATCATTCTTTTAAAATGCACTCTCTGCCAGTCTACCTTATTATCTTTTCATTCAAAAACTTGGCCTTTGACTGTTTGATCTGCCTTTGTCTCACCTAATGTTACCCTCTACCTTTTTCTTAATCTTTTCCCATGGATTGCATATGTCAGTATATATTGCTGAATATAAGAAAGCATATCGAGTTACTGGGTTTTACCATAACCTGCTCATACTAAATTTAGTATGCATATTTCAGTCTGAAATATTTGAGACACCACTATAAGTACTGTCTGGATCCTTAATGGCATTCACAGAATATATATGAGATTTAGGATGTTACTGTTCAGATAGCTGACATATTACAAATCCTAGCATGCATTACACTCATTTTCTTTACCTTGATCTTTTTTTATTTTTATTTGGGTAGTCAACATACACCAGCTACATTCCCTGGATATATCTCCACATATCTAAGATTTAATTGTGTTAGAAAAAGATTCGCTTTCCTGGTGTGTTTACTGCTAATTTCAGAATATCACGTGCATAGAAATAAAATTTTAAAAAAAAAAAAAAAGAGAGAGTGAGAAATATCAGGACATATTACCTGAGTAATATCTGCTTCACAGAAAGCACAGAAAGCCATAGACCAATCTTATTGATAAAATAGATGAAATCCTGACCTCAAAGAAATTTACTTATTCTGCATAATGACAAATATTTACTTGTAAGACTAGAGCTCATTAAAAATATGTTTGAAGAATCAAGTCCTACTTAAGAAGAGAAAGATAGTATGACCGCTACTAGAAAATAGAGAGAAATACTGAAATTTGATTATAACTCCAGAGATTTAGTACTGTGCATTTATTGCACTGTTCTACTTGGCTCCAGGTAACAAAAGTCTCTCCCAAGAGCAGAATGGATGCCTTTCACTTACTGGGATACAACACATATAAAGAACACCCACAGCTGCAAGCTAAATAATGTTGGACTTGCTGTCTAGCCCTCAGGCCAGGCCGTATGCTGACTCTCAGTCTGTACCAAAGGACTGCTTGAGTTAATGCTAGGTGGCCCCAGCCCTACCCATAACAGAGGCTCTTTGAATAATATAGCAGTGGCCACAGCCCTACCTATAACAAATGCTATTGAATAATGTAACAGTATGGACTCAGGTATTCCACTGCTCATGCAGATCACCAGTTTACTAATAGTTTCTAATATGCACACTATATTAGAGTGCTCAGCTATCAATTTAGTTGCAAATTGAGGGATTATGACCAAACATGCATTTTTCTGTTTAAATTTGTTGTCTTGACTTTTTGTTGTCTAGATTCCCTGAGTTCCTTGTAGTGAACAGAGAAATAAACATTTCTGGGTGTCATCTCTCATCTGGAAATGTATTAGATAGATTGTGCTTTAAATATGCTCTCACTGACTACAAAGGGAGCAGAATTTGGTTGTCAGAGATGTTGTACATGTATACACAGATTTCTAAAGTTCAGTAAAATTAATCTCATTCTGACCCTCTACAAGTGATACACAAATATTTCAGCTTATTTGGAGTTGGAAAGAAACTGCATGAGATCATAAGAATTTGTTGCTAATTTTGGGAAGTTTGAGGGAAGAGCTCTGCTTATTTACATTGTTTAATGACTTGCTGAATTTAGATAAGGTGTCTCTTGGGAATAAATCAATGTGAAAGGTATCATTTCATTCTATCACGTGTGATGGAAAGAAAGAGAATGGCAACAACTTAGGAAAAAGGTATTGCTGTTTTTTAAGGGGTGTTTGCCAGTGATTTGTAAGGTGCATACCTTTTATTTCTATTGACTGGCATATTCACAGTGGCATGTCACAGAAGGGTTGTTTATGGTCTCACCTCTCATTTCAGTAAGAATAGTCCTGCAGGCTGTAACTGTTGTAACTATACCAACAAAATGTTTCTATAGAGATTTGTTGATTATATTCCCAAATGTAATACCAACAGTGCTTAAGTAAAGTTCAGAGTGAAAACAGAATTATATTTGTTATGCATAGGTATATTCACTAAGATGGACATACTGAAGACCACAGAGTGTTTGTTTTTTTTCCTCAAATTCTGTTCTGTTCTTAGGAAAGAGATGGATAGGAAACCTACACTGGACTACACAATAAAAAATTAAGATCACAGAAAATGAAATTCATTTCTCATGTTAAATAGATTATGAAGAAATGGGCATAGATCTTGATGAGTGAGAAACACAGATTTTGTACATATTTTGCTCACATCAGTCTTTGAAGTTAAACAAAGTAGTCCAGACAACAGGTAGGCATTACGTAATTCCAAATATTATTTCTAGATGTTTACAGGGAAATAAAATTCAACCAAGACATCATAACCATTATTGTACACCAAAGTTTTAACATAGTAGAATAAAGAATGTGCAAGAACATTTAATGAAGCAGTTAGAAATGAGGAAATATCAATACTACAATTTGCAAAGGAAAAATAGTAAGACTTTTTTTTTAATGTATTTAGATTTTGATGTGCTCTTTAATTACAAGTTCACATGATATATTTCTTATATTGTTGTTGTTTGTGCAAAGATTGACAACTGTCCATATAATGATTAACTCATTATATTAACTTATATGAATATATAATGATAATGTTATTATAATATATTATTATTTTTATCATATAATGGTGTTGTTATATTAACTTATATTATATGAATAGAACTATTCAACAGCTATTTTATTGCTTACGCTCAATGAGTAGTTCAATGCATTACTTTCTGCACATTAGTTAAACCCTGCTCTGAACACAGAATTATTCATTTCCTGCGGCTTTTCTTCTGGTACTCATCAGTGTAGTATCTGAGTGTTTTACTTAGACTACTGACTTCACTTCCACAACCATCTGACAAAATTATCATCCCCATTTTACAGATTGAGAATTGAGGCACATGGATACAAACATCCAAAGTTCCCACTAATCTTCTCATTCAATCAGAGAAACACAGAACCTGATTTTGTGGAGTAGAAAGAATTACACAGCATATTAGATGTTCAAAGCAGCCTCCTACAGGCATCAGTGGCAGCTGTGAGTGAACACAGTTACTGGAAATCAGACACTGGAGTCTCAATTCAGGCAGTGAGAAAACAAGGACTACACCATTTCGTGTGTCTACACAGTACGTTGCAGATCTGTGAGCAACGTCTTGGAATGAATGATTTGGATATAAGAAACAGCACACTAGTGTTAATACAATGTTCTGCCTTAACCATTCAGCTCTACAAAGCAGGATATTTCAGACCTGCTGTGGCATTTTGGTGCTTTCCTCCCAAGACATTCCCACCCCATCTTGCACCCTCACTCCCTATACACCCTACACCTTTCGCTGGAAATTATTGTGGAGGGCCTATGACAATGACAAGGAGGGCTTTTTGTAACTGCACAGTCCTGATCTATTCTCTGAGGTGTGTCCTTCCTCTACAGTGAATGAAGCAATGGTCAGGAGGAAAAAAAAAGAAAAAAGACCAAAAAAAAGAAGAAAAAAAAAAGTAGTATGTAATGCTGTAACTACATCAAAAAGCCTAGGAACTCAGAAGACAAATTAAGATAGTACTGCTATTTCTTTGAGGGCTTTATGGGAAGCTCTCCTGAGCAAACTACTCAGGTTAAAAAAAAAAAAAATCCCTTTCACTTCCTTCTGAAAAGAGAGAAAGACAGAAAGACAGAAAGGAGAGAGAGAGAAAGAGAAGGAGAGGAAGGAGAGGAAGGAAGGAAGGAAGGAAGGAAGGAAGGAAGGAAGGAAGGAAGGAAGGAAGGAAGGAAGGAAGGAAGGAAGGAAGGAAGGCAAATCTGTGGAAGATTTTAGTCCAAGTGATTGAGTCTTGGCAAAATTATCAGCAACTAAAATAGAGTATAATGTTTTGCAATTCAGAAATTCAATTTAATTTAGATTTGTAGCTTTAGAACTGTATTTGTTATTTAGGTATATTAGATGTAGCCATTTGTTATGGAGTGATACTGAGATACAGAAATAATCATTAGAAATGGAGGATGCAAACTATATTTTTGGAAATCGTTAAGCAATTTAATTGCTTGAGTAATGATCTAAATGGTAAAAGTAGTTAAATATTATACCTTTTAAAGTATATTAGGATAAAATTCTGAATCAGCTTCTTCTAAACATTTTAAGCAGTGCATATTTTCATAATGAATGAGATCAAATAATTTTGTTGTTGTTGTTGTTATTACCTAGAACTTTGATTACAAAATTACAAAAATCAGTGGTAAAGACATTTCTCCATGCTTTTATTTTTCATTCTCTTTTATCCTGGTGTTTTACAAAATATGGCCATGGACTTTCAAACTTGCATTTCTTTCCCCCTCCCCCTAATCTCAGACCAGGAAGTTGGCAAAAGTGTAAAGCAAATTCATGAATTTTTAATGTGAAATAACCAGCAGCGTAGCTAAGGTGTTGGCCTTTTCATTGTTTGGAATTCATCAGGTGTCTGTTCCAGAGCAGTTTTAGGCACGAGGATCATAGGGATTATCTAACTCTAGAGAACATTAATAAAACAGGAATTTTCAGCACTTACCAACAATGTTAGCTTCAGAACTGGGAAACATTACAAAGAAATATTTCAAATATATGTTAAAATGTTGTTAATTGTCACATTAAATGAAAACAACAGCAAATAAAAACATTTTCAAAGATGAAAGAAATATAAAGAATTGCCACAAAGATTGGCATATTTATATTAAGTTCTACTGCACTAAAAACCGACATGACTTTGGGCATAATACAGTGCAGGTAATTCAGACACCTGACCCAGCATGCAGTCTTACCAAATTCTTGATTACCTGTCTTGAGGGTGAGTAGTGCCTGATCATCCTGTCTCCCTTCCATATACTTAATGGAAGGAGAAAGAAATTGCTGAAAATGTTTATGAGGGAGATCTTCTACCCCATTTTGTATACTTTCTCTTCTATATGAGACACCTCTGTGCAAAGCTATATATTTAAATATACATCTGCTCCTTGTGAAGAATAATGGGAACCAAAAGAAAATACTAGGCTCTTATGTATATTTGGGATGTTTGAGAACAGCATTTTGGCCTCTTAGACAAATTACAGTTAAAATAATAATTGTGGAACCATATACCCAATCAGAAAGCCAAAGTCATGGAGAATCTGTGCTGGAGCACACAGCAACCCTTCCCTTGGAACCAGAACACTATGCAGCCAGCCAGCCCATTAAGGATGGAACTGTGAACAGAGTTATCTTTCTTCCCTAGAAAGTGGCTTGTCTGGCAGATAAATATACAAGGGATGATCCCCAGCACAGAACAACTGAAGTTTGGCTTAAAAAGAGTTTTTAAGCTAACAAAAACCACCCAGTTAATGAAGGTGCCTGCAGAGTTAAGCACTGCTGTACAGCAAGTAATCTACATTATTGTTTGGACCTTGGGTAGGTTTTACAACTCAAGTCACAATTTGGTCAGGGTTCAGGAGACACTATATCTGTGTCCAATTGCAAACACTTATTAATAGCCAAAATTGAATCTAATAGATGTGGAGCAAGATTATGATATATAGCTGAAATAATAGACCACTGAGCAATGTACTTAAAGTGGTAATTTGGTATTTACAACTCCTTAGTGCTTTCTGTCAGCCTTTCACGTAATTCTATTTTGACTTTACCCAGCTCATAGGGATGTAGTATAAAATAATTAATACTCAATTTCTTATATCTTGCACCTGGAATTTAATAGTCAGAAACCTAGCTGCTGTTATGGACAGGCCTCGACTGGCTGCCTCAGTCAGGAAGTGAGATGGAGAAAAATCATGGGTGAAGTTTCGTTAGCTGGAAAGGAAATTGGAAATATTCTGCAAGAAAAGTTAGAAATAAAACATCAAAATCTATTAGAAGAGGAGTTATAAACTGAGTTTTAGAAAGATTGGTGTACCTGGAGGATTGGTGTAGTTGTCCCCTCCTTCCAACACGTTTTCTGCACTGTTACTAGTATTCTCCAGTGAAAACAAAAAGAACCTTCAAAAGATAAATTACTAACTGGAAATTTAACCCCTGGCAGTAACTACTCCATAGAGCAGAGATTCTTTCTGAATTAAACCCTCCCAGATCCATGCTGTAGAAAATGAGTCTTAGTTGTCAAGAATCTTCTGGAAACCTGCCTTCCACCCACTGTTTATGACGCTGTAAAAACGTTGAGGAAGTGCTCTTTTAAAACTTGTGTCTGTGAACTCATATTTGGCATGCTGCAGCACTAAAACAAATTCATTCATAGGCATTAAATATACTGAGATAAGGAAAATTTGAGGTATACTCTATACTATATTATTCAGATGGAAGAGATGATTAAAAGCAGAGAGGTGGTTACACAGGTGGTATAAGGCTGGCCCAACATTGTAAGAGAGAAGAAAACTTAAGGTTTCAGAAAACAAAACAAAACAAAACAAACAAATAAAGACACTTAGCACCACCACTAATCTGGGCAAAATTGAATGTTATGTACTCCCAAATTGTTCATGCTCTTTTGGAAATTCTACTCCAGTGTCTGTGTACATGTTTACATTCAAATAAATAGAATTTTTATCACAGTGAAGGAAAAAAAAATCAATAATTAGAATTGAGTTCTTTCTTTTTCTTGAAGGGTTTTTGTGTTTTGTTACACTTTATGTAATACAAATCAGTGTAAGTAAACATGCATTCTAAATTTCTTGGGACATTTCAAATGCTTTGAGTAGTTCATATGTTTATGAAAGAAGGCTCTAGCCCTTTGCAGCTAAGAAAAACAAGGCAGCTTTGTAAGTTAAAACACAAAATGAAAGTATGTTGAAATAACTGGTTTTATTCTTAAATTAGTTAGACGTCATGCAATGGAATTCCAGAAGGATGGTCATTACAGGTGTCAATAGTGTCAGGGGGTGAATTTATGCTCTATCTTTCCTTTATTTCTCTAATCTGTAGGAGTTTTCCCCCACACAATCTGTGCTGTAGTTAAAAAAAGCAGTATGTTCTTGCATGTGATAGTTTGAGTAGACAGTTGTTTATTAAACTGTGCTGCTTTTCTACAAAGAGTCCAAACCATTAAGTGAAATTCTTCAAAACTTAAAAATCTCTACAAATCTTTTTCCCTTAAAATATATTTTTTCCGTTACTCTGCCTTTCTTACAGAGGCACTTTTCTTACAGAAGAGACTACCTTTCTTACAGACCATCCATCCTCTGAGCCACGTTCAGCACTGGGAACCTAGAATTGAAATATATGATGCATTGACTTCATGGTGTGTGCCTGGCCAACTACATAGGCCAAAAACTCTTCTAGTCTCAGAAGAGACTCAAAAAGCCATGAAATTAAAGAGAAAAAAAAAAAAAAATTAAAAAAAAAGTCACTTGCTGGCTTTACTAAAGAATGACCTCAGAAACTGTCTAGGTTCTGTATGTAGCTTATGTATCTAGTTTATCAGGTACCATTTTTTCATTTATATTTTTGCCTCATTTAGCTGCATGTGTTATTAAGTCCATGCCAACAGCAAGGCATTGCTAATGAAGCTTTATGAGTGTATGGAGCTCTTTAAGATCTTCTGATGTCTGCTAGGAAAATTTGGCACTGGCTCTGGTATTGATGCCATCCTTTGCTATCCTTTAGGCACTGACTGGATTAGTACAAACCCCTTTCATTATAAGTAAACAGATAAACAAACAGATAAATAATCAGTAACTAGTTTGTTTTATACACATTGTTCTCTAAGTATTGCTTTGAAAAACTTGGAAAGCTTGGAAAGCTGTAGGAAGCCTAACTATATCAATTAAACTGTCAGCCATTGATCTACGAACTCAATGGAAGGTCTGCTGACAAACTAATAAATAAATAAATAAATAAATAAAATAAAAAAAAAGATTTAAAAAAAAGAAAAGCATATATAGTTGATTTTGAATACTAATTTCTCAAGCACATTATGTACTGATTTTAATACGTCAGACTGCATTCTCTTAAATGTGAAAATCATTGTTTTGTTGACTTGGAGGTTTTAAGATTAAATAATGGATTTTCAGAAAAAAAATATATTTTTTCTGATTTTTTAGCTATTAGTAATGTGAATGATTTTATATTTGCTCCAGTTTTGTAGCTTTATAAAGAACTGCTTTTGTATGCACTCCCACACACATACCCATGTGTATATCCAAGGCTGACCTTTGTAGCTAAGAATATTTGGCATGGAGACATTTTATGACTGGATGATTCATTTTTGTTAAACCAAAAATTTTATTTTAGATAAACCTCTAATTTGCAAATCAAAGATTTATTTTTTTTAATATTCTCCAGAGAAATAAGATGATTAACTTTAAAATTTGACAATATTTTCCCCAGTACTTGTAAAATGAATGCAGACATAAAAATTTAAAGAAACAGTCAGTGAAACTGGTAAGAGCTGAGTCCAGGACATACTTACATCTCACTTAATTGGCTTTTACCAGCTATAGATTTCATTCAATAGAAATTATATTGCAAACAGTGGACATTACAACATTCTTTAGACAAAGATGTTCTCGTGAACACAAAGGGTGGGGTGAGGGGATGCAAGATGTAAGAACAAACTGATATATTGAAGTAAATTGGTTTGATGTACCACTATATGATATGCATTTTGCTTAAAGTAACATTCCTGATATATTTAAAAGTAATATGAAATTTGTGAAAAAGGTGAAAAAAAGTAAGAGGATCTATGCTAGACAAATGTTAGACAACATATATATTAGACATATATTTTTATAAATTGTATATATATACAATATGTATATGTATATATAAATTGCCTTTGTATATACTTACATGTATACATACATGTATACACTGTTCATGGTCTTATGTGTATATATATATATAGTTCTCCATATATATGGACGTTAGTACTACATGCATTTATGAATATTTCACATTACAATAACCATAACAGTGCAGTCCCGGGTGCTGAAAGCAGCTGAAGTACAGAATTCTAGAAGGTGAGAGGGTATTACAGGAAAGTATTAATGTGTGCTTACTCTGTTTGTACAATCTTTTACTAAGCATTTGCTTCTGGCTGCTCTCAAAAACCAGATATGGGTAGATATTGGGTCTGACCAAGCACTGATATTCTTACATTCCCATGTAAATATTATATTATTATTATTATTATTGTCAATACCTCAAAGATCTTGTCTTATAGTAGTAAACTCATATTATGCAGTTCCTGGGCTCTCCAAGGTCTGTCTTGACATGGAATGAGTGCTTCATGCTGGATGCTTTACATTTTAGTTCCTGAAAAACAGACCCTTGCTTATGTAGGAATTCAAACAAGCTTGATCTCTCTTCCTTTATACCTTTAATTACTCTATGATAGTTTTTCAGCCATGTATCAGGGATAGTTACAAGTCATTTCATGCAACTACATGACTTGCCCTTTCTTTCCCACTGATGTCCTTGCCATGGGAACGTATCCCCACATGATCATGACATGCTATTATTCTTTCTAACAAAATGAGCTTTCAGCAAGACTGGCTTCAATTTCCCTGGCTTCAGGTTAATATTGCTTTAGGTTTGTCCATAAAGGGCACATCCTTTGTTTGTTGTTTTGGCTCTTACAAGATTGCTTGTTGGCCTCAGACTGACATTGTTCATTATTTAAAATAGTTAATGCTGTATCTCTGAGATCAGGTTCACTGAGTCTTATTCAGACATCTGCATGATTGAGTACCTTCTATCCAGATTGACTTCACCCCACCCCCACCCCCACCCCTTAATTTATAGCTACTGTGGTATTCTCTGAGTGCATTTCTTGCTTGGGTTAAGAATTTCCTGTGATTTTCTTAACACATTAAGAATTTCTTTCTTAATCTGATTAGTGAAGATAGCTTCTTAAAGATGATATTCCTCCAGCAGAGACATTCAAGGAACATCTTTTATATTTCAGTAAGGTGATTAGTAAGAACTAAATATTTTCCAGTTATTTATTTAGATTATTTGTCAGTAACAGTTTACATGCACGTATATATACATATCCATATATGCAAATAAATGTATACTTTTTGTGTGTTTGAAGCTCTTACAAAATTAGAGACTCTGCAACAGTAATGTTTCCAAGGATCCATAAATATTTTGGTTCATTAGTATAAATAAGACAAGGTACCACTTCAGAAATTGTATACACAAGACTTTTCATCCATTTTGCTTAAATTTAAGTTCTGTGTTAGAAACTGAATATACTTATTAGTATGCCATATACTTCATTCCTTTCCTTTTTAAGCCTAAGTCAACACAACCGTGTTATCTTCATTCAGTACTGCAAAGAAAAATATCTTTTTTTTTCATAAAGAGATTTTTTTTTTTAATGTTAAGTATTGCATATTCTTAAAAGCTAGCAAAATGAGTGCTAATTACCATGTAGATTTACAGACATTAGTAGGAGCCTCCTATTCATGCTGATACACACTAATCAGGAAAAAAAAAGTATTAGCAATAATCTTGAACTGGTCTTCTATGTGAAGCTTGAATACCATGTCACATTGATTCAGCTAGCATGCCCAGACTAAAAAAGAACATACTTTTATAGGAACCTAGCTAAATTGGTCTCCCCATCTTCTATATTTCAGAATGAGTAGACTGATACTCTGCCCCAGTTATTCATTTTTGTGTTCAAGATAAAAATTGTTTTCTTTTTTTACTAAAGAACCATAAAGAATAGCTGAACAACTAGTCCAATCCTACCCCACCCCCGAACTACAAGCTGGAGTTGTTAGTTAACAAAATTTTAACATTAGACCATGATAATTTTGTGTTAGAATGCAGTTCCTGACCATGGCAAATATCACTAAATCATAAGGATGTTATTTAAATCCAGTTGCTTTTATTACTCATGCTTCTTATATCATCTTTCAAAAGCCCATATTGGCAAATATTCTCTTCATTTCATGTGCAAAACATGTTCAACATATTTTGCCTGGGTATGAGATCAAGCAAACAAACTCATATTTACATTCATACACACATACTACTTTTTAGTATTTTAAATATTGTTAAATATTTTGATTTTTTCATTTCCTAGTGATATGAAATGAGTAAAATTCAAATTTACTTTTCTTTTTTTTTTTCCATTTTTGTATTTTAGGGTTAAGTTTTCAACTTGTCTGACTTAAAATTGTTGTTTTGGTGGGGGCTTTTTGTTTGTTTGTGTGTTTGCTCTAAGTTTACATTTAGATATGCAGACACAGGTTTATTGGCAGTTCTAAACAGGGCTATGGTCTCCTGCATGCAGGTTTTATATCCTGTGACACGCTTCCTTAGCTCAGACTTTTCATGGAAAGCTCAGGCAGCATCATCACTAAGGAAACTGAAGGACTAGAAAAGTATCACAGAACCACATTATCTTAATTTAACCTCATCTTGTTTTCATGTCAGAGAGTGACCGTGCTCTCCCATTCTCTAACAGTAATATCCATAAAATAAGGAGAACATGTAAGTTTTCGTATTCTGTAATTTCTGTAGCTTTTGAGTTATACAATGTTGATTTTTCTCATGTTTGCCAGAACATTAAGAAAATAATTCTTTAAGAAGGTCTTCCTATTTAGAGTTTCATTTTCTCATATCAAGTCAATACAGAATAAATCAAAAAATCCAATCTCACTCATGTCTGAAAACACACAGGGATGTTACTGACAGAAAGTCTAATCTTTTTTTTCGGTTGAAGGAATACAAAATCACTTGTCTGCAGTCCCTGGGCCATGTCTAACTTAGTTCCATCGTGACCATAAGTCATTGTCACCTGGCAGGTGTCTTCTGACCTCGGGGAAATCAGTTTGTTTTTAAACTCTGTTTCCTGGAAATGCTAGATTTCTTACGTATCTATATCCTAGTTCCAAGACTTGTCATCTCAGCAGACAGGTTGAAAATTGAGTGAGCATGGACACTGAACAACACCTTTGCTCTGTTAGAAAAGTCTTCTTGAAAACAGAGAGGAAACATATTGGAAAATGTGCAAAAAAATCTTACTGAAAACCTGGACAGTCCTTTTCCTTTGGATAGGCAGGAGAGGCAGGTTTCTAGTACTGTCATTAAAAAATCATACTAAAAATGTCACCATACGAAGGAATGCAAGTTCAAAGCTTGAAGGGATAAAGGAGAACTAATAGCCTTTCTATTTGTTTTATCCCTGTTTTGAAAATTTGAGAGAACTACTTTAGAATTAAATTACCCCATCCTAAAAAAGCTAATAATTACCAACTGCTATTGAAGCACTTAATTCTAATTAACTTCTCATTAACACTCAATTAGGATGCCACTCCACATATACCCAATAGGAAGAAATAAATGAGATGAACAATTGATATTCTGGGCTACTGTATAGGCTTTTTTTTTTTTTTTCCCTTAAAGCTGTGTTCATCATCAAGAATGTCTCATCTTGAGTGTGTCAGATATCACCTCGATGTCCTTTCTGTATAGATCAGGATAAATCTTTCTAATATTTTTGAGGGAAGTGTGCTCTCAAATCAGGATATTTTCACTTTAAGAGAGAGTCTTGAAAATTAATTTTAAACTCTGACAAAGTGTTTTTTAAACTCTGACAAAGTGTTCTGAATTTAAGATTATAATGAAGTGTTTTCTAAACAGGAGAGGGGCTGCACCAATTGCTGTTCATTGCATTTTATGGATGGATGGAAAAGTGCTTTCTGAGAGTAAGGAATAAAGTTACGCTGTTAATTTAATGAACCTTCACTTCTGATACAGAATTTGGCATTATCTATAAGTGTCATTACAGTATTGCTAGCTCCAGTGATTTTACTGTCAATTTCACAATGGATGGTGTTTTACTTCAAGCCACATCTGCTGGAATTAAATCACCTTTTACTTGTGAAAATAAGTTTCTATCTGTCATGTTGGAAAAAAAGAGCTTGAAAATCAGTGAGAGAAAAAAAGCAGGAATTGACCATTTGTGTGAGGAGGAGGGGCTTATTATTGTTTTCATGATTTTTAAACCAATCACATGGAATTTTTTAGAAAAAGAAACACTTATGGTGTAGTTGGGTTGATAGCATTTGTCTAGCATCTGTGCTGAAGTGATATTTGTAGATTTTGTTTTGTTTTGTTTTATTCAATGTTAACTATGGTTTTGGAGCTGTTCATGAACATCACTTGATTAAGTTTTATATTGGTTGAAAGAGAAAGTTTTGTGTTCAACTCAGTTCAGCTTCTTGTGTTCAATTCAATTCAGCTTCCCAAAAATCATGAAGCTTGAAAACTTCATACTGTTTGAAGTCTTGTGGCTCCATCAGTGTTTCATTAAAAAAAAGGATTATAATTGTGCTACATAAATCTTATCTATGTATACACAACTGCACATATCCTAATACATGATGCAGACGTGTATTTGTCAAATTATATATATACATATGAATTTTATATAATGCTTTTACATGGATATGTATACATACCTGTAGCTACCTTAGTAGCTATGGAGACATGCTCATATATCTTATCAAATGCTCAAAAGCTACTCGAATATGGGGGAAAAAAAATCAAACCCTCATGCTTGGGAATATTTGTATTATTAAAATGATAGTTTGTTTAGTTTCTGAAACAGTCATTTAACTCAATGATTATTAAATACGTTGTCCTGAAAGATGGAGTTTAACATAAAATTTCTCAATATCCACCGACATTATTGTCAAGTCTTTAAATTAAATTAATTAATTTAATTAAACTAACAACATGTTTCTAGCTGCAGACACTTGCAGAGCATACCATCACACCACTAGAATCATCAAAAAAAGTTGCAGGAATCCCTGGCACAGATAGTTTTAAAAATATGATAATTCTGACAGAGTATTCAAACACATTTTGTTTGAAATTCTTATTCTGTGCTACATACTGCACAGGGAGAGACAGAGATTTTGGGGATGAAAATAAATTGGAAAGCCCTTCTAACTTCCTTAATGGTCTTGCTGTGATTCTCCATTATAACTCTACACACTCCGTTTTAAATACTCTGCTAGCATTTAATAGAGCTAGACCTTCTTACAAGAATTCCCATAATAAGGACAAATTTTCTAACCAGATGGACCTTTCCAACAGGCTGAAAACACATTTTACAAGGACTATTAATCAATTGAGTCTGTTGTGATTAGATAATTAATACAAGGAAAAGTACTTGACAAAAAGGGTGGTTTTTAAGTCTTTAATGATGTGTCATGAATTAGCTAGTAGAATTTAATGAAGAGCTCAGCTTCCTAGTGTCCATATTTCCTGATGAAAAAATTAACAGTCCAAAAGTTTTCAGTGGCTGTTAGGAACACCTAAATGTACGATTTCTTGATCTTAATTTGAAGTATGATTTTCATGGGGTGTCAAACATGCAAATGCATTAGTTCTCTTAGCAGTTATGGGCTTATCTATAAGAAACAAATAAACAAAACAAAAACTTTCAATGTTATTTAATTTTTCTTTTGCTCACAACTATATGAAATTCTTCTGTCTATGAATCACTTCTTCTGAATTCCAGCAAAGTTAGCTACTGTGGTACAGACCTCGAGGACAGTATGAATAGGGTTTCTTCCAGCTTTTCCACTAAGCAACTCCTCTGACACCAGCCTGGATTTGAAGTAATTGCCTAACCATACAGTCACAGGGCTCAACTACCTGCCCAAAGTCAAGGACAAATGGGCATGCCCCTGAGACCTGTTAATTCTCAAAGAATTATGAATTATGTACTTTGGGGTAGTAAAGTGTATATTGAGTATGATTTTGCTTTGTGTGAACTATTTACCTCTTTAGAAATTATAAGGGGTTTTTAGTATGTAAATATAAATTCTCAGAGCTATCTAAAACATTATTTATCAGTCATTATGTATTGTAAGATATGCTTCCTTATGATAAAAAATAATGTGATTTATTATGCCACGGTCTGATGTTACAGTTTCAGGATGAACCACTTGAAACTATTAATTTATAAACCTACTGTAATGTCATTCGTTTTATTCATTTATTTATTTAAACCAATACCATTTATAACTGAAATTCTTGTCTATGTAGCTGAGAACAAAAAGAAAAAAAAAAATACCTGGTACTGGCTGAAAGCTCACAGTAGACAGTGAAGTGAAAGGATTAGACACTTATTATGTTTCCTTTGGAAAACTGCAGAGATGGTGCCACAAAGGTCTTACATGATGCGCAGAGTAGACCACAAAGGCATTTCAGAGTGTCAGGTGTGCTCAGGAAGCACAGCATGCCCATTTTATATGCATCCTTCCTAAACTACACTGCTATCTTTATACTCTTATAGTGTATTCCTGAATGTTACATCTCAAATTCCAGCCAAAGTTACTGAAGTCTACAAATTAATAAGAAAGCAAAGACATGCACACGCATAGATGAAAAGGCATATAGTTACTATAAAGTCCTTAGCTCATTTCAGGAACAAACTACATTTCTTCTTTTGTTCTGTATGATACTTGCAGAGTCTTGATTAAAGTCAACTTTATTGACACAATAATATGACAATGATGCTTTTCTATATGTAAATTATAACAAAAAGTTGCCCATGGGATCAAACTTCTCATGTCAGACTGCCCTTCCTTTACTGAGACGACTGTCACTGAGGTCAGCATAAAACAATCAAATAAAGTTTGTGGTGTCAAATACAGGGAAAGAAAGAGGAAAATAGGCCTCTGGGAACTGCCACCCACTCAGAGTTGCTAAAACAAGAAGTGCATACCTGAGTGAGAGCGCCTGTTCTCCCTTCTCCTCCAGGAGGTGTTTCTGACTGTAAGTTTGTCTGGGCATTTCCACAGGAGGCGTGATAGGAAATATCCAAGATCAACAAAGCAGAAAACAAACAAACTGGTTGCGTTAGCCTCGCTTTCAAGCTGTGGTCCTGCTGGCTCCTGGAAGTCATTTTTTTCAGGGGTCTATCAATGCACAGTACTTTTGGAACCAGTTTGTAGGTTTCATGAGCTAAAGCAGGTCCATTTCTAGTTATCTTTCTGAAGTACCCCTTCTTTGCACATTACACTCACTATGTAGGCACTGTATAGGTGACACTTCCACAACTGATATGATTTTTCAGGGGAGCAAAAAGGACTCCTTCCCCACTCTACACAGGGAATGCAGCTTACCCAGTTAGAAAGTGTGCATATCACTGATCTTTATCACTCAGAGGTTTTATATGCTTTAGACACCATAGCTACATGTGGTACAATAGCATAATTTACTCCTCCCTATCATCCATCTTGGAGAGTCTGGGAGGACCTAAGAGATCCCCTCTAGGGCTTCTGCAGCTAGAGGAGCTTCCAGGGTTTCACAGCTCTTTGCCTGCAAATCCTGTTTACCTGGTAAGGTGCATTGCCTCTGCAGTATTCCAACTTTGCAGTGAGTATGTAGCCTTTCCTCTGAGTCAGAAGCACATTCCTGTTGGGGCTTGCACCACAGAAAGCTTGTCTATGTCAATGTGTTTACTCAGTTATTTGGGCATCTGTAATGCTGCAACCATATCATTTTGGCCTATCATCCTTTTCAACAGTCAAGTGAAGTTTCCAGATTGCAGGGACCATATGAAATCTCATAAGGCTCTACTCTAAAATATATTCTATCAAAACAATTGCCAGTTAAAAGCCATAAAAGTGAAAAGTTGATATGAAGACTTTGGTTAACATGACAGAGTCAGGTAAATTTTCTATGCTAATTTGTTGGTCTTCATCCAAGAAAGGTAGTTATCATATCAGTTACTTATTGTTCTCATTAATACTATTGTGCATCTAATACTAAATATACCTTCAGTTCTCCTTAGGAGATACCAGTGCTTTTAGCGAACCTACTCTGAGATTCAATTGGTAGGATAAAATCCTGGATTTTAACATTTTATTTTTTTTCCTAAATGCCGCATGTGTTTTTAAAATAAAATTTTAAACTAACTAAACTGGGAAGACAATCATTTTGGAGATAATGAGAATGTCTCGGGTCACTTAGGTGAAGAGAAAATCTTCAGTAGTTTACATTTACAGTCCTATTTTGTTATTTAAAATGACTAGAAATATAGTAAAATGAAGTCTGTAGGGAATTCCATTCAATTTCACTGAAAACACCAAAAATCAAATGTATGGATTGAAGAGGGTTTTTGAATAACATACATTTTCATTTAAAATTTTTGATTGACAGTAACCTACAGTATTGCTACCAAATATGTTCATATCCTTTCAAAATGAACACTGCGCTACATGTCTTAACAGGAATCTTGACAAATAACATACAGTTAGCTGTTGCTTAACATAGACTAACCATGCCCTTGTCCATCACTAATCTGCTTTTGCAATGTTGCATAACTGCTCCTGGGAAAACACGAGAGCACAAGGCATGTCCAAGCAAGAAATGAAAATCCAGTAAGCAAATGAGTGTCTGCTAATCATCATGTAAGACCAAATTTAGAAAGCCTAATGATTTAAGCTCATCAAAGGAAATCTCTAAAACTCTTTTCTTTGGGGGTGGGATAGTGAGATGGAGGGAAAACATTATATGAAAAAATTACTTAGAAGCCTACTTGTATATAATTCGTTGCTTTGCAGATGGGGGACACAAACATATTGTATACCATCATGTCCATGTTGCTGACCTAAAAGGAGCTTGATGAATTTCAGAAAAGGGGCACTATGCAAGCACCATGAACTTCCCAAGCTGGAAGAATTAAACCTGTGGCAGGCTCATACAGATTGGCTCAGAAGTGGCTCTAAGCTTTCTTGCTACCTATCTCCTCAATCCCTCTGCATTCAGAAATTTCAGGGCTAGGAACATCCAGGGCATTTCCTTCACACTGAGAGTTGAGAATGAACAGCTTCTGGAGCTGACATGGTGGTGGTCAGATCCAATTCTGCCTGCAGTGCTGTGGACAGTAGGCTCAGGGTTATGGAAATTAAAAAAAAAAAAAAAAAAAGATTATTTCTCACTGAGATAATATAAGAATGCACATTTTTCATTATACTTCTAAGCAAACTTCTTGATTTGATGGTAGGAGACATAGCTAATATGACACAATGACCATACACAGTTCCTGATTCATGTTATTTTTTTAACTTTAATAAGCCTCCACAAAGCTTGGAAGCTGCCTTAGTATAGAAGCATCAAATCATAGAATCATGGAATCATCTAGGCTGGAAAAGACCTTCAAGATTACCAAGTCCAACCATCAACCTGACCTACTGAGCCCCATCACAAAACCCTTAATGCCATGTCCACGCATCTCTAAAATACTTCAAGAGATGGGGACTCCACTACTTCCCTGGCCAGCCCACTCCAATGCCTAACCACATTCTCCATGAAGAAATTCTTCATAATGTCCCATCTAAACCTCCTCTGGTGCAATTTGAGGCCATTTCTTTGCATCCTATCACTTGTCACTGAAGAAAAGAGATCAACACCCTCCTTGCTGCAACCTCCTTTCAGGTAGTTGTAGAGAGTGGTAAGGTCTACCCTCAGCCTCGTCTTCTCCAGACTAAACAGCCCCAGTTCCTTCAGTCACTCCTCATGTCTTGTTTTCTAGTTCCTTCACCAGCATTGTTGCTCTTTTCTGCACATGCTCAAGCAACTCAAATATTATTCTTGTAGTGAGGGGCCCAAAACTGAACACAATATTTAAAACGCAGTCCCACCAGTGCCTCATACAAGAGGACAATCACACCCCTAACCCTGCTGGCCACGCTATTTCTGACACAAGCCAGGATGTCATTGGCCTTCTTGCCTACCTGTCATACTGCTGGCTAATGTTCAGCTGGCTGTCAGCCAGCACCTCCAGATCCTTTTCTGGCAGGCAACTTTCTAGCCACTGTTCTCCAAGCTTATACCACTGCATGGGGTCTGTGAAGGACTTGGCACTTAGGCTTATTGAATATCATGTGACTGGACTCAGACCATCAATCTAGCCTATCCAGATCCTTCTGCAAAGCCTTCCTACAGCAGATCAACCTCTGGAACAGGTTGACCAGAGAGGTTGTGGATGCCCCATCCCTGGAGGCATTCAAGGCCAGGCTGGATGTGGCTCTGGGCAGCCTGCTCTAGTGGTTGGCAACCCTGTCCAGAGCAGTGGGGTTGAAACTCGATGATCTTTAAGGTCCTTTTCAACCCAGGCCATTCTATGATCAACAGTTGCACCCATCTCGGTATCTTCTGCAAACTTCCTGAGGGTGAATTTGAACCCCTCATCTAGATGATTGATAAAAATGTTAAACAAAACTGGCCCCAGCACTGAGCCCTGGGGAACACCACAAGTGTCTGGCTGACAAATGATTTGAACTCCATTAGCAATGACTCTTTGAGGCCAGCCATCCAGCCAGTTCCTCACCCAGTGAACTGTACACGTATCTAAGCCATGAGCAGCCAGTTTCTTCAGGAGAATACTGTGGAAAACAATGTCAAACACTTTACTAAAATCCAGGTAAACAACATCCACAAATATTCCTTCATCTCTTAAGCAGGTCTCCTTATCATAGAAGGAGATCAGATTAGCCAGGAAACACCTGCCTTTCATAACCCCCTGGCTGGCTTTTTCTATTCACTTGATTGTCCCATAAATGTCATGTGAAGACATTCGTGATGACCTGTTCAATAACCTTACCAGGTACTGAGGTCAAACTGACAGGTCTGTAATTCCCTGCATCTTCCTTCCTTCCCATCTTGTAGATTAGAGACACATTCACTAACCTCCAGTCAACTGAGACCTCCCAGTTAGCCAAGACTGCAAGTAAGTTATTGAACGTAGCTTGGTGAACACTTCCACGAGCTTCTTCAGTACCCATGGATAAATCCCATCTGGCTCCATAGACCTATGAACTTTCAAAATGATGTATTAGTTCACTTATACCACATTATCTGGTTCAGATCCATTTAACTTAAGACAACCTCAGCAAGTTATCCAGGAAATGGTAAATCTTACCTAGAAGGGTATCTAAGTTAAACACATTTGAGTAACTGCAGACATTTACAGAATAGGAGTTGACATCTGAACTGGTGGTCTAGATTCCTCTGACAGACAAAGAAGAGAAATAGGCATTTGTAGGTGTCATTCATTATTTCCTGATATAGATTTATAAAGCAGACCTGAGAAACTGTTTTTCCATTGCCTGTTTCTCCCCATAGACTACTCCATGAGGCTAAGGCTACTAGCTGAACTGTACGTACATTTCTTGTAAACTTCTAACATTAGGTGCTAATGAAATCAATCTCCTTTGAACCAGGCTTTAATTGCTGGCCTTGCTGTCCACTTTCGTTGTTATATAATCATTGTGCATTACTTCAGGGTTCTTGGTTGTTTCCTTCTTTTTTGTTTTTGTTTTTCTTTGTCTATTTTTTGATGGCATGTTAAAATATGAAATGTTTCAGAACTCTATGTCCTATTCTTGTAAAACAGTGAAATAGAAGGATTATTTCAGACAGAGATTACACTGTCATGACTACTTAGTGTTCACAGTGCAACACATGTTTACTACACTTGGCTCTGATATGTGCCACCCTCCTGTTTGATTTACATATTTGGTAAAAGTGAAAATGACAACCTTTAAAATGCATCAATAAACACATTATTACTGTTAGAATATTGGAAAAAAGTCTTCATTTCTCCATATATCTAAGACAGTCATACAAATCTCAAAAATTCAATATTGTTCAAATACTTGTGACAGTAAAAAAAATAACAATAAATAAATGCTGAGACTAGTAGTGTGGTTGATTATTTCTGTTTGCTTGTTTGTTTGTTTGTTTGTTCCTGAAAGTTTGTCCAACATCAAACATCCTGGCTTGTATCAGAAATAGTGTGGCCCAATTAAACTCCACAAAACCAAGTATTCAGCTAGAGTGAATATTCACAATGAAGTATAAACCATGAAAGAAAGTTTTAAAAAGACAAGTTGGCATGCACTGTCTGGCAGTGCTATTACAAATTTTGTAGTACATTAAAAAAAAAAAAATCTTGGAAATGACTTATTTCCTTTTATTTTCCTTTTCCTTTTTATTTCTTTGAGCTGAGTTATTGACAGACATATTAACATTTCTTTTGTTTATATTTGAGTGCTGAATTATCTTTAATTGTCATGTACATTCTTCTGCTTGCATGAAAGAATTAATAAACCACTACTGTCAACTTCTGCACAGATATATTCTGCTTATACATGATGTATCAAAGACTGAGAAGAAGAGAACTTTGCTGTAAGTAAATTAATCTAAATGGACCCAGGAGTCTTTTAGAATATTGAATAGAATGGAAGTTAAGAAAAAAAAATATTAAATTTCCCCTTGGACTTTTCAGAATTTTCAACATCTTTATTTCAATTGGGTTTGTTCAGCCTGGAGAAGTGAAAGCTCTGGAGAGACCTTACAGCATCCTTCCAGTACCTAAAGGGTACAGAAAAGCTGGGGAGGAACTTTTTGTCAGGGAGTGTAGTGATATGTCAAGGAGTAATGGCTTTAAACTGAAAGAGGATAGATTTAGATTAGATTCAGAAGAAATTCTTCACTCTGAGGGTGGTGAGACACTGGAACAGATTGCTCAGAGAAGCTGTAGATGCCCCAGCCCTGGAGGTATTCAAGGCCAGGTTGAATGGGGCTTTGAGCATCCTGGTCTGGTGGGAGGTGTCCCGGTCCATGGCGGGGGTGTTAGAATTAAGTGATTTTTAATGTCCCTTCCAACCCAAACCATGCTATGACTCCATGATAAGTCAAAGGGAAAAAACAGGTGTGCCACTCATAGGACAAAATCATATATTATACAACTTGATACGTTGTCTGGGACAGGAACTGTTTTTCAATCCGGGTACTGGAAAGAAAACAATCTTACAGATCTTCTCTTATCATGAGCAAAGTACTTTACATAAAATTTTTCTTGTTCCACCAGAAAATGGTTGCTATTTTTTATTAAAATGGTCAGTAATATACTTATATTGTTCAAATACTAGTAAGTAAGTGGTAATGCGTGCTACAGATCTACTCATGGCATGTCCTCACTTGAAACTTGCATGAAAATATAAAATCACAAATAAAATATTGATGACAGGACAGCCTGGCTGTGTTGGCCTGATTGGATTGTCTGAGAGGAAGAATATGTCATTTTCACAAGTCTGCACAAAGAATAGCCCTTGTAAGCCTGAGCTCAAACTCATTCCATAGTTCATGCCGCAGCAGACGGAAAACTGCAAGCAGCCACTCTTCTGCACCTGCATAGGGAAGAGTTCAGTAGCTACACAGTGCACGTAGCAGGAAGTAAAATAATATTTGAAATCTGTACAAGTCTATTTTATTGTTCCAGAATCAAATTAACTTTGATAATAGCTTCCATATTATATCTATTACTTTGAGTGCCCACAGGCCATGTAAGTCTGTTAGGCTTTGCTGGCAAGTCATAATCTTGCTTAAGTCCAAATGCATGATTTTGATTCTTACAAAATTTCTCAGAAAGTGTCATTTTAAGAGAAAGGTAAATATATGTCAATTTAGTGAAATTGCAGCAAATAATTTCACTGAAGAAATTTAAATTTTCCAAATAAAACATTACTCTTCAATGAAAGAGTTTTGTTAAAATGCTTGTTATGTTGAAAGCTTTGGTTTTTTTTTCATTTTAGAATCTCTTTGAGTCTGACAATTACAGTTAATCAATGGAAAATAAAAATCTTAATAACCTTTGAATGACAGACCAACACTAAACTATTTTTCTGCCTAATTTCTCAGTCCAACCACCAAAGGAAAAAAAAAATAAAAAAAATAAAGTCTAACTTATTCACAGATTTAAGCAGAAAGTACAACAGTTTAACAATTTGATGTACAGCAAAGCTACATATTTTTTCCTGCTAGCATTACATCTCTGCCTCCCACAAAGTATCTAATTACCACCCATCCCTTCTTCCTGCTTTCATCCTCCTTCTCACACCCCCAGAAGGGTGCACATAGCCTCTGCAACCTGCATAATCTGTGGTGTCAGTGGTGCAGCAGAGAGGCTGCACCCATAGCTGCCGTTATCTTTCACTTAGTGGACGTCTGGCTGACACATGTGATAACATGCTGGATTGTGGCCTTCCAGAACATCTTTGAGGCACCCCTGTAAATTACTTAAATGTGCTTCACTGCTCCCTGATAAGCCACAAGGCAGAAAGCAGACTGAGGGATGTCTTAAACATTGTTTGTCTGATCTTCCTGTGCATTTTAGTCCCCTTTTCCAAGACAGCTACTGCTTTTTTTCCACAGTAGTACACTGGCTAGCAACTGGGACAGTCCCTCTAACTCACGCCATCCTGCACAGGGTAGAGGTGACCCCAAGGGCTGTGCATATAAGGCTGGATAAAACAGGGAAGGCAGAGGCAGGGAATGGTTTCCTAGAGTCTTTATTAATTGCAGGACTCTTGCTAGTGCTGCTTTGGTTCCTGCCACCTAACATAGCCCTGAACAACCCCTGGATGCATTTGGAAGGGATGGCAACACCTGCAGGGGACTTCTCCCAGCAGTCAAAAGCCATCTTTCTTTGACAGGGAGATGGTATCATCATATAGATATACCTACATATACATGCACACACACAAATATATACGTATACATGTATACATAAATATATATACACACATGCACATGTATACATATATTCTTATACATATATATACACACATAGTGTTATTCCACTTGCCTTCTGAGCACTGCACAGGCTCTAGCCTGTCAAGTTTAATGAGGTAGAGTGAGAGGCTAATTATTTTCTATCCCACAAAAACAATTGTGCACTTAGATTCATTCACAACCAAAGCCAATGTAAGTTTCAATCTTTGGAGAATTTTTAAGGAGGAAGGGGAAAAAAAGTTTTGTAACAAATACAGGGTAATTTTTTTTGTTTTTGTTTTTTTCTTGTTCATTTTGTTTCTCTTTTTAACACTAAAGCTTTTCTTGATGAAAATCTAAAGTTTTCCTTTCCTTAGATGAATAAGTACTAAAAATATTAACTCTATTTTGAATAATATTCATTTTACCTTTATTTGGTACTCTGAGTCTCAATCCCATACTGAGATTTTCTATTTGAGGTTTTTGTTCATGATTACAATAGAAGCAGAAGAGGGCCCTAGACAGAAAAAAAGTGACACATCCATCCAACTTAAAATGAAACATTGTGGTTTTACATATTTTCAATGATTTGAACAGAAACTGACTATAAATATGGTCACTTCTAAGAATAGAAGACAAGTAAATACAAAATGCTAATACTGCAGTCTGGAAAATGGGGTATTCTGTAGGTAGGTTTTGCTTGTCTGTGCATGTTTTCTTGTTTCCATTTATTTTGCGTTATTACTAAGATTTGCATTTCCTGGCACCCCTTGTCTTCACCGGCTTTTCATTTATTTCCAGTTTTGTTCTGAATATGTATATTTTCTTGTTTGCCAGAATCTCTCAGTTTCTTTGAGTCACTATTATATAAATCTCTGTAATTGATTAGTTTAGTACTACAAAGCATTTTGTCATGTGGTATAGATGAAAAATACCAAAGGGACAAAAAATATTTATAGCATCCCCATAGGCAATAACTACTTTAGAGTAGTTACAATACTCCAAATAATAGCTCAATAACTTCAAGACATTAGCAAGATGTAGTTTTTGATCCCAGATTTGAACTGTTATTAAACTAAAAGGGAATCATCAATCAGAGTCAGGAAAACAGGGTCCCTGAAACAAGCTTATCTTCCTAAGGCATATATTGCCGCGTACTAATTAACTTCCTACAATATCATTTGTCAGATTATCAATTATTTATGACAATATAAGCATTGATAATCTTCTGAAGTACAGTCTACTATTAGTTAATTATACATTATCAAATTTAAGATAAATTTCTACATAGGGATACAAAGACTTCACAGAGGATGAACAGACCTCATATTTGGGTGAGGTATGCTGATTTTAGAAGGTAACAGGCCTGGGCTAGGCACACACCTAATTCACTGCAAACACCTCATTGGTTGTTCTGTGCTTTGAATTAAGTTATTCTATTTATGATTTACTCTATTTAGGTTCTTCAACCATCCTCCATAATGCAACATAACTGATCTTGTTTCTAATTTTATTAATATTACTATTATCAATAAACTCCAGCAAAGATCAGCTTGTAAATTATTCTTCTGGAAGTATTCCAAGCTAAAATGTTTCCTATATTGGTGGTAATTCCACTGGGCTCCTAACACATGTGAACATGAACATGCACACTCATGCATACAGTATACATACTTAAAATGACCCAATACAAATTAAAAAATACATACTGCATAACCGCAGTTTTGCTTCTTCAGTGCTTAGCTGAGTTTACTCCATTTGGATTTTTCTTTATTCTTCAGTTCTCTCAGACTCAGAAACTTAACTTGTTTATTTTCCTAGGTTGCCTGCCGAGAGAAGTCAGCATATTAAGCATGCCTTTCTGCAAAAACACCTAACACCTCACAGCCAGGTGAGTCAGCAGCAGAGCTCTGCAGTTCTGGGTGACATACCTGGATCTGATGTGGCATAACACCACTGGTCTACTGAGTATTGCACCTCCAAATGATATAGAAGAAATGAACCTTCTTTCTTTGACCAACTGGAGCTAAAGATAAAAGATGATAATGATAAAACAAAAAGCTCCAGCCTAAACACTGTAAAGAGACAGAAAAGAGAATGAATGCTGAGAGAGAGGAAGCGTTCTAAATATCAAATGAACATTTACGTTATTTTTGGCTCGGCTAGCACAAAACAATCCCAGAAGCCAGCACCAGCTCCAGTGCAGCCTGTAATACCAGTTATTCAGTCCTGGATTACCACTGATTCTGCATAGAGTACACTGAGCTTGCTGTAACATCTTGCTGTGTCTTTGTGTGTTGTGCTCCAACTGTTCTAGTAGTGTCATTATCATTATTAGTTCTAAGATTTCCTAAATGTTTTCACTGCCTCATCTATTTTATGACTTTTGCAGTGAATATAGTCGTTATGATTAGTAAAGTAGAGGTGTTTAGAGAAGTATTTATGGATTAAATTATATTAAATTTTCAAGAAGAGGATATTTCTAACAGTGCTTGTTTATTTCATGAGAAATACCAGCCACAACAACAAAACCAAGAACAGTAGAAAGCACCAGCTCCAGCTGCCTTGTGCTTATATTTCTTATTAAAAGTCTGATAATAACTTTGCTGAATTCCAATTTGAATACACATAAGTGAGTGTGAATGAATGCACACACGTTGAAAACAATGGAGGTACAGTCGTTTACACCATTTCTGGATTTGTCTCACATTAACACGCCTCCTAGTATTTTTCAGTCCTGACTTGGAACAGCAGGTGTTGTTCCATGAATCATGAATTATACCCAATTACATTTGTTTTCTGCTGTGAAGTATTTTTCACTGAGGATTACAATGAGAATAAGTCTAAATGAAGCCTTAATAGACAATAATCTCATCTCAGATATAATGGTTTATATCAGAAGTAACTTCACCAAAACCAACAGCACCGACAGCACTGATCTCCATTGCCTTGTAATGTAACATATACCTTTCCAAAGCAGAACAGGGATATTTTATACTCATTTAGCACTATTTCATGTAGCAAGTTCATAACAAGTCACATCTGCCACAGTCAACTTCTGTGGTGGTGCTTGAAACTGTGTTGCTTAAACTATGCAGCCTATTTTATTTTTATTTATTTTATTTTTTTCTGTTTTAGTATCACAGAATCACAGAATTGTAGGGGTTGGAAGGGACCTCCAGAGATCATCGGGTCCAACCCCCTTGCCAAAGCAGGTTCCGTAGAGCAGGTTGCCCACCCAGGTAGGTGTCCAGACGGGCCTTGAATATCTCCAGAGAAAGAGACTCAACAACCTCCCTGGGCAGCCTGTTCCAGTGCTCTGTCACCCTCACTGTGAAGAAGTTATTTCACATGTTGGTGCAGAATTTCCTGTGATCCATTTTTTGGCCATTGCCCCTTGTCGTGTCCCCACAAACCACTGAAAAGAGGTTGGCCAAATCCCACTGTCTCTCACACTTAAGATATTTGTAAACATTGATGAGATCCCTTATCAGTCTTCTATTCTCAAGGCTGAACAGACCCAGGTCTCAGCCTTTCCTCATAGGGAAGATGCTTCAGGCCCCGTATCATTTTTGTGGCCCTCCGCTGGACTCTTTCTAGGAGATCCCTGTCTTTTCTGTACTGGGGAGCCCAGAACTGGACACAGTACTCCAGGTGAGGCTTGACCAGGGCAGAGTAGAGGGGGAGGATCACCTCCGCTAACCTGCTGGCCATGCTCCTTTTAATGCACACCAGGATCCCATTGGCCTTCTTGACCACCAGGGCACACTGCTGGCTCACAATACGTTACTTTAAAAACAATCAGTTATTCTCTCCTCAGTTTGAACTAGTGTTACAGTTTCTATTCAAGCTGTGGGAGAAAAAACACTCCAGCAAGTCTTCCCAATCACCTTGGCAGTTCCTCTGAAAAAAAAAAGAAAAAAGTCAAGTATCCGCGGAAATGTATTAACTGCAAACATGCATACTAAATACTTTAATTTCTTTATGGCTTAGCATTGCTTAAAAATAAATAAATAAAATATAAAATAAAATAAAATAAAATAAAATAAAATAAAATAAAATAAAATAAAATAAAATAAAATAAAATAAAATAAAATACAAATTTAGTGTTTCAGGAAGCATTAACCATTGCAATGGTCATTGTTTTTAGTAGAAGAAAAGAGGTCAGATACAAAAGCACAACACTACTTTACAAAAACACACTACCTTTTGCCTGCTGATGTTTAGACCCCAAAATACTCGTTCAGTATTAATTTTCTATGTAATTGGATTATTGTTATTGCTCCCAGACTTGAATAGATGACTGATCTCCATCAGATGATCTTGCTGTGATCAATGCTATAGACGCCCTATGAGTTCCCATTTATTGCAGTTATGTAGAAATATTATGGCCAGACATTTTTTTCTTTTTTGCTCACTTGTTTGCTCACAGTGAAACTGTGATACTGTCTGCTCAATAAGTAAAACTACCAAAAGAATATGATACACATTTTAATTCAAAGAGAAAGAGTATCTGTAATCAGCTTTACCCCCAATATATATATAGATATAAAAATTTATAAATATGTATATATAAAAGAAAAAAGAAACAGACCCTAAACTATCAAGCTTTCCAGTAGCCATTAAAAATCTCTTATTGCCCTTCCTCCTGCCTCTCAAAGTTGCAGGCATCATAACTATCACTCACATTTCAAATCTCTAATTGGTACCATTAACCATCATCAGTGAGACGTTTAATTGCCTCTTCTGCAGTTCATCATGTTGGAATTGTATTTCATTTAATGTATGTCAAACCCATATAGAAAATTCAGTTAATATGCTTCACATTTTTGTTTATTTTCCAGTGTAGTATGTGTTATAATGCACTGCATGCTGAGATTTCTCAGGTTATAAAATACACAACCAAAATCATTGCTTAAAAGCTTTTGATGATTGTTCATGCCTCTCAGTCCTAATGCATCAGTGAAATCTTTGGAAGAAAATTATAATGCATAGAGATTTTAGCAAATCCACATTGTTTATTTGTTTATTCACATATTAAATGTAGAAAATAATCTCACACATTATTATTTCTATTGAAGCCAGAAATCTCTCATACTGTGCAGAAAAAGGAAAGGCTGTGTTGCAGGGATTAATAATGCATCTAATATGAATATCTTGGTAAAATTAAAGATGAAAGAAACAACAAAAATAACATGAAAGCTGAAACATCAAAACACTAAAGCATGGACATTCTGAATTCAGAATGCCATTTCACTATTATTACAGATCTTTTGTGCCTAGGTGTTGTAACAAAGAACTACACAAATCCAAAGCACATTTAAACAAAAATTGTGCACCCATTTATGAATATATATGTGTATGTGTGTAGTTCAAGAAGTTTACTAAATACACAGTCATTACTAATAACTTACTGCTGCAGGAATACAGTAGCATAATGTAGTACTGAGGCTCCCTGCCGCCTTATTTTTCAAGTCACCATTTCTATAGCTTATAATTTTGCAAAATATTAATGATTTGAGGTGATTTTTTTAATGACAGATGCCTGCCTGAGGCTGTTTCTTTGGTGGGTAACAATCAATCAAACAACTCAACCATTTTGGGGAATTGAATTAGGGAAAAATTAACATTGCAATGTGCATAACCTCATTTTATAAAGAAGAACTGTGTTTTGAAGCCCAGACATCACATTTGCAATGGGAAGGCTTTTTATCATCTTTTAAAAAAATCTGTAGAAATTTACCAGTTCTAAACATTTGGGGAAAACAAAAATTTAAAAGTCAGTTTTGCATGCTCAGAAAAAATGTTTTGCTAGAGCTTCATTTAACCTAACATAGTTCTTAGTGTTGTGCACAGAATTGCACATGTTCTAGGCCTCAGACTGACTGAGGATGCTGCACATCACTTGACTATACTGGCTAAGGGGAAAAGGCTAGGCAAGAAAGATGACCAAACTTGGAAAACAAGGAACCAAAATCTCTTGTGTCATTAATGAATATCCTACTGGCAAAAGGAGTCTTGGAGAGATCAGTATCAAAAATATCCACTAAACCTAGTCACTTAGTTTGAAATACTAACCCCATTCTTTATTTCTGGAATGCCATGTAACAGGGAACTTCTGCCCCACAGAACGACACAACAGCAGGAACATTTTTAGGCGACAGTGAGACCATTGCAGGTAAGGAGATGACACGCTATTAAGGTAAGCAGCACTGTAGCATTCAATGTGTTTGATGACCTAATAATGTCTTTTGGTGAGAGAGTAATGGAGAAAAAAATCAGCCACTAAATGAATGAACATTGGTGGATGAGGATCATATCTTGGCAATGGATTAGTAGGAAAACTGAAATACTTTGTTTTTTTTCCTCTGTCTTACCAGGCAAGCCAGCATGTTTAAGTAGCAAAAGGACAGGCATTAAAACTGAGTTATTCAACTTATAGACTCTGAAGATGTACCCAAGACTGTAGAAGAGTTGGCCAATTTTTATTTTTTTTATTTTTTTTTATTTTTATTACAGTAATTATAAAGCTGTTAATAATATTTAAAAATCATGGCAAAGACAAATCAGGCTTATATCTAAAAATAGTAAGAAGGACAATCTGAGGTACTATCAGCAGGTCAAACTAAGCTCTATCCCTGGCAGGATGGAGTATGTATATCATCCTGGCATCCATTTATGACCATGCACATGACAAGAAGGCAATCAGGAACAGTCACTACAGATTTACAAAGGCAAATCATACCTGACCAACCTGATTGCCTTCTGTGAAGAAATGACTGACTATGAAGATAAGGGATAACTGTTCCTGCAACTTTCACTTCAGTAAGGCATTTGTCAGTGTCTTCCACATTATCACACGGAGCCTGAGAATGTATGGTGGGATAAATAGTTTTTTTTAACTGGACTGAAAAGTAGCTGCACCAGTGAGCTCCAAGGACATATTAAATAGTTTGAAGTCTGAAGGTTAGTAATGAATGAGGTACCCCAGGGTTTGATATCAGTGTCGGTGCAGTTTAGTATCTTCTCCTGGAGCACTAGGCACAACACTCTTTCAGAAAATTTGTGGAGGAAGTTTTCAATACATCAGATTATATGGATTCAGACCTGGGACCTTGAGAAACATGACAACTGTGCCAACAGAAGCTTTGTAAAGCTCAAGAAGTAGAAAATTCTGCATGTGAGATGGAATGATATCATTGACAAGTGGCATTCTTCAGGGGTCAGTATTGGGAACAGTGTTGTTTAATATCTTTGCTGGTGACATGGGCAATGGGATTGAGCACACCCTCAGCAAGTCGGCCAATGACACCAAGCTGTGTGGTGTGGTCAACACACTGGAAGGAAGAGATGCCATCCAGAGGGACTCTGACAGGCTTGAGGGGTGGGCCTGTGTGAACCTCATGAAGTTCAACAAGTGCCACGTCCTGCACCTGGGTTGGGGCAATCCCAAGCACAACTACAGGCTGTGTGGAAAATGGATTGAGAGCAGCCCTGAGGAGAAGGACTTGGGAAGGTTAGTTGATGAGAAGCTCATCTTGAAGAGCTGGCAATGTGCATTTGCAGACCAGAAAACCAAACATTCTGAGCTGCATGAAAAGAAGCATTACCAGCAGGTCAAGAGAGGTGGTTCTCACCCTCTAATCTGCTCTTGTGCTACCCCACCTGGAGCACTGTTCAGCTCTGGGACCCCCAGGACAACAGAGACATCGACATCTTTGAGTGAGTCAAAGATGATCAAGGGTCTGGAGCACCTCTCTTATGAAGGCAGGCTGAGAGAATTGGGGTTGTTCATCCTGGAGAAGAGAAGGCTCCAGGGAGACCATATAACAGCCTTCCAGTACCTAAAGAGGGCCTACAAGAAAAGATTAGGAGGGACTCTTTGTCAGGGAGTGTAGTGATAGGACAAGGAGTAAGGGTTCTAAATTAAAAGAGAGTAGATTTAGATTAGATATTTCCAAAAAATTCTTTGTGGTGAGGGACAGGTATGCCAGAGAAATTATAGATGCCCCATCCTTGGAAGTGCTTAAAGCCAAGATGAGTCTCTGAGCAACCTGGTCTAGTGGGAAGTGTCCCTGCCCATGGCAGGGGGGGTGGAACTAGATGATCTTTAAGGTCTCTTCCAACCCAAAGCATTCTATAATTCTATTCTGCTTACATCTTATTCGAATGCTTTGTGTGCTCTTCAGGGTCTCTCTTCAGGGTCTTTCAGTTTATATAGATGAACTGCTTTGTGAACAAGAGATTTAGTGATATTGAGTTCTGCAAAGAGGAAAAAACTTGTGGATATAATCACGAGAGCAAGAAGCAAGTTGTAGTGATTTACAAGAACTTCACAGATTCCAAAGTTTTAAGGTCAGAAATAGGAATTCAGGAAAAAAAAAAAAAAAAAGTTTCATTGAAAAAAGATCTAGTTGGATCAGAATGTAAATGTGAATCAACAGTTCCACACCTTTGTAAAAAGTTACACAACATACTGAAAGGTATGAAACTATATTGAAATATATAGACAGCCTGCAAAAAAATCTTGTGCTTTACCCTGCTCTGTTAAAGCCTCAGCTGGATTTCTTTTTTCAATTTCAGGCACTGTAGTTTATGAAGGATGAAAAATTAAAGAGAGCTCAGTAGAATAAAAAGAGCAACTGGGATTCTAGAAAACAAAACTGGAGAGAAAAGACTGAATGAATTAAAAAAAAAAAAGGAGTTTCTTCAGGTATATGAAACACTGCAAGAACAAGAGAAAGAGCAAATTATTCTTCATGCTCTACTAAATAGAAGAACTGATGGATTTAAAATGCAACAAAGGTTGAGATTAGGATTAGAATATAAGAAAATGGTAACACAAGTATTGGTAGTATGGTAAGAATAGTGAAATAGCTAAAATAGATTTTCTGGGAGACTGTGGACTCTCCAACTGTAGAAATATTCAAAATGATGTGCAAGAGCTATCAGTACTCAGAGATATTGCTCAGAAGGAGGAGATTAGGCAATGAATTTATTAAAATATTTCATTTTATTTTTTCCTTTGACTATATAGAAACCAATGTTACTTGACTGTTCTGTACAATATACCCTGTTTAAAATATTAGATAGTGCAAGTATTGTATTATTCCCTGAACTCTTTTCTAATAGCTAATTATTTTGTTAGTAAAACTATAGTGTTTTATTTCTCCTCTCAGTTTGTTTGGGTTATCATTCTTCCAGTCATATTGTACTGAACTCATGTTCTGAAAGTAAATTTATCCTGGAGCCATGAAAATTCCCACTATTTCACTTGCACAGACAACTGTACAAATGATTTTGAGTCATGTGCACCAAAACCATTCTCATACCTGTATTTTGACAAGCTCATGAACAAAGGTAATAATCAAGCCATTTAGTATGAAAGTATGAAAACAAGAGGCAATTTCAGTTCATGGAAAGTATTCACTGCAGTTCCACTTCTGTCAGGATGGTTTCCTAGAACAGCTACATCTTTTTTCTTTGGCAAATACTCTGTGTACGAATATATATATATATATATATTACTTGCTCATTTTTTTTTTTTCAAATTCAAGTTAAATTCAGTGAAAACTTTCAGCCCAAAAAATATTCAGTATTTTTGAAGATTCTAAATATACTGTTTTGACATTAGCATTAGCATCTATTCTATTATTATTATTTGAAAAAGATTAATTGTTTTCTTTCAAAGGGAAATTTCACTTCCCACTTACACGAAAAAAAAAAAAAAGTGCTTGATTAAAACTCCCCACTCTTTTCAGGTCATAAATATTTCACTTAATATAAAATTACTTATTTTCATAGGTTAAATTTTTGTTTGGGTTCTGTTTTTTTTTTTTTTTTTAATGCCTGGTAAATTTTTGGATGCAGCACAGCTCATAAACAACAGTTCTTGACTGAGTGATTCTTGAAAGAATCACTGGCCACACCAGGGCTTTATAGCTGCAAGCTTCATCACATCATAGACGTTGGTCTATGATCTTAACCTTAGGTGAATACCTCTGTGTTAAATGGCACAGCAGTCACTGAAAGTTTATCCAGGGTTTCAGAGTGTTCAAAGGCTTATTATCATTAGGAGTTCTCTTGTACACTACAAGTACAACACAGGAGCTGCTATGGGCTGTGTTTTCACACCTGGAACTTCATCCATATTGTGCATTATTGACCACCCGAACCTGATGATGTCAAAAATAGCATAATTCTTACAGCACTGTATGCGAAATGTCAGTGATGGTCTAGGGAACATGTAAGTAAAATGAAATGAATATGCAATTATATTGCTCAAATTCATTTCTGACAGTATCTCCATATCCCATGTTTGTTACATTTCACTTACGTGTTCCCTGCAGAGATGTATTAACATCACTATGTTTCATTTTAACAGTGTTACATTGTCTCCCCAGACCTTCCCTGAGATTGTAGCACTATCGTCTTCTGTGACCTAAATTACCATCTCATATTGCCACCAATATTTTTATTTATTTATTTTTCTTCCCTAGCAAGGAATAACACTCCCGACATTATTTAGCACCTTGAGCCCAACTGTTATTGCAAATTTACGTCCCAGTAAGGGTTTGAAGAGTCCGCAAAAGAAAAAGACTTGTAAGAATTACTGCAAACAAATAGACAGGCATGTCCTATATAACTGGTATCAGGAAACATAGAAGATAAAGGGGATGAAGGAAGTATGAATATTCCCATTTACATGGGGAAGGTAAGCAGTGCAGAGATTGAGAGAGCTAATAATAGATTTACATATCTAAAGCAGGATTTGGAGAAAATAGAGATGCTTGGGTGAATAGTTGTAATATGAGCAGCAAAGCAACATCTGTTTTCTAAACTTGAAGGCACTTCCACCCAAGAAAGACTGTAGCTCTGACTTTACAAGAGGTTAGTATTCCCTTTTATGAGTATGCGTGAAGTTTTCTGAACCTAAGCAACACAGGAGTATCAAGAGTGGCCCCGTGTGAGCTCATGTTAAATCCTGGGAAGCTCCATGGAGCAATGTGCTGTGCTCTGTAGTGCTGACCATCCAACACAGGGTGCAGCTCACAACCACATTGTTTTAAAACATTGCTGTTAGAAAAGATGATGTTCTCAACCATCCATTTTGTAATCAGGAGTCAAATCAGAAAACATTTATCAGGAAGGTAGGATCCAGAGGTTTTTTTCTGTTCCATAAGAGAGAAAAAAAAGCACCTATTTTTGGAGGAAAGTTCTCATCTCAAGGCTATTTCCATTTTTACATTAAGTAGTCTTTGAACTATAGGAACAGAAATAGGAACCCAGGTTTCTTTGCCTTAAGGTGAGTACTCTAATCAATTAGTTAAAAGTTTCACTCATGCTTCCTTGAATTATTTTCTTAATGTTGAGGTTACAACATGATGACTGGAAAATAGCCAGATAACCTCTAGAGTGTCTAATGAGTAGATACTCTTAAAGTAAATGATATAGATTTAAGCCATTGTGGCTACATAAGGAACTGAACCCAGATTTTGCACATCTAAGATGAGTAACAGTAAGATACGATATAATGTTTGCCTCTTTGTTGTCAAAACAGAAGACTGCTTCCTGTTCTGTTGCTTTAAATAATGATTGAAAACACCAACCTAACCCTCACTGACATGGCCAGAGAAACTTAGAGAGACTTTGTAGCACAGATAAGAATAAAACAAAGAGGTACAAAACCAGTCCTGTTTCAAATCAGAAGGCTTTTTTTCTCTTCTTTACAGTATTTTTTTTTCTTTACCAAAATTACATTTACTTCTGTTTTCTAAAAATGAAAATAAAAATGTTTCGGTAAAGTACTTTCATATTTTGTACAACCCATCCTAAGTATATTCAAGTCATGATGCATCTTCTAAACACAAGGAAAACAACAACTCTGTATGGTTTCTGTTCCTACTGAAGAAACAATGTGGCTAAGTACAATGAGCTTTAGTCTACGCTCATCTATGCATTATAGATAAAGTAGTTGTTTAAAGTTTAGTACACTACATCTCCAAAAAATTTTGAAAATAATAGGTTTATATAGACATAGTCACAACAAGTATAAAGGTAATGGGGTTAACATATGAATCTAATTAGGTCAGTCAGGCTTGTAGCTGTAAAAATTAGTTATATGAAGAGACTACTTGCATTTTAGACACAAGGATAAGTATAGAGGCTGGCATTTGTAAGATTCAAAATATTTGCAAATTTTTACTGGGAATACTTAAAAGCTCAAACTTATTCAAATTCATTTTCTGCTGAGCAGAAACTTATTTTTAAAAGCATCATTGTGCAGTCTCAGTGGTTTTATTCAATACACCTTCACAAACAGAATGAATTCTAATTGTATAAATTTGCCATTTCTAAGCATTTATGTCTGAGTTTTTTTCTTTGAATGCACACAGAGATCTCATTGGTTTCAAAGGAAATAGTGTGCATGCACCTGGTAACAGACTTCTCTGTATTATAGTCAGGAGGAGGTTGGCCTGGCAGCATAATTGATATGAGTTTTGAATGACTTAGTTCTTCAAGACTGGGCTCTGTACTTGGAAAATGAAAATAGAGGCTAACTCCAAAAGATATTTATATATAGCTAGCAATGATTCCCATACTAAATCTAGTTCTGTAACTCAGTCAAAAGGGTTCAGCTAACATCATAAACCATGAGAGTGAAGCTCAAACAGTTTATGAATAGCAACTGTCACACAGATTGAATCTCTTCTTTGCTATTCGGTCAAGGGGTATTTGTTATTGCTTATAATATTTAGAAAGTCATTTTTGGAATTGAGGTATTGAAAGTCTCACAGATAAAAATATTTTATAAAATATTAACCAGCATAATAGAAAGACACATTGGGTGCTCATTTTATTTAAACATTTAATTTTCAGAGGAGTCCTTCAGGGCAGCAGCAGGAATGTCATACATATTAAAAATGAGAAGAATTATAATAGAATGGACTTAGAGAACAATGACATGATAAAGGATCCCAAAGCATATGCAGAAAATGAAAGGGCCAAGCAAACAAGCAGCCCTGTTTTAACACATGCAGTCAAATTTTAAATTGCCAGCAGCTTTTCAACTAGGTATATATTTACACATGCATATATATATATTTGTGTATGTATACTCATGTATGTATAATAGACATCCTCACTAGTTTTGCATGGGAACTACATGAAAACTTCATGTCTTATGCTGGAGAAAACATTCTGCCTTTTCTCTTTCTAGAGCTTGGCTAATAGTTAACAAGCAAGCTGGCAAAGCTAATAGTAAATAAGGTTAATAATATGATAATTGAGGAAACAATAGGTTCTTAGATACTCCATATTTATTATGGATTTCTCATTAGGCCATTTAGGGACAGAGTTAACATATCATTAATGAAGACTCATACACTGGAAAAGTCATCTGTTGTGAAGAACTACTATATTACTCCTTATGGACAGATATTTCCAGAAAAAAAAAAAATCAGTCTACAAAACTGATTAGGAAAGAAGTTACTGAAGTTTCTGAAGTTACAAAATGTTAGTTGAAGACAGACATTAAAAGTTGATTTGCCACATGACAGTGGCCCTTTGTCTTAATAAGATTGCATTAGAAGATGGTTACAAATACTTTTTTTTTTTTTTTTCTATCAGCTTCTTTATTGAAGCTGCACTAGTTTCTGGAGCCATTTTCCCTGCACAAAAGTTATGATGTCATTTTTATTTTAGATTTACTTCTAGCTAGAGCTAGAGAAGACTATGGGAATTTTCCTTCTAAGTTGCCACTACCATCATCCTTTTATCATAGGAACAATTAACCACGTCTAACAAAAGCCCTGTCAAAAGCATATATTCATAAGAGACCAATACCTGCAACTGTTTCAGTTTAAGAGCACCAGATATAAAGCACCAACACCTTTAAAAAAAAGATCTGTTTTTCATCTGGCACATATTCAACATTTCCTTCAGCAGTGCTGTAAGTTTAAACTCACCCTGTAACTACATGATTACAAGATCAGCTGTAAAAGAAGTTGAAGAAGTATGTAGTTGGGGTTAAAGCTCACTGTCATTTGGTGCACCTCTTATTCATGATTAAATGTAATGTGAAACTGCACTTTTATTGAAAAAAAAAAGAATATAAATAATATAAATTCACATATAATATTGAACCTACTCATACCAATATGTGATTGAATTAGCAAATTTAAGACCAAGGTTACTTAACCAAAATCTTTCAAATACAGTCACCAGAAAAACAGATTTCATGGCTACAATCATTTGGTTAGGCTCACCATAAGGTTAGGCTATATTTTATTTCCTAACAGAGATAAAAAGTAAAACTGAATTTAAGTAAATAATACAAACTTTTAGACTATGCTCATGAATGAAACAACAGAGTGCATATAGGTAATTTTTCTGATATGAATAAGCAGATTTTCCCTATTTTAATGTGGTCATGTCATAGAGGGTTTTGTTGTTTTGTTTTATTTTTCTGTCTTTATATGAAAATGGTGGCAAATCAGAGGATTTTGGAACATTTAAAATAACATCAGTAAAGAGATAAGCCTGGAAATACAAAGGTCTAGAAATGAGATTTACTGATTCTAAGAAAGTTCATAAAACACATCGTCTAAAATATTATAATCCCAGGGAAGGCTTCTCTGCATATCATATTAACCAATTTAAGAGTGGCCTCTCCCACCCCAACCCCCAACAGCCTATGTATTCAGTTTCATTTTAGTGTAGAGAGACAGACATCTAAATGAAAATCTAGTCCTTCAGCTAGTTTTTTCATACTCCACTGAATGAATACGATGCTACCATCAGGGCTCTCTGTGCACTGGAAAGATCTACAAGCTCTTCCCCCACTTCTTAAGGCTTTGCTGCTTACATTCAAGATAGCTCTGATAAGGTGAACCTCAGATCAGATGTCTGGGAGAAATGGGAAGTTAATGATGAAACACTGAGGAGGCTCATCTGAGACTTCAGCCCCTGACTTGGGAACTTCATTTAAGCGCTGGCCTGTGCCTGGATGGGCCTCAACTGACCCTGGACTCCTGCCTTGCTCTGCTCAGCAGACCACTGGGGGCTGCACTGGTGGTGAGGGCACTCTTGGCTCCCCACACCCTGCCCCCTGTGTTGTGGTTTCACTTGACAGGCAGCTCAGCAACACAAAACCATTTGCTCACTCCCTCCTAATCCCCCAAGTGGGATGGGGGAGAGAAATGGAAAAAAAGGTTAAAAAATCATGGGTTGAAATAAAGACAGCTTAACAGGACAGAAAAGGAAGGAAAAATAACAATAATGATAACGATGATAAAAGAATATACAAAGCAAGTGATGCACAGTGCAATTGCTCACCACCTGCTGACCAATGCCCAGACAGTCTAAGAGCAGTGTCCCTGCCCCCAGCCAACTCCCCACAGTTTTACTGTTCAGCATGACACCACATGGTATGGGATATCCCTTTGGCCAGTTTCTGTCAGTTGTCCTAGCTGTGTCCCCATCAGCTCCTTGTGCACACCCAGCCTCTTTGCTGGCAGGGCAGCATCAGAAACTGAAAAGGCCTTGGCTCTGCGTAACCACTGCTCTGCAACTAAACCATCAGTGTCATATCAGCATTATTTTCATCCTAAATCCAAATCACAGCATCATACCAGCTACTAGGAAGAAATTTAACTCTGTCCCACTTGAAACCAGGACACCCTGGCAGCTGAAAGGGACAAGGCTTCCCTGTGTGGAATCCTGTCCACAGAATCCTGTCTTCCAGAGATAAGTACATTTAAAAATACAGTCTTCCCACCTTTCCTCAAAACCTTTCCTAGAATATCTTTTTGGTTGTGTCAGTTGACCAGAAAGCAGAAATTAATTTGGGGGTCTTTACAGGTTATCTCTGACAAAAAATACAGTTGGCTGTTCCTCACCGCTCCTTCAGAAGATGAATTAAGTGCAAATAGCTTGCTACAAAGGGCCAGGTCACAGGGCCAACGATTGGCACAATATTACTCATACTATTAAATTGGTAGTGTGGCCTCCTGAAAGCATTTGGCACAGGCCAACTACTATTCTTCCATACAGTGCAGGGATTAAAATGGGTTCAGAATAATTCTTAATAGGCTTGGATGCAGCTACCCAGTTTCAGAGTTTGTAGAGTTCAGCTGAGCAGGTATATAGTTATAATATCCCTCATGGCCAGAAAACAGCCCCTGGCCAATTTTACTTATAAAAAAAAAAAAAAAAAAAGTGGCTTTGTGAATGAAAAAATCACAAAACCAGCAAAGTCAGTAAATGAGCAGAAAAGAGGCAAAGGAAAAATCTGTGGCCATAGTTATCTTCTTCAGTAAATTTTGACATTTTATATTTCACCATAATTGGGCAAAAAAATATAAAAGATCTCCAAAATGAAGATCATAATCTCTGTAGATTTCTAAACTAGATAGCTGTAGAAAAAGTGTCATTCCTATTACAGGGCTGGAAGGGCACACTTTTACCTAGATTGTCCCAAAACTGGACATTTTGGCCTTGTCTTGGTATGTGGGCAATTTGTGTGCAAAGCTATTTGCAAAAAGAGCAACTCTACCATCTACACCAGTTGTGGTCCAGATCACAGGTTTCTCAAAGGACTAACATGTCTCTGATGCCTTAGGTATACCAATGTTGTAAAGAAGGTATAATGGGGACAAATAATTTGAATGTGTAGTTGAACTACAGCTGGAGTACATCATTTTAGAGAACTTCAGGTGAAGAAGATCCTTTCTAGTACCTGTTATGTCAAAGTGCCTATGTGCAGACCAGACGGCAATCTGAAATAAAGATGAGTTTCTGGACATCTGAGATTCAATATTACCAGAACTGCAATTGACATATATCTGTGATCTAGAAAAATTTTATAATACATAGGCAAGTTCCTACCCTTGTCATGAATTTTTTATCTCTGGTTATTTACAGAAACATACATTCCCAAATTTTTTCTGTACAAATGTTCTAATTCAAATTAAGAGAATTTTCAGCTCCATTTTTAGCAACAGAGGCCCAAGGCTCCAAAGCTTAGCTCAAGGCAAGATGATGAGAACATTTAAAAAACAAGTTTTGAAAAATAAGCTACTGGGCATCTATTTTGTTACATATTTGAAAAGAGTTTTCACTGTATTAAATTAAACATAAATGCAAAAGTGACAAAATGCCAAGGATGGAAAAAGGCACAAAAGGAAAAAATAGCAATTAAAAATGTAGGTTCACTGCCTTAGAGTAGACAAGGATAAAGCCAGTGCTGGTGATATCAGGTTTATTTCCTATGTCTAGTCTAAGGGAAAAAAAAAAGAAAAAAGAAAAAAAAAAAGTTAGCTTTAATGACACTGGACTAATGCCAAATTCCCATGTCCTGGTGCAAGATGAGGTTATGACCCTGGTTAATGAGACTGAAGCTGGTGAACACAAGTGTAAGCAGCATGACACTGCACTGTTAGTGCCATGGTCTGAGAGCAGAGAAGCTTTCACTAACTGCCATGCTAAATAAGCATCCATGAACTCCCAAAACTAAAATGCCTAAAGGGGATGATAAACATATTAATCAAAATAACTCAAGTATTCCCAGTAGGCTATGACAATTCACTTCTGTGAACACTGTGTACTCCTGTTGTAACATCATTTAACATCAACAGAAGCCTTCAAACTGAGAGAATTATTTCAAGATATTGGTTTGCATAATTTCTGTGATTTTTCTGTAGTGTCCTTTAATGACAGTTTTATATAACTATGTTTATACTGGGATTTGTTTTGTTTTGTTTTGTTTTATGGCACGTTCTTAACACTTTCCATAATTTAAAATTGGGATTGGAGAGAAACTGAGAAAAAAAAATCCTTCTTGAGGGACAGAGGAAGAGCATGAAGCACTGATGAGACAGACTGTGCAGACGGAATTGAAATGTAATGAGAAAATGGGTGTTGAAGGTGTGCTGAATAGAGGTCATGGAGAGATGTGGATTGTACTGGATTGTAAGTGCTTCCACAAGAGATGGGGTACACTCACTGAGCAGACTTGCAAAGGCATGGGAAACACATAGAAAATGGTTAAAATTTGGCAGGAGCTATTCCACCTGGTTAGAAATGCAGATCCTTTCTTAGACCCAGACTCCTTCCTTCTGCACTGTGCAGGTTACTGAAGCAATCTGTTCTCCACTATTTTGCATGGAAAAGATTAAATAATGTATTGTTTGTTTAGAACTGCCTAAAAATTACTCCACATAGCCTTGATGATTGGCAAATGTGGGAAGTGTGAATTGTGTGAGCGCAACCTAAAAAGATGCAGACTTTAAACAGGAAAAAAAATATAGAAACTGTTTATAAAACAGAAATTGCTGATAAAAGATGTATCTGTGGAAAATGCCTTCAACTTAGACTAGATTTAACAATGAAGCACATTAACTATTATATTAAAAAAAAAAATCTAAACACTGTTTTACAGCCTAAACTATAAACCTATTAGAGTGTTTTCATAACTTAATTTAAAAGTTGCATTTGATGAAGGTCGTGCCATAAAAGAACATATAATTTCTGACAATCATTAGAAAAGCATTTACACAGTTTCAGAGATTATTAACATCCGTTATGTTTAGCCCTGTGAAACTTTCAAATGCGTGTATTCGGGTAGAATCCTTTTCTTCTATGCACGTTTTTCTTTCAAATTCACTTTGTAGTTCTACAGACCCCTGAATGCTGCATCTTTAACTGCTGTAAACCAGCAGTTTACAGACTCCAATGAGTCTGAGACTGTAGTCCCAGCATTTATGAGACATGGGAAGTCTTTAACCATCAACAGAATCATGTAATTGCCACAATGAAAAATAACTGATGTCAGTCTTAGAATGTCATACCACTGAACACACCTTTATTTCTTTTCCATGTGTGTTCTGATGTCTTTGCATATGTTAAAAAATTAATGAGAAAAAAAATGTTGTTCTTGAAAGATAGTCATATAAATGTTTGAACGGAAAAAGAAGGGGCTCATTCAAAGTAAACACATATTTAAGAAAAACAGCATTTGACCTATACAAATTTAACTATGCAACCCGTACCATGAAAACCAGGAAATCACTATATTTATTTAAAGGTGTATGCCCCTCTATCATTAGCATAAACTGTTGGCATTACTGTTCTCAGTTAATCAAGCCCAAAGACTGGACTGGAAGTCTAAGACAGGGAGTCAGAAGTGAAGATGGATAGTATCAACAAGCACTGTAAGCAGAAATACTTATCTCTGTATGACAAACCTATTTCCACTGTGAAGAAAGTGGTAAATTTACTTCTAGATAAAAATGGTACTTTAATATGATTCACATATGAATCTAATAATTACGTTCAATTTTTTTTTCATGGAGTGTTTTAAAATATTTAGGTTCTTATTTCTTAGAAGTTTTCATTAGAGCACTCGGAAGAATGAGGCTACAATCCCATCACTAACACAGCCCTACAGGCAAACTGTGGTCAAATCAACTAATCATTCTCGAGCTTCGTTTCCATAATGTGCAAATTTACATGCAAAAGTGTGTATTGGCATTAACCACTATAGACAGATTTTGGATTTCATATATTTTAGGAAGGGATGGACTGCTACCTTCAGGCAGCCTGATCTTTTACATAAGTCACGCCACAGCATGTCTTCTAGTCAGTTCTGAGGACAACCCACTACTGCTGCTGCAGCCAGGTGCGCAAAGACAACCACAGGTGGAGTCACCTCACCTAACACCGTCTCAACATTTCAATATCCCGTCTAGGCGATGGTAAGAGACACCTCCTTAGGGCAATTCACCCCTTCCTAAAACAGGCTGAGCAATAGGCAAGAGGAACAGCCTTATGGAAACGCCAGCCTCCCTTGACCAGGGGGGACTTAAAATTACACAGGTACGACTTGAGGTGTCTAAAGTTGGGTGAGAGGGATCTGATCTTCTCCCTTGAGTGATGCAGTAAGTCTTGGACACGCGCGACCCTCCAGCAAAGCCATCTTCCTTATTATAGAAATAGATACGTATATATTTTCCTTTTGCAGCGGCGGTGGGGCACTCTCTTTGAACCCCTTCCCCTCCAACAAGCCCCTCCTCCACCCGGTACCGAGCCTCCTCTCGGTGTCGCAGCCCCGGGGCCGGCGGCGCCCGGCCAGGCAGTGCCTCCGCCGGTCCCCGGTACCGGTGGTACCGGTACCGCCGCCACCGGGCGCGGCGCGGCCGCGGCCAATGAGCGGGGCCGGGGCGGGTTCGGGAGCGGCGCCGCCGGTACTTAGGCTCGCCGGAGGGGCCGGGCAGCCCACAGCCGAGCGGGGAGGAGCGGGCGGAGGAGCCGGGCGCGCAGCGGGGAGGACGGAACTCACCTCCTCTGCGGCGCCCATGGGGACAGGACGACTTTAAAGGAGTTTTTTTTTTTTTTTTTCTTCGAAGGGGGGTGTTCTGGAGCTGGGAGACCACGGGTACGGAGGGGAGAGAGAGGGGCTGTTTGGAGGCGGGGGGTGCTTATTGCGTATTCTTTATCTGCTTATGCTTTATTTTTTTTTCTCGGAGAGCCAGCCGCCTGCTCTTATGCAGCGCTGCTCGGCTGCAAGCGGGCTCGGGACCCTCGGGGCAGCCCTTTCCCTTGCGGAGGATCCCGGGGCACCTCCGTTCCCCGGGTTGAGCTGGGGGGAGGCGAGGAGCCGCCTGCTTCCCCCGGCAGCAGCGGGACCCGGGCCCGGGAGCTCCGGGACCGCGGGACTCGGGCAGCACCGCCCGGAGAGCGCCGCGGAGCCGGGGCTGTGCCCTGCACCCCGAGGGCAGGAGGGAAGAATCCGCACCGGGAGTTCCCCCACCACCACCCTTTGCACGGAACGGAAGGGATGGAGTGGGGGAGGGATGAGGAATCGCTGAAATCTTTTGTGTTTGTCTTGATTTTTTTTTTCTTCCTTTCCTTCCCTTCGTTTGCGCCCTCCTTCCCCTCTCTTGTTCTCTCTGTCCCTGCCCACTCCACCCTTCCTCCAGATCCGGCAATTCCTGCCCTCGCCTCGCCCTGTCATTGATGGGAAATCAACTGGATCGCATCACCCACCTGAATTACAGCGAGCTGCCGACCGGGGACCCCTCGGGGATCGAGAAAGACGAGCTGCGCGTCGGGGTGGCTTACTTCTTTTCGGATGAGGAGGAGGACCTGGACGAGCGAGGCCAGCCAGACAAGTACAGCGTGAAGGGCTCCGGCAGCCCTGGCCAGGAGACGCCCACCCACCACCTCCACCACCAGCTGGTGCTGAACGAGACCCAGTTCTCCGCTTTCCGCGGCCAGGAATGCATCTTCTCCAAGGTCAGCAGCGGCCCCCAGGCTGGAGACCTCAGCGTCTACTCGGTGTCAGCGCTGCCTGCCCTCTGCAAGCCGGGGGACCTGCTGGAGCTGCTGTACCTGGGGCCGTCGGAGCATCCTCCGCCGCACTGGGCAGTGTACGTGGGCAGCGGGCAGATCATCCACCTGCACCAGGGGCAGATCCGCCAGGACAGCTTGTACGAGGCGGCCGCGGGCAACGTGGGCCGGGTGGTGAATAGCTGGTACCGCTTTCGCCCGCTGGTGGCTGAGCTGGTGGTGCAAAACGCCTGCGGGCACCTGGGCTTAAAAAGCGACGAGATCTGCTGGACTAACTCCGAGAGCTTCGCCGCCTGGTGCCGCTTCGGGAAAAGGGAGTTCAAAGCCGGGGGGGAGCTGCAGGCTGCTGCCGGCACCCAGCACCAGCAGCAATACCATCTCAAGATCCACTTAGCAGAGAACAAGGTGCACACGGTGAGGTTCCACAGCCTGGAGGATCTAATACGTGAGAAGCGCAGGATCGATGCCAGTGGCAAACTGAGGGTGATCAAAGACCTGACTATAGTGGATGAGAAAGAATAACGAGCAGCAGGGGTACATGGCTATCTCTTCCTTCTGCCCTGTCTGGGGAGACCAGCCTGCCACAGAGACAGGAGGCTGCACCCTCTTTCCATGGGACGCGACTGGAAGCAAGATCCATGGCGACATTCCAAAAAACCAGCATTCTTTACACCCATAGCCAGTATTTTGTTTGGCTTTTAATAGCATTAATGCTGAAAGAGTGCAAGAGGGAGAAGAAGAAGAGAGGGGGGAGGTGCACGAAAGCTGTTTGCAGAGTATGTGGACAAAGTCTCTACTGTCGATCGATGTTGACCATTCTAGCAACATGCTAATAAAATTTCAAATTGAAATTTTTTTCAATTTTTATTTCATGGCTTTAATCCATGATGAGTTTTAAACATTGGGGGCCATGGATGTGGATTTAGCTAAATGAAATTTTAGCTAACATTTGTCGTGCAGTCAACCAAAAGCATCAGTCATACTTTGCTAGCTGAAAGGGGTGGGGGGTGGGGGGCTCTAAATGCCTATATATTTTGTTTCTTGGCACTGTTGCTTCAGCCTGTAGCTGCAACCCAGATTTTGTCCCAGACAACTCTAGCAAGATCCTAACGGGGGAAAATGTTTTCACATTTCTGGTTGAAATTGATTACATTTTAAATACTTGTCTTTTCTGTCTGCTTTTCTCTGCTAAATGTCATCATGATACATAAGCAAGCTGTTTCAACCTCTTTCCCTTTCCTTTTTTCATGAAAAAGTTGGTTAGCAGTTGTTTTCTTGAAATTAAATTCATTGGTTGAAGGTGTATTTTGGAGAATAGTATACTCTGTTTCTCCTCAGAGATCCAGCCTCTAGGATCTCATGTTTGAGCTGTGGATTTGTATCACTGTAGTGATTCTTATTGCACCACTGCCTCAATACCTCTTTGTGCACAGGTCAACAGGATCCTACAAGAAAAAAATAGGCTTGAATTCTGCATGTTGCCTCTTTCAAACAGAAACTTATCACATATTTACAATTCCACTTAAAGAAAATAGATGTAACATGGCCAAGTTCATTTTACATTTCAAATTCCAAGCAACTAAAAATCCTATTCAGGCTAAGTTTAGAAATCCACAGCTGCATTTAAAAGATGCCTTTTAATGTGATGTGAGCAATGCCTTGATTGTATTTCAGATCCTATTGTCCCACTGCTTAGTTCTTCAGTTCTGAAGTAAAAGATCAAAATATTAAGTATACATAAAATCTAAAATAAGTATACTAGGCCATTTCTAAATCTGTCTATTCTATTTTTATTACTCTAAGCTGCGTAAAGGTTATAATAAGCAATTTGTCTTTGCATGTTTCAGTGCTGGAAAAAAAAGGGATTTGTTTTTTTCCCTCTTCCCACGTCAATGTCAGATGGCATAATAGAAGTAACATCCCTCTTCTGTGTATACAATACACTCCACCCCCTATCAATGTACTGTGTCCTGGCTCCTTTTTGTATTAAACAATGTCATTGTTGCAACAGTAATTTATTTTCTACAAAGGGTTTACCTCCCATAGTTGAAGCTGTGAAGGTGGAGTGTAGTTCACCATAATAAAAGTGCAAGCATAAATAAATATATATATACCCCTTTAGTGAAGATCATCTAACAGACTATGTTTTGCTGATACATAACTCGGCAAAGTTATGCTGCAATAGGCAGTGTTACTTTTATTTCCCTTTTCACCTTAAAGTATCATGGTTACTACAATATAGACTAAACATTTTATCAGAAGTGTATTGCCATCAATGTTATCCTACTGCTGAAATAACCTCAAATCACAACATACCCTTTATTAAATGTGTAATATTTTAGCTTTATATTGGTGATAATTGTTGTCATAATGGTAGCTCTTTTCCATAACATTAACAGTCATCATAATATTTATGTATTTTAATAATTTTACTGCATTACATCTACCAAATTATCTGTTACAACTGAGTTCCCAACAGCATTTGGTGGGAGCATTGTGAGATTGCAGGAAGACACTGCCGTTACAACCAAGGCACTTACAAAAAATCAAAACAAATGATAGTAGAAGGAAGAGTGGGCAAAAGTAACTTAATACCCCCTTATAAAATATATATATATTGAAGAACTGAGGTAGGAAGAGGCAGGGAGAATTACATGAAGAAGGAATAAATAACAGGATGTTTATGAAGACAGGAAGAATGAAGTGGAATCATGTAAATTTTGAATTCTGAAATGCTTTTTTCTTCAAATTGCTCTCCAATTAATAATACAGTATTAGACAGAGGATCCTTGCAAGAATAGCATTGTACAGCCTCACTAGTGAGAATTTAAAACATACTGGCTTTAAACTTTTCACTGTGCTTTCCAAATAGTCCTTTTTTTTTTTTTTTTTAATGATTTACTAATCTGGTTCATGAACATGGCAATTTTCCCTAGTTTACCTTGCTAAATGTGTATTTATTCAAGCTCTGTCAGAAGTCTTTGGCAATGCTCCAAATTTGTACAGATAAAGGTAACAACAAAATTAGGGCCTTAATCCTTTGCGTAAGGTCTGGAAATATGTACTGTATGTACTGGAGATATTCACAAAATATATTACCCTAAGACATATTATTGCTCTGACTATATACAGGTATCAGTCTGCTGTTAACAGCAGAGGTGTCCACACAGATCCTTTTGATTTTTCTTTCACTAGATTTTAGTCCTGAGTTATTGACAGCAATCTGGTCCTGATTCATAGTCCATTGAAGTTAATGGACGGGCTCTCACTGACTTCAGTGAGCTTTGGATCAGATTTTATTGTTTAGGAGACGGTTAAAATTTGTGGACCTTGAGGAGAAATGAGATTTAAGAAGGCATTTCAGAGACCAGAAGGGACACCTTTCTGAGATGGGAGACAGGCAATACTGTGGAAATAAGAGAAGAGAACAGGCGAGCTCTGAAACAAGCAGCATTAACCTGAAGCGGCAGTAGGAGAACGGTGAAAAAGAGAGAGAAAAAAGTATATTGAAAAAGTTGTTTGGTGCCTTGAAACAAGAAATGAAAGATGGGGGGCAGTCAGCTGCAAGCAAGACAATGATGTAAATGACTGACAGATAGAAAAGGTAATTGATTATACTCATCTTTCAGGATCAGTGACCTGTCTGAGTTAACATTTCCATTTCTATCAGTAAAGATATTGACAAATTACATTATATCTGTGGAATCTGTTTACATTCTTCAGTCTAGCTACTTAGGGTAAATATTTGCATCTAAGTAATTCATTGCTCTTGAAGTACTGTCTTTTAGTGTGACTGCAGTGTTAGGTTACTTGGAAAATCCTGCTTTTGTGTGATGTTTCCAGTTTTCTGTTAGCTATTTGGGGAGCAGCTTTATAGAGACTCTTTTGCTCAGATACTATTTTCCATGTCATTTCAAAATGCAATCTTTTGAATTGCTTTGAGGCTAACATTTTATTAAAAATTCAATTCATGTTCTCTTGAAGCATAGAGAGCCTTTGTGGAATGTTTTATTGGCATGACCGAACAGTTTGTTGGATCTCGGCTGTGCATAGAGGAAGAAGACTATAAGAATGGATGGCAAAAAATTTTTTTCTCCATCAGCCTTATGTTTCCAAGTTACTTTGTTTTCATTTGTTAGTTTTGTTGTTGTTGTTGTTGTTTGTTTGTTTTGTTTTGTTTTGTTTTTCTTCCCTCTTTTGGGGAAAACACGTTATGGCTGTATAAAATTTAAAAAAAAAAAAAAAGGAAAACCCTTGTACTGTATATTTGGGATAATATTACGCTATTGATACATATGATCCATATGTGGATTTCAGATTGAAATCAGGCTGTAACAAGATATGGCCTTCCGGGTGTGACAAGAAATGGCCTTCAGTCTGCGCTATAGCATGCACAGTCTTAATTATCCTGCCTCATTTAATTTTAGTATCTTTCATATTCAGGTAAGTGATGTGCAAAAATCTGTCAGAGTTTATAGACCTGTTTATGTGATGTGTTGAACATCTCGAACTCTAACCAAAGTTGGAGTTGAGAGAATGATGGATCTCACTGGAGACATGCAACATCTTGTAAGATCAGGTACCTCAGCCACCCCACCTTCCCCCTACATCCCTGTTCCCAAACCTCTGTTTTGAGCTACAGAAGAAATAGGGGGCTATGATAGCTACAGCTACTTTTATATTATTTTCTATGAAAGGTTTATACTAGAGTAGAAACAATATTCTGTCCATAATTATACCTGGCTGTGACTAAAATATTGTATGTGTTGCTACTTATATCGTGTAAACGGTGCATTTTCTGCTTTATAATCCAGGAGAAAGATGAAGGTCCCAGTCTCAAAAGATTAATCCAGGAACATGTAAGGAGGTATGGTTGGGCTACCAAAATGAGGGGAGTTTCATTGTAGAATTAGGGTGTAAAGGATAATAATATATGATTAGAGTTTGATCAAATGCTGTTGTTAATTCATGAATGTCAGTGTTTCCATGGCAAATCTGGAATTTATTTGCCTACTTTATCATTATGAAATATGAAACTTCTCTGTACTTTGAGTTCAGATATGACATGTAAAACTGCCCTATGCTCATGGATCCTCTGACAAAATGCTAGTTTAATCTGTCAGATTTTTTTTTCAGTTTTATTGTAAAGAAAATTAATGAATAGTGGGACCAGATACTTCACTGAACTGCTTGTAAATCAAAAAGAGGATGTTAGGTTAAGAAAAAGACAGTGAACTAAGAATCTTCTGTTACTTGGTGTATCAGTGGATTTACTCCCATTTTATACAGGTATAAACTACTAGTGCTATAATTTTTTTTTAGAAAACAAGTTGTGGTACTCTGCATTCCCTCTTTTGCAATGTAGTATTAACTTATATACATAATATATGTTGAATGTATTATTTTTCCATATGTTTTAATGCCACCATGCCATTGAAATTAACAGTTATTTTAACCATATTTTGCTCTGAGCAAGAAACTAGAATGTTTGATAGTATTTATAATTGAGCAGCTAGTAATATACGCTTTTATTTCTTAATTTTAAATATTTTGCATCAAGAACAAATCTTCTCATGTGGATATGTCTAGAGGAATCACGATATCCATCAACAGAGGTCATTCAGATTGAAATTATCCTTTTATATGGTGACTTTTTTTTTTTGATATTTTTATTTGTGTCTTCTGAGAGTTTCTGATCCTGTAGATGATCCATGTATGTAAAACTGCTTATCTCCTCAAGTGTTTACAGTATCAGGATCTTTCAAGTAAAAGGTCTACCCCATTCATCTAACTTTAGGCTAAAATTGAGGAGTAGGGTTAGCCAGCATCAGGACCTCAGCATCAACCTCGCAGAGAATTCAGCTGAAAGCTTATGTACATGATCTCTACCAGACGGGCCTTAATTGCATATTCTCACCTGTACATATAATAATCATCTATGCAATTTGGCATTTTCCTAGATAAAGTGGGTTAATGCTTTTCAGATATCATTTTGATTTTCACTTGTGTGGCTGTGTGGGTACAAGTGTTGGACATTGATACAAGATGGAAACTTAGAGTATGGGCTTGAACCTCTGAATGCCAATATATCCAGATTTTTTGACAGGAACTCAGAATTTGAAACTAATATAGGTATAACAGAAAAGTGTGGGAGAGTTTGCAGTTAAACTTCAGACTTTTCAGGCAAGGTATTCAGAGCTAAGTTTGAAATTCTATTCTTCTTTTTTCTTCTCCGAGGTGCATGAGGGTGAATGACTGCACACCCATCATGCATAAAATCATTCACACTTTGGAGATCCATGTTACCGGATCTCAACAGGATGAGTAAAATATGCAGTGTCACATCAGCCTTATGTAGCAAATATTTTTTTTCTAAGTTTAAACACTATTTGTATACAGAGTGGCATTGGCAATCTATTTTGAAAAGTCATATTTAAGCTCATAAACAAAACAGTGTAAGATACTTGTAAATGGAAGACCTCAAAGATCTTTCTTCCTAATTCCTATACAGTAGAGGTTAATGCTTGTTCCCAGTCTGTGTAAATCAAAGAGTAACCCTAGTTCAGGAAAATAAACATGTAGTGGACTTTGCAACTACATGAATCAATCAAGTCCCAGATTTAGGTCTAGCATAGCACTATCACCGCTGCGAGTAAAGAAATGGCAAACCTAAATGCAACAGCATGAGTAAATGCAAAATGTTGCATTGTGACCCTCCTTCACAGAAGAGTACTTTATACCACAGAAGGAATACTCCTCATACCTTATTCAACATAAGTAAAAATATTTGGTCTTAAAACAGATATTTTATTTACATATGTTCCCATTGTTTCCATATGCCCTTTCAGTGAGATGAAAGCAATATAAAGAATGAGTCTGAAAAATATGCTAATTGTTTGTAAATATTTAAGCAGACATTTATATGCATATTGATATACAACTAATATATATATACTTGTATATACATATGTAAACAGTGTGTGATTATATTATGCATACACATACACAAGAAGTCTTGACTATTTTGTTAGTATTAGTAATAAATGGCAGTCGTTTTTGTATGTATATTATCTGTACAACAGATGGATACCCAAGGCTCACTGACAGGATTTTAACACTATTCAAATATTTGCTCTTTAGGGTATGCCATGGTCTTTTGACAGAAAGAGAAGTGAATTAAATATGTGGGTTTTGACATATTGCTACTTAATGCAGGAAAAAATATCAAGGAGCTCTACATTTTACAATAATGAAGTACCCTTTTAGAATGAACTATGCTGCTACTGGCTTTGTGTGTTTATAAATAATAATTAAAAAAATGTTCCAGTAAAGTATCCATCCATCTTTCCATTTGGCATATTTTAATGGATAGTGCCACAAAGATTTTTTCATAATTTAAATGTTTTTTCCCTTACTGTAATATTTTGGAAGCACAACACTGAAATTAGCTGTGTTCTATTGTTCAGCCATGCTTAACTATTGTTTTATAGTTGTTCTTAAGTAGAGAGACAGCTGGCATTGATATTTCTCGACTTTTCTCATTTTATCTTACTTTGAATTGGTACATTTTATTTGAAAAGCTAAATGGTGGGACTTTGAAAAGCACTAACAATTGAGTTGATTCCTTCCCCATTGAACTCATGGGTGAACTTTCACCAAAGTTATTGGGGCCACAGGTAGGCTAGCAATGACGGCTTTTAGAAACCTTACCTAATGAACACAGGGTGAAAATCAGATCTGTCACGAACAGTTAATGCTTTGTGTGAACAAGTTTGTAGAGAGTTATGCTTGTGACTCCTTGAGAGATTAAATTTCATTACAAGAACTAGAATAGTTCAGTTATCCCATGTCTTCACCCATTATGTTTGTTTGTTTGTTTTTTTTCCTATCTGAAATTCTTCCTTCTCATCAAATCACCCGTGAGTGATATAAGACCCTCTTCCATGAACAAGCCCATCACTGGAAATCATTGTTCCACAGGCTGTTGGCACTGAATTCTTCTCCAGAGAATACTGTTATTTCCAAAGGCAGAGGAAGAAAAAGAATACGCTCACCTACCTTGCTAAAGTCTTTTAATAAAATATGTCTATTGAAAATAAATAAATAAATACAACTATTGATGCTGAAAATAGAGCCAGTATAACAGAACATAGACCACCATAAGATTGTTAGTAATTAAAATATCTGAATGAGCATCAACAGGGTCACTTTTAAGAAACTTAAATAGAGATGCAATTAACAGATACCTTAAATGAATGCTAGACTTGTTACTGTTTATCACAGAACTATGTAACACAGCTCTGTTTATTTGCCAATATGACACAGCATTACTTTATCTTTAAATTCAAACCTTGTTGCATGATATGTCTGCCTACCTGAAAGGGTTTCTGGATTAGTATTTCTAACCTGTCCTGACTTTATATCATTGATTCTTCAGCTAGATGTAATCAAAGGTCATTAATATTGAAAAGTTCACTTTAATAGACCCATTGACTTATTTTAATTATGGCAATATAAAAGAGTGTCAAGTGCCAGACCCCTAAAAAAAAAAGTCAGTTAATGTGCAAATTCATCCTGGCAGAAATATTGCCTCGGTCCTTTTAGCTCTAGCTAAGGGCTATAAAAGAGTTTCCTACTTTTTCATCTCTCTTTCAAGTTGAAGGAATATGGGAAAATAGATTGGCAGAAGAAAAAGGTTCTAAAAAAGTCGTGTTCAGCAGAAATCTCAAGCTGGTTTTGTTTGTTTCATACAAACTATACAGATAAACTGAAAAACACACAGATAAAACTTGCACTTATGTTAGGAGCACCAATTATAGAAATAATAGCCTTTAAATTTTGGCATACTAGAATCTTGCATGTGTATGCTGAATATAGGGGATAATCTTTTGTTTTTCTATTTCACAGCTAATTAGCAACTTTTTTTAATTCATAGGCACCGAAAGTTGAGTTCTCTGTGTGCTGATAATGTACCCCAAGAGCAATAGAAATGTCAAATGTTTGCATAATGCAAATCACTACTGAAAGACTGTCTTCAATTTCATCCTCCTAAAATCATTAATCTCATGCATACCTTTGAACTTTCCTAAGAATAAAATCCTGGATAACATGAATGGAAATAAAGCTGAAACATAAAATGCCAAAGGAAGAATTTGTTTCATATTAAGTATTTGTTTCGACTGTCATATTTTTCATATTTCCTTGAAGCAGGAATAAAATTTGTATTGATATTTAAGGAGCAGTTCTCTTTGTAAGATCCATAGACCTCTTTTTCTAAATACAAGAGTGTTTTACAGAAACAAACAATGCTAAGGAAGAGGAAAATGTACCATTTTGAATTTGATAGAATTTTCATATTGGCAGGAAAATTCTAGTCATATTCATTAACTATTTCAAATCTTAGTAGAACTAGTTTCAGTCTGAATAATTCAAAAATACAAGATGTTTAGGTTTATGTTAGTCTTGTTCATAGTTGTCAGTGTTTTACAAATACTTTCATTTGTGGTGCCTCACCCTCTCTGCACTTTTCTGAACACCTCCCAAACTGTTTTGTGTGGGGCTTTTTTTTGTTTGATTTGAACTAAATAAATATGTCAAACTCCTGCCACCTGAGAATGAAAACCCCAAGAAGAGCCCAGTCAGAAACTGAATATTGAAGACAGTTTAAATGAAGCTTGGAAATATTACTCACATATTCTAATGAGCTTACACAACTATAAAATAAATCTTGCAAAACACAATTCAATATTGTATATTGTTAAACATTAAATATGCTAGGATTATTAAACATAAAAGCGAATTACATGTAAAAATGTTGCTGCTAAGCAGTTTATCTTAAAAATGAACCCACTATATCTTGAATGCAAGGTACAGAGGTCAGAAAAGTACTCCTTAAATCTGATTTATGAGCTAATCTACCCCTTTTTGGTGAAGTTTCCATTATCATTCAAATTCAAATAATTTCAAATAAATGCATCCATGTACATAAATGCTTGTTGAATCTTTGTTATTACTTCTATTTCTGAGTATTTGTGTGTAAGAATGGCTGTACAATCACAGCCAATCACAACAAAGATACTGGCATCCCTATTATCTTTATTATATTACATTGAGTGTAATAATTAACTGTTAACCAGGAAGAAGGCAGTAGATGAAACTTCGTTCAGAGGAAAAATAGACCAGGGTTTAGAGTAGAAGAAATGATCCTTCTGCAAATGACATTTCATCCAGTGTATGAATGCATAAATGAAAGATGCAAATGCATAAGGGAATAGAGTTGGAAAAAAAAAAAAAATCAATTCTAGTACTTACCAGACATACAAAGTAGTGTGTTGGAGACAGCACAATGGAACACGTAATCATAGAACTGGCTAGATCAGGAAAGATCTTCAAGATCATCAAGCCCAGCCATCACCCAGACCTAGAGAGTCCTTTAGTATCACATCCACATCTTTTAAATACCTCTAGAGATGGGGACTCCACTACCTCCCTGGGCAGACCTTTCCAACACTTAGTTACCCTCTCTGTGAAGATAATTCTTCCTAATATGCAATCTAAACCTCTCCTGGTGCAACTTGAGATTGTTTCCTCATGTCCTATCACTCACAGTGATATAATAATGGTCTTCCCAACAGGGCCTGAAGTATCATATGAGCCTTACAAAGGGTCACCAATGAAATTCTGTTTAGAAATGTCCTTGTAATTCCCATTATGTAAGTGTCATCAGGAACTGTAGGTATAAAATGTGCAAAATAGTCAGCTTCTTTCTCACTCCAGCCAGTAAGTCAGTTTCATCAGGGGCCCAACTTAAACATCTCTACGTTAATGCATGTAGCATGGGGAATAAAGACGAATAAGAGATGTGTGCACACCTGCAGAGCTGTGACCTCACTGGCATTACAGAGACATTGTGAGATGTCTCCCATGACGGGAGGGTTGGAATGGAAGGATACATGCTCTTTAGGAAGAACAGGCAGGAGAGATGAGGAGGGGTCGTCGCCCTCTATGTCAATGAGCACCTGGAGTGCATGGAGCTCTGCCAGGAGATGGATGAGGAGCTGACAGAGAGCTTGTGGTTCAGGATTAAAGGGAGAACAGGGACAGGTGACATAGTGGGGGTCTGCTACAGGTCACCTGATCAGGAAGACCAAGCAGATGAGGCCCCCTATAGACAGACAGAAACAGCCTCATATTCCCCCTTGACATCATGGGGGACTTCAACCACCCTGATATCTGTTGGAGGGACAGCACAGAAGGGCATAGGCAATCCAGGAGATTCCTGGAATCCACTGATGATAGCTTCCTCCTCCAAGTGATAGAGGAGCCAATGAGGAGAGGTGCTATGCTGGACCTTGTTCTCACCAACAAGGAGTGGCTGGTGGGGAATGTGAAGCTCAAGGGCAGCCTTGGCTGCAAAGACCAGGAAATGGAGTTTGGGATCCTGGGGCCAGAAAGGAAGGAGCACAGCAAGCTTGCTACCCTGGACTTCAGGAGAGCAGACTTTGGCCTCCTCAGGGATCTGCTTGGTAGAGTACCATGGGACAAAGCCCTGCAGGGAAGAGGGGCCCAAGAAGACTAGTTAATATTCAAGGATCACCTCCTTCAAGCTCAGGAGCAATGCAAACCAATAAAAAGGAAGCCAGGCAGAAATGCCAGGAGGCCTGCATGGATGAATTAGGAGCTGGCCAAAATCAAACACAAAAAGGAGGCCTACAGAAGGTGGAAGCAAGGACAGATACCCTGTGAGGAATACAGAGAAACTGTCCGAGCAGCTAGGGATAAAGTTAAGAAAACTAAAGCCCTATTAGAACTAAATTTGGCCGGGGATGTCAAGGGCAACAAGAAAGGCTTCTATAGATACATCAGTGATAAAAGGTTGACTAGGGAAATTGTGGGCCCTCTCCAGAAGGAAATGAGAGATCTGGTCACCCAGGAAATGGGGAAGGCTGAGGTACTTAATGACTTTTTTGCCTCAGTTTTCACCAGCAAGAGCTTTAGCTACATAGCCCAAGTCCCAGAAGGCAAAGATGGGGACTGGTAGAATGAAGAAACACCCTCTGTAGGAGAAGATCAGCTGCAAGACCAACTAAGGATCATAAAGGTGCACAAGTACATGGGGCCTGATGAGATGTATCTGTGGGTCCTGAAGGAACTGGCAGATGAAGGTGCTAAGCCACTGTCCATCATATTTAAGAAGTCGTGGCAGTCCAGTGAAATTCCCACTGAGTAGAAGAGAGGAAACATAACCTCCATTTTTAAAAAGGGGAAAAAAGGAGGACCCAGAGAACTACAGTCTCACCTCTGTGCCATGCAATTGGCCAAGGTTTCAGAGTAAATGGGATGCCTCTTAGCTAACCAAAAGAGATAAGAATCATAGAATCACGGCAAGATCATGAAACAGATCCTCCTGAAAACTCTGCTAAGGCACATGGAAAATAAGGAGGTGATTGGTGACAACCAACATGGCTTCACTAGGGACAGATTGTGCCTGACAAATCAGGTGGCCTTTACAATGGAGTTAGAGAATTGGTGGATAGGGGAAGACAACTGACATCATCTACCTGGACTTGTGAAAAGCATTTGACACTGCCCCAAATTATATCCTGGTCTCTAAATTGGAGAACATGGATTTGATGGATGACCACTCAGTGGGTAAGGAATTGGCTGATGGTCACACTCATAGAGTTGCAGTCAAAGGCTTGATATCCAAGTGGAGGTCACTAACGAATGGCGTTCCTTAGGTGTTGGTATTGGGACTGTCATTATTTAAAATCCTAGCTGGTGACCTGGACAGTGAGACTGAGTGCACCCTCAGCAAGTTTGCCAATCACACCAAGCTGTGTGGTCAACACTCTGGAGGGAAAGGATGCCATCCAAAGGGACCTGGACAGGCTTGAGATATGGGCCTGTGTGAACATCATGAAGTTCAATAAGGCCAAGTGCAATGCCCTGCACATGGGTCAAGGCAATCCAAAGCACAACTACAGTCTGGGTGGAGAGCAGCCCTGAGGAGAAGGACTTGGGGAGGTTAGTTGATGAGAAGCTCATCTTGAAGAACCGGCAATGTGTGCCTGCAGCCTGGAAAGCCAAACATATCCTGGACTGCATGAAAAGAGGCATGATCAGCAGGTCAAGGGAGGTGATTCTCCCCTTCTACTCTGTTCTCGTGAGACCTCACCTGGAGTACTGCATTCAGCTCTGGGCCACCCAGCACAAAAAGGACATGGAAGTATTAGAACAAGCCCAGAGGAGTGCCATGAGGATGAAGGGCTGGAGCATCTCTCTCATGAAGACAAGCTGAGGGAGTTGGGGTTGTTCAGCCTGCAGAAGAGAAGTCTCCGGCAAGACCTTGTGGTGGCCTTCCAGTACCTAAAGGGGGCACTTTGTTCTCTAAAGAGGCCTGTGTCTCCACTGGCTGTAGGAGGTGCCCAGAGTAGCAATGCTCTTAGCCTACATACTACGGTTAAGTGGAGCAAAAACAGACTGGAAGGCTCTGATTCCCTCACCCATTACTTTTTTTTAAAGCTATGCATATAGTCCAAGTTACTCATCTAAACAGTGGAAAGAGAGCCATGCTTTCAGAGGGCAGCTCATCCTATTTCAACAAACGTAATAAAATCACACATTTCAAAGGCCTTTATCTCCTTTTCTGTTTAGTGATTACATAGCTAGGATTAACTGAATGCTGGAATAGCTAACAAAGGTGGGATTAACTGAGAAAAAATGTCCTGAAATCAAATGCTTTCTTCTCTTCCTAGAAGAGCTCCATTGTTTTGTCAAAATTTGGACTAATAAAGCTCATTTTACTGAGTTGGAGAATGCTTTGTGATCTCAAAACAATGACAGTCTTAGATAGATTGAGGATAATTGATAGACCATATTATTCAACAAATAGGCAATTACACAGAAAAGATTTCATAACTGTAAACAATGTATTAACTGGGGAAAAAAAAAAAAAAAAGGAAAAAATATATTTTGGAAAATGTCTGCTGAATCATTTGCCCACTTCTAATCACACACAATGGAAAACCCGCTGCTCTCCAGTAAGTTTACAGAACTCAGTCAATTATGTTAAGAATATCTCAGGAACTGATTGCCTGAGCATCTGGACATCTTACAATAAATTAAAAACAAATATTAATTACACAACTATCCATTCAGATGGCTCAATGCACTTTAGCTGCCTTTTATTTGTCTCACAAAGGACCAGCATACTGACATGTTAGTTAATTGAATGCTTGATTGAGCAAGTAAACCTTACATTACACTTTGCAGCCTGCCAAATTTAAATTCTGGTGGCCTGCCAGAGGAATAGACTTCCAGTGTGAGAACCACCACTGATATCTTAGAAAATTTGAATCTGATGACTCATTTTAGGAGATCTGCAACTTATTTTAACATTTATGAGGAGAAATAATGTGAGAGGTGATCTAATGTAAAGCTGATATCTATACCACTCAAGGTTTTGAATAGTATTAATAACATGTTCAAATTTTTCTGACCAAAAATAAAGTATTCATAAAACTAACATGTTATATGTTAGTTATGGTAGATTCTGCTTAAATAAAACAAATAATAATAAAAAAAGATTTTGTATTTGTTGAAAATTCTCAGGTGATTGCCAAGGGTAGCCTTATAGATATTGTACCTGCATAAAGGCAGAAAAGAATTGGATAGCTAACAGAGATTATGTTTAAAAGGATGTATTATGTTAGTGAGAAAAATAATGAATCCTCACATAGTAATAGATATCAGCTGCATAACAATACTAGTAAAGGCTTTAGCACTTATTGTACTCAATATTTCTATAGATGACATGACAACCTGTCAACCAGGAACTTATTCACTTGTCGTCATCAAAACTCATTTAACAAGTGTTAGTGATAGTCAATACAGCAGCAAGACAGCAGGTTTTGCATTTTAGGAGAATGAAGTCTAAAAAACTGAATGAAGCCATTTGGGATTTAGTTGTTATTCAAAACAATAATAAAGAAAAAACAAAAAAAGATGATTTGAAACTGATGCCAGAGATTGTAACAGAGCTCTGAGTAATCTCAAAATATATTCTGAAGGTTGAAGCCATGATATTAAACTAATGTAAACTGAAGAAAGCTGGAGTTATGTCAGAGCTAAAGGCAAGTAGAAGGCCCAGATTTGATACCTTTGATAACACTGTACTTTCTCAAGTGTCTAATTGCCCTATTTTGTTCATATGTTCAAAGACTTCTCCACTAACAAGATTCATGTTCAGTCTTCACAAGCAAAGGAAAAAATTAGCTGCTCTGTGGCATAATCAATTTTCTAAAATCATCTGCAAAGTTTTAATTAACAGAATTTCTTAAATTCATACAATCTCCTCTGCTTTTTTCTTGTGAGATGTCTCTTTCACTGCAAGTCTGAAATTCATGTGATTATTGGAACGCAGTCTATGGCTTATGAGAGTATAGTGACACATGGAACAGATGTTCTGTGAAATCTGTTTACGTATGGCAGAAAAGCTTGCATTTATGGAGGATTGGACATGGTTATTCAAGTGACTCCATTCTTATGGTCCAAAATCAGTTCACTAGCTGCGGATTTGACATTGAAAAGTGTAGTTAGAAGCCCATCTTTCAGGTTTTGAAACTGCCAGTTTCTATTAGTGGTGACACTGAATTCATTTCTCCATTTATGTCTAGTACTTTTGAACTAATTGCCTTCCTGTCCTCTAACTTCAAAGTTAGTGTAGCTGTTGCTTTTCTTCAAAGCAGGGATAATCTTATATGTTTTGATGGTAATGCCATTTCATATTCTGTCAGTGCAAATCTCTTTGACAAGACTGGTGACCTGCGGGTGAGTGCTCAATTCAGGCAGCAGGTGGTAGACCATTTTTTGTCTTGTCGTATACTTAGATCAGCACATTCCACTCACAGAAGTGGAGATAAAGGCCACAAACTTTCAAAGACTTAGTCTCGCTTTCAAAAATCACAAGAACTTAGCCACTTCTCTTCAGCTTCTTTCTGAAGCAGGAAAGCTGTTATTTCCTAGGTACCTTGCTCTTGGTCTGACAGCTCCTATAATGCTTGCAGTCCTGCCTTTTCAGGCAGTTTTGGACTCCAGTGAAATGCAATGAAAACTGTTTTTGGCTACAACTTGATATATGCAACTTTGTCACAGGCCTGAATGGTTACAGAAATCAGTTTGATGTGGATGGTAATTCCTTTCTTCATTTGTCCATGAACATTCTACTTTACCTCGTCTGTCCAGTTAACCCTGGGCTAATTGTTTAGTGACAAAAGCTATCCCTAATGCAAAAACAATAAAACTGTTACAATGTCTTCAAAGGAGGACTACAAATATGGTGAAGGGTCTAGAGTGTGATAAATTAGCGGGTGTTTGTTCATTGTCTTTAAAAGGAATTCAGAGAATCTGCTGAGAAGATAAGGTTTTGCAATTTACGACCTTGTTAAGGGGAAGACTAAGCAAGTAGATAGTGGGGAGGGAGTGTTGGATAAACGTCCTTGGTAAAACAAAGACTCTGTGAAATACTGTTTGCTGCTTTACTACCCTTGAACATGAGCACAACCCATGATCATTGAAAGACACAGAACGAACTGCGCAGCTTCAGAAGATTCAACAAATCCTGACAAGCCGAAACTTGGATGCTATAAAACGGCGACACTGAAAAGGGAAAGTTGCGTGCTGTGATGGAGCGGAGACTCGCCAGCCGCCCAGCGCTGTTTTGCTTGTACCTGCTTACTTAATTAATAAATTATCTTCGACCAAAAAATTGCGTGGTCTCGCTTATAACATAGAGGAAAAGATGAATGAAAAGTAGTTGAGGTCACTTCATTTGTTCAGCCTAGGAAAGAGAAGACTGAGGGGAGACATCACTGCAATCTACAGATTTCTCAGCGAGGGAGAGCGCTGGCAGAGGCAATGATCTCCTCCCTCTGGTGACCAGCAGTAGGACCTGAGGGAATGTCATGAAGCTGCATTAGGGGAGGTTCAAATTACATATTAGGAAAGGGTTCTTCACCAAGAGGTTAGTCAGGCACTGGAAAAGGCTCCCTAGGGAAGTGGTCATGGCACCAAGCCTTCCAGAGTTCAAGAAGCATTTGGGCAATGCTCTTAGACAGATGGTCTGATTTTTAGGTAGTCCTGTGAGGAGCCAGGAGTTGGATTTGGTGATCTTTGTGGGTCCTTTCCAACTCAGGATATTCTATTATTCTATGAAAAATTGTGTCACTGTGCAAGAAATCACAGAAAATTCAAAGGCATCAAATATATCTTGCCTTCATAGTTAAAACACCACCCTTGTAGGTTAAAGTCCTGTATTCTTGGACGTATTCCAAGTGCAATTCAATGTATGTAACTAAGCAGCCATTGAATAAAATACATGAACATCATTTGGAGTCAGGATCAGAACCCAAAACTGCCTGTAGAAGCTGGAAGAGCTTAAGCCAAAGTCCATCAAAATCAAAAGACCTCCCTTCATGCATTTCAAAGGGTTTTGAATGAGGGCCAGATTTGCTTCTGAATCTCTCTCTAGACTCAATTTGTCCATGAGTATAGTCTGTCTGCAGCTGCCAAGGCACAGAATTTGAAAGAAACTACTTAAAACAAGGAAGACATTGAAGTGGTAATGTTACACAGTTCTCTAGTACTGAAGGTGAATTTATGTAATAAAAAATTTTAGCTACCTTTTTGGAGGCTCTCTTCTTGACCTCTTGCTTTCCTTTGAATTTTAGGTCCTGGCTGACAAATTTTACAGTGTAATACAACAACAGGAAGCACTTGTATATCCTCATTTCACTGCTCATCTCTACTCTTACAAATTTGCTATGCTGGTATAGGCTCTGATTGACCAGACCATAAATCTCTCTATCACATACCTTCAAATAATGACACTTGTTATCTAGAAAGACAGATGAATAAAGGGTACCCAGATTAAAAAATTGAGATACACAAATCTTAAATGTTCTCTTTGTGAAATTCACACTTGACTGTAAATTAACTATTGAAAATAGCTGCCTCCAACATTCCAAATCCACTTTGGTTCCTGCTTGAGGCATCCCTTATGAAACATAAAAAGCAGATGAGAGATAAAGCAGAGAACGAAACTGAAGTATCATTTACAATAATATAACGAGCACCAGATCTTTATCTTGAGAATTGACCTCTACCCTTTTATTATTATTATTATTATTACTGGAAGAATTTACATGTATTTTTATATAATACCATCTTGAAATAAAAAGTGATAATATCTATTCTTGGAAAGATATGATAAGCTAAAATCTGATTCTCTTTCTTTCTTTCTTTCTTTCTTTCTTTCTTTCTTTCTTTCTTTCCTTTTCTTTCCTTTTCCCTCCTTCCTTCCTTCCTTCCTTCCTTCCTTCCTTCCTTCCTTCCTTCCTTCCTCCCTCCCTCCCTCCCTCCCTTCCTTCCTTTCTTCGTTCGTTCGTTCCTTCCTTCCTTCCTTCCTTCCTTCCTTCCTTCCTTCCTTCCTTCCTTCCTTCCTTCCATTGATTTTTTTTTTAAATTGAAAAACAGAGTTTATGTCCAATGGGAGGGGGGACAGGCAACTCAGGGAGAGTACAAGGAAGTTGCTAGCATATGAAGGGAAAAAATCAGAAAGGCTAAAGCCTAGCATGAGCTCAACCTGGGCACTGTGGTAAAAGATAACAACAACAATAAAAAATGTTTTTACAAATATATTGACAGTAAGAGGAGGGCCAAGGAGAATCTCAATCCTTTACTGGATGCAGTGGAAAACATGACTACTAAGATAAGGAAAAGGCTGAGATTCTCAATGCCTTCTTTAAATTTGTCTTTAATACTCAGACCAGTTATCCTTGGGGTACTCAGCTTCCTGACCTAGGAGTGTGGGATGGGGAGCAGAATAAACTCCCCATGATTCAGATGGAAACATTTAGAGACCTGCTGCTCCACCTGGACTGTCACAAGTCTGTGGGGCCAGATGTGATCCATGTGGAGGGAGCTGGCAGATGTGATTGCCAAGTCGCTTTCCATCAACTATCAAGTCATGGTCAAATGGAGAGGTCCCAGATGACTGGAGACCTTCGAATGTGACACCCATTTAGAAGAAGGGTCTTAAGGAAGATCTGGGGAACTACAGGCCTGTCAGCCTGGCCATAGTGACAGGGAAGGTTATGGAACAAATCTTCTTGACTACAGTCATGCAACATGTGCACGACAACCAGGGGATCAGGCCCAGTCAACATCATCCAAAAATCGTCCAAATCATCAATAAAGATATTAAAGAGGATGGGTCCCAAATCATCGATAAAGATATTAAAGAGGATGGGCCCCAACACCAACCGCTGGGGAACACTGCTTGTGCCATTCACCAGCTGGATTTCACTCCATTCACCACCATTCTCTGGGCTTGGCCATCCGGCCAGCTCTTAACAGAGAAGAGTTTACCTGTCCAAGCCATGGGCTTCCAGCTTCTCCAGGAGAATACTATGGGAGACCGTGTCAAAGGTCTCTTCCAACCTTAATGATTCTATGGTTCTATGAACTAATTATTCATTCATTACTTATAGTGAATGCATTTTTTTAGAATAAGTTTTGAAAATATATATGAGAATCCAAATACTTTTAAAATCCTCTACATTTTGGTGAAAACACATTTTCAGTTGTAAGGAATAGATATAAATAGTTTTATTTTCTTCTTGAACATTTTAATTTTAAAAACATACATCTTTTTCTCCTTTTTCTCTCTCTCTTTTTTCTCTTTTTTTTTTTTTTTTTTTTTTTGCCACACTAAACTTCCAGTGACCAAATCATTCTCTATTCATAAAGTCTTCTGTAAATACGATAACCTCTAAAGCTGAAAAAAATAATAGTTTTGTTTTCCTGGTGACTCTGACCATGGTATCCAAAACTAAACTAGGTCAAGCGAATGTGAAATATTATCTTCACATGGTTCCAGATTTGTCCCATTTTCTCCATTAAATGTAAGCAAAACCAATGATAGTTAATTGTATTTTGATCTTAGGTTTCTTTATACCACGACAGTAATTTACATTGGAAAGGACTGTAAAAATCCAAATAAAAATTGCTCTAGGACTGCTAATTCCTGGACTTTCATAAGCAAATAGAAGTTCTCCTATAAAAACCTTGTCTGTTGAGTTAGCTATCACAGTTAACAGTGAATAGCCTCCTACTTACACCATAACAATTTTCTTAAGATTTTGAAGACCAAATGGTAGCCATGCCATCTGTTCTTTGATTCACCAGAAAACACCAAAGCAGAAGGCATCTTGGGATATATTGTAAGTCCTTATCCACTTGATCTCTTCAGAGGGCTGTGTGATCTAACTGGTAAGTTTACTAGGTTTCTCAAGTTCTAAAATGCTGAAGATATCATCTCAGCAGTCAGATTTACAATTGATGATCTAGAAAAACCTTCATCAAGACATTGCTTAGCTGCAGAAAGCTTAATTAGAACTTAATTTTTCAGTCCTCACACACCTCTGTCCAAGTCCCTACCATTAGAAACCTCACGATCTCTCCCCTTGGAGGTGAGAGTAACAGTAACTTTTATGCTACAACAACTTCCTTAAGCTTTTGTGATAGAAGTGGAGAAATATCTATACCAGTTCCCATGAAGAGACCAAAATTGCTGAAAGAGAGAATTTAATCTGTGTGGATCTTTCAGGACCTAAAGAACATCAGTAGAATGACCATCAGACACTATTTCCTGCCATCTTTTTTATTTATTTACTTATTTATTTATGTATTTATTTGGTCGTTTTGTGTGTGTATGACTCCTTAAGTTTTAGAAGGCTCTTGAGGAAAAAAATGACGATAATACACGAGGTTGAATTTTATCTTGACTCTTGGGCAGATTGTTCCAGACTGTGTTTGAGTACAGAACTACTGAACTTAACAATGAATGGGGGAATGTGGGAGTGAGGGGATGACATGAATGATTACATATTTTTTTGTGTTCCTAGGGTCCACTGCTTTTCCAGATAAATTTGAATAGATCAGAGAGTCATCTAGTGGTCAAACAAAGGAGTTTTGAAATTTTCTACTCAGGAGTATGACTGTCATCAGCTCTCATGTGGTTTATCTCAGACACTGGTGGCAATCAGGCATCAGTGGATGGAATTCTCATGAGGATAAAATAAGAAAGGAGATACGAAGGGCTATGAAGATGATTAGAGGACTGAAGAACCTGTTGCATGAGGATAGGCTGAGAGAACTAGATCTGCTTAGCCTGGAAAAGACTGAGGGGAGACTTCATCAATGTATATAAATATCTGAAGGGAGGGTGTGGAGAGGATGGACCTGGTCTCTTTTCAGTTGTGCCCAGCGACAGTAGCAGAGGCAATGGGCACAAACTGAAGCACAGGAGGTTCCAGCTGAATATGAGAGGGCAATTCTTTACTGTAAGGGTAACAGAGCACTAGAACATGTTGCCCAGAGAGGTTGTGAAGTCTTCTTCTCTGGAAATATTCAAAACCCGCCTGGATGCCACCCTGTGCAATGTGCTCTAGGTGATCCTGCTCTGCAGGGAGGTTGGACTAGATGATCTTCAGAGGTCCCTTCTAACCTCAACCATTCTGTGACTCTGTGATATAAAACCCATCTTCTGCTCCAGAAAAAAAGCAGTGCACTCACTTATGCCAGTTTTATCAGACAGATGAAATGTGAATTTGAGCATTACTATTTCAGAAGTTTTAGAGTACTAAGAGTTAGAGTCTCAGTCTGACCACAGAGACTATCTATGTTTTGGTAGCACCAGTAGCTTAATCTAAATTTTATCTATCCACATAACTAAAAGATAGATAGTATTCAGAGTGGAAAAGTCCCCCAGATTTATCTTTTAAGATTGCCTCTGTAAGTACACAAAGTAAATCAACAACAACAAAAACAATAGGCAATTCCCTAGGTTATTAGTTTTCATGATTTATCCTACTTTATCCTTTCCCATTGATCAATTAATTGCTGAGTCTTTAAATTAAGTTTATAATTTCAAATAGCCAGATTTAATATTATTTACATGTCAATTTTGAAGTATTTTTGTCTTACTAGATCAATTCAGGTGTTCCTCTGACTCACTAATCCATCTTTTTAGAGTGACTAACACCAGAGTCTATAAGAGAATATGGAGATATTTATCTTCATCTTCTCTCTAATTTTACAATAGACACAACATTCTTTCCACAGCATTCATTATAATTAATTATAATTCTCAATAGTCTAGAGAACTTACAAATGTCCACTCCCACTTTGTTTCCAATTAAGTTATTGTTGCAGAATTTCCATGGTTTGATATCCTACTTCTATTGTTCATGTAAAATCATTTTTTGTTCTGTGACATGGCAAGAAATTCCCAATCCACTTTCAAAATATTACCAATGATTTTCTATCCTTCGTTTTATTCACCATGCAAAGAAAGGGAAACATAGCATAATTTTATTGTGAGTTTTTCTCTGGCTCTTTATTGTGACTGTCTTCTGAATCTTTTCATTTTAGTTGTGCTTTTCTTCATACTTTTATATAGCTGAGACAAGCTTCCAATATTCTATACTAATTTGCAGCATTGTTTTGTACAGACATATATAAATGTGTCCATGCACATTATATTTTTTACACATCTTAACATCTTGCTTGCTTTAAGAATCTTAAATTAAGAATCTTAAGTTCTTAAGCAGTTCTTAAATTCTTAAGATTCTACCCTGGTTTTATTCTTCTACAGACTATAAAGAGTGCTGGCAGTCCTTCCACATTATCTGACACAAATTTAGGGCCAGTAGTAATAAGACATTAACTGGTTTGGAGAGGTAACTTACACAGTTACTCTAAGCAAATAGTTTCAGAGTCCAATTGTCAGATGTTGTTATAAAACATTGAACTCAAGAACTTGGCAAAATACATATGAAATTCCAAATTAGACATAAATATATATATATATATTATTTTTTTTTCTACCACGGCAATTAAAAATATTTTAGAGTTATATTTTCAGAGGAAAACAACAACCAAATGCAGGTTTTCAATTACTGAAGCTTTAAAGTTGTTAGGCCTCAATCCAAAATGGATATAATATATACACTATTTTAATGTCTGCTCTGATTTCCTCCCACATCTCCCTTCCTTCCAAAAGTCCAAACAAATGTTTGGATCACTGCTTCATTTCATAGAATCATAGAGTCATTAGGGTTGGAAAAGACCTCCAAGATCATGTGGTCTAATTATCACCCTGCTACCAACATCACCCACTAAACCATGTCCCTAAACCCCAAGTCCAACCTTTTCTTAAACACCCCCAGGGATGGTGACGCCACCACTTCCCTGGACAACCTGTTCCAATGCTTGATTACTCTATCTGAGAAAAAATGCCTCTTAATTTCCAACCTAAACCTCCCATGGGTTTCAATGGATTCACACTAGTCAACAGGCTTTTGCTTTCTTCTCTCAGAGTACTCATCCAGCGCCTAAGAGACAAAAGTGGGTTAGACTTTGGTGTTTTGAGGGAACAGGCAGATTATGAGAAAAGTGCAGCTATGTTTTGTGCTACCATTGGGCAGGTTTTCTAGGAATGATGGAGTAAAGATGCTACTTCCCTGCTTCTCTAAGTGACAAATGGTATCACTGGTGTAATGAGGCATTCATGATGTTGCCAAGGCATTGGCAACTTTGGTGCAACCTTGGCCAATGCTGCTCATGTGACCAAAAAAAAAAAAAAAGGAAAAAAAAAAGTTGGTGTTTTGTTTCTTTCCATTTTTTCTGTCATCTTGCCTTTGTGCCTCCAGTGGTCACATTTTTAGACACCCATGCAGGGTACCCTTCAGCAATTCCACCACCAGTAATGGACACACAGCTCTAATTAAGTTCATTTTACTTCATCAGACATTGGTAGAGATGTGATATCAAATAAAGAGTGGATAAGATCTCCTACTTGCTTGATTCAGCCTAAATATTGAGAAGTAGTTATGATCCATACTGCCCTGTTTAGAGGTATATAACAACTTTTTTATTACTAGTGGAGCACTAGAAAGCCACAGGCTCTCCATGGCAGATTTCTTGAGCTCTTAGGCTTGACACACATGGGACAAATCTTGAAAATATTCCAGAAATTATAATCCACATTGTACAATCCTGGACTCATCAAAAGTCCTAGACAAATAACACATTATCCTCTTTATGGAGCATGCTGACAAAACTTGTCATTTAATTTAACCTTCAAAACATCTTCGCTGTCTCTCCCTTAGATACAATTTGTGAGTTCAGCAGGGAATATCATTACTGAACAATGAGTGTTTCTCAAAAAAAAAAAAAAAAGAAACAGTGACAGTGAGCTTGGAGAATAAGCAGCCTTTTCAGTTTTCTCTCACTAAAGCACCCTTGTAAATTTACTTGAACTCTGATAAGAAAAAGACAGCTGCATTCAAGAGGAGTAAGGCAATGTGAGTCACAAGGAGCATTTATTCCCTGAAAGAAAGACAGGAAAAAAAAAAAAAAAAAAGAAGAAGGCACAGTTCTTTTACTCTATCCTCAAGAGGGGTCCAAAATATTGGTGGTGCTAGCAAGGACCTAACTGCCTACTAAATAGTGCTCTAGGGAGGAAAATCTAGTCTTGTCTTAGACATGAAAATATTAACATTTCAGAAGCAGCATCACTGTGTGATTTCACCCTAAAAATTATTTCAAAGAGAGTGCTAGTGTCAAACAGCTGGTTTGGAAAGACAAGTGGCTTACAAGTGTTTCTAGAGCTTGCTCTTTTTTATTCTTTCTTCTCTTCTTCTGGATTCTCAGGGAAATATATGCTTTGAATCCATTTGTAACATCTAATGTGTAATTATCCCTAAACTGTGAGTGGCAATTGAGTCAGGTTCTCTTAAGCACATACACAAATTATTAAATAAATAAAGAAAAGCCTAGTTTTCTAAAGAGCAAACTGACAGTAGAAGAATGATGTGAAATTCAGTAATTAAGGAAGTAAATAGATGTGGAGCTACATATTCTAAAGATTTGATGTGATCAGCAGTATCCACAATTACACGGTTTTTCAAAAGGTACTAATGGAAGTACAAACGTTTACAGAACTGAAAGAGCTTAGTCTACAATATGCAAAATCTGAAAACCTTCTCTTGTGCTTTAGATGCTGACATAAATAGGGTCTAAAAAGCTTTTAAATGAGCACTTCAGCTTCTTTACACAGCATATACTGAATGCCATTAAAATGGGACATCCCCATCTCATCATTGAATATGGTGTACAGCTCATAAAGGGAGGAGTTTCCACAGGTTTCTAAGCCATGAAATAAGAATTAGGCAGAAACATTACCCAGTGCACAATGTTATTATTCAGCCTATGATAATATTATATATCAGCTGCATGATTCTGGAGGAACTGGAAAATCCAGATCTTCTGCAAATCTGTATGGGAACAGTAAGACAGCAATGACCATAACTTCAGTATTACCAGTAATATAGCAAACACTATAACATCATAACTTTTTCACTCATTGTCCCTCTTGACCTGCTGGAGAAGGCAGACCAAGGGGTGAGAGCCACAAATGCCTAGATCCTCAGATAGTAGCTTACATTGGCCATGTCAGTGTCTCTAAGAGTACAGATTGCTCATTGGAAGATCCTCAAATCCTTGTTTCAGACACCTGAGTCTTCACCTTAGTTTCCAAGAGGATTTCTGCTTCTCATGAGACAATAACTGAACAGACATTAACAGAGTCAATTTAAATATTCCAAGAATTTGAAATATCTTGTGTGAAAACTTCAGGTGGGGAATGACATCTTAATGTTTTTCCTTCCATGTATGGATTATGTCTGCAGGATTGACTCTCAGTTTTATGGAGAGATGTCTGATCAACATTTCACATTAGTGTCTGTCTGGAGACTATCACTTTGCTTTTTATTAATGTTCTTTTCCTGTGCACTTATGAAGTTTTAGTATTATTAGTGCATGTTCAGAAAGAGTCCTTTTCTACATAGCTTACATGAAAAAAAAACAAACTCAAAATTCAGTGGAAAGGAAAAGATAAGTATCCAATATTTTTAAAGCATTTGAGTATGGAAAGTATCATCATAAAATCAACAGCTTCCAGTGACAGGCAAAGAAGTACGCATATTGTCTGTTTAAATTAAATGCTTGAAAGCTCTAAGGCTCCTCTGCAAACCTGTTATTTTTCTGTATGAATTGGTTCATTATTTTGGATTCCACTAACTCTGTATTTCAATGAAATGGCATATTAATCTGTGTGGAACACTACTCTAGTTTTTTGTTTGTTTGTTTTCTGTAAAACCGGCATAACTTGAATGTTAACTGATCTATGTCTTTTGTTTTCACAAGAAGAAAGGAAAGAAATCTATCAGCAATACTTTGGAGAAGTGATGTTTATAATCGTACATGATTCATATTTACAGAACAATTTTTCATAGGAATTCCATTTGTTTCTGTTTTTTATCTGCTTCTAGAAGTGTGTAAATGACTATGTCTTGCTCCATTGCTGTAACTCAGATAGGATGCTTCAGTCAGTCTTTAGCTTCAGAATGGCTTATGGTGATGTTCTTAGAGTAAGAAAATCTGGAATATTTTAAACAGCTAAAATGCTTTCATACATCTTTTTGCAAACACAAAACTTTTGTGTCTTTGTTATAATGTGTACATTACATAAATGCATTTTTCTTTCATTAGCTTTGAAGCACTTTTTGTATCAAGGGTAGTTCAGTAACTTAAAGAGAGTGATATTGTGGAGAATGTTAAAAAAAAAAAAATCCAAAAATCTGTGTAGACATGGTCTCTTCTCAAAGAGACTTAAAGTCAAAAGTAAAGGACACCTCTGAGATTTCTTTCCCTCCAGTATTTGTGAGACTCCTTTTCATTTTATTCGAACCAGACACTAAGCAGTTACTTAATAGACAAAGAAACCAACTTTCCATAACAAAACTGTGCAGGAATAGATTCTATGACTGAATAATGTAATCATGTACATTTCTTTTTAAAACTATGTACTTTTGTTCTGTTGATTAGAAATAAAGATATTCCTAGCAGTGACATTCAAACTGAAAAATTGCACGATTTACTACTCACTCAAGATCTGAGTCAATTGTTTGTCTTGTTGCTTTTTTTTTTTTTGGGGGGGGGGGGGTAGGGGTGTATATAATGCACAAAATGTTCAAGCCCTGCTGGTAAACTTAATTCAAGTCCTTTTTTTCTACTGAAAAATAATCATACATAGCTATGTCTGATACTTTCCATTTTCCATCAAAGAAGAGGAAAAATATTTGCACTTTCTGCTGTCTACCTAGACTGTATACTCAGGTGTAGTTTTTATTAATTTGAAGCCCATGGGACATAATGGTCTTCACCTTCACAACTGAAATTAAATCAATTTTGCTAATGATTTCAAAAAAGTAGAATTTAAAGTGTATTTAATTCCCTTGCCGCTTTTCATTGCCTAGTCAGGAGAATAATTCAGGTATTGAAGCATAGTTGTATATTTCTATTTCAGACATTGTAGGGAATCTGAGGCATCAGCCCTAAGCTGGCAGACAACACAAGAGCTATGCAGACAATCCACTCCATTTTGGAGTGAGGGCTGGAAGCAAAGTGAAAACGGCATCTCAGACAACACTGAACACTCATATTTAGGTATGATTTATTTATTTATTTGTTTTTATTGTTTGGAAACAGAAGTGCTGAGGTACTAAGAGGCCTATTCCTGTTCTTACCCCTGTCACCGGAGTGGTTCCAAAGAGTGTTTATCAATATGGTGATAGACACTTTATATATATAAACATGTACATATAAAATCTTTCTCACTCATCACAGGTGGGAAAGATCATAACCCAAAGGAGGAACTGGTGTGTCCAGAAGTTATTCATTATACCAGAACAGGCGAAAAAGATAATAGGTTGAACAGGTTTCCTTGTTTCTCTCTGTAAAGGGAGCGTAACTGAATATTTTCAGCTAGACGCTTTATTTTACATAGCTGAATTTAAACAATGCATTGTATCCTTGGAATAAGACATACTGGGAATCAGAAAAAAATAATTTAAATGTGTCTGCCATTTTTATCTAAAAAGCTTATCTGCCTTTTACAAAGAGCTAAACTCCCATCCAAGATGAATAAGTTATTTGAGTGTAAATGCATGAACAAAAAGTTTAGTTTGAAATTATGCAAAGTAAATGAGAGCTGAATAGTCAGAGCAATTGCAACAAACTAGTGAGGTATTCACAGAGGATACAAGTATAGCTCCCAGCTACAGAGGGCTGTTTTTTTAGCTCAAGCTGTTGCATTTAATGTTCATAGCTCTTGAGGTTGCTCTCTTAGTCCCTGTCGTACTAACCAAGTTCAGCTGTCACAGAGATGCTTGCAAACACAAAGCAGAGAAAGTAAAACTGAGATCCTTAACGGTGCACGAGGATAAAACTCCCTGTGTTGCTGCACTCTGCAGTAATTTTCTGCCCAAAAGACTACGTGGGCTCTATGAACCCCATTTCTGTGAAATTAAAAAGAGCCCAAGTAGGAGTTTCAAAGGATTCATATATCACAGCTGACAAATTACAATCCTCTTTTTTAGGATGATATTTACCCTCTCTGGTAGAAAGCTACACCACATCCACCAGTGAGTATACTGACTAGAATTAAACTATACAGAAAGTAAAACATTATTTAGATGTTTGATTTTTAGCTATGTATTTAATTTTACCTTCTGCCAGTAAATCAGTGTGATTGAACAGTTAATATCTATCTATTCCTAGAAAAATAGGATAACAATTTTTTCAAGGCTCCTGAGATCTAGCTGAAGGAATTGTATATGTTTTGAATGTTTCTCTTAACCTCTTGTTGGAGATGAATGAAAATAAAAGAATGCAGATAAAAGTATATATGAAGAAAACACGAATCTTCTGCAAGAAAAACATTGTTTATTTATTTATTTATTTTACCCTGAAAGCTGCAGTTCAGGGTTATTTGCCTTAGGAATCTTCCTAATAGGTCTGTTTTTTAGAATCATTTTGGAAGTTGCTTGTTAGTAGAGAACAAGAATAGGAAAGAAATTGTGGTTTTTTTTGTTTTGTTTTGTTTTGTTTTGTTTTGTTTTGTTTTAATTTTTATGACAGAGAAACATGGAAGTGGAAATAACATATGTTTGATGTAGACACCACTTTGAGAAACAGCATGTCCTGTAAGCCTAGATCATAGTGTTCTTGATCTACAGTGTCTCTACTGTCAGCTAGGTCAGAAACCAGTTTGAGCAAGTATGAAATGTATGTCTCTTTTGTCTTATCCATTAAGTTGTGGAGAGACACAACAACATCATCATCTTCAGGAAGATGGTGATTTCTCTCATCTTCTCTTTTATTTATTGCCTCCATTGCACTAGTGTTCACAAATGGTACAAGACCTTTCTGTGATGACACAAAACATGAACCATGAGGAAGCATCCCAAGGAATTCAGAGTTTCATTTCAGACAAGAAGACACAGACAGCTGTGTAGATATTAGTTTTTTCAGCATCAGCCTGTAGGAGCCCTTGAATGGAGGACTACAAGTCACTAAGAAAGGGAGGAATACAATGTACGGAGAAATCCAAAAGGGTAGCTGTAAGTGGGAAAAATTACAGTGGCAATGTGCTATATTTGTTTACACACACACACACACACACACACACACATACACACAAAGGGAGAAAATGTTCCTGTGTCTATCTTCTGTTGTAGTTAAAAGATAAATACTGTCCCTGGAAAGAAATATATTGTTTAGTCTTTATTCCTTATTCTCTTTCAATCCTTTGCTTTCTCCCTCTTTCTTTTTTTTTTCTTTTTTTTTTCTTTTTTCCTTCTCTTTCCTTCTCTCTGTCTCCCTGTCTCCTTTTTTATTTTATGTTCAGCTGCAGTTGGCTGCTGATAATTTAAATTCATTGCTTTGTGAGTGCCTTCCTATTAGAGATAAATGACACTTCACACATTTGCTACTTGTTTGTTTAACAGCTGCCACTCCTAAGCCGCTATGTTGTAGGTATCTGGAGAAATGCCATGTTCATATTTTGTACAGTAACAGGTTTGATTTTGTGTTAATATATATATATATTATTTTTTTTAAGAGAATTGCAGTTCTCTGTTTGTGGTCATTTACTGCCAACTTCTGGCACCAAACATTGTCTGCTTTTATTTTTAAGAGATGACATGATAGAAATAGCAAAACAATAAATCACAATTAAACCTAGATCTTCTATTATCCCCTCTAACATAATAACTTATTCTTTAAAAAGTGCCAAGTAATCTTATTTGCAGTTCATACATGATTTTAAAAGTGAAAACATAATTTTGAGTTTGGATGGCTATCACGTCTCTGCAAAGAAGGATGATGCTGCTGTTGTGCTGTAATCAACATTTCTGATGTTTACTCAAGCAGTATAGTGTTAAAACAAAATTCAATATAAAATAAAATAAAAACATCGTACACCTGGAGAGTATTGAAATGTCCTGACCTAAGTAAGAAGCAACTCAACACTGTAAAGGTCCTTTGGGAATCCATTTGCCCAGTATATGAAGGTACATGTATTTGGTCATAACTACATTAAAAGTCACACATACAATAGTTTTAAAGTTAAAGTGTGCCCTTTTCATTTTTGACTTATGATTGCTCAGTGAGTGTAGATTTGTGTTAGCTACTTTGCTTCAAATTTCTTTTCCTTACCTTCTTAAATAAAGATATAAACAAATTCTATAATTAAAAAAAAAAAAAAAGACTTGACACTATTGCATTTCATAGATCAAGGTTATGCTCACTGACGCCTTAAAAACAGGTTATAAAATATCACTGAAAATTTTCAAAGTGTTTGTTTCCTGTTTTATTTATTAGATGTTCAGCAACAACTGTATTTTTATACATTTTTATTGTACATAAAAAAAAGAAAAAAAGAAACAGAAACTGTACTTTGATTAAATTAAGTACATCTGCAACTGTAGCTGAATCCAATATTAAGTGTCGATAACACTGATGCATAAACCTCTATGCATTCAATAATGTTCTTGAGGACCATGAACAAACAGAAAGCTACTTTTGCTGGGAAGAACCAAAATGCTTGAACCTACTCCTTCTACTCACATTGAATACTTAAATTACAGATTACAGTTATGCAGCCCAATGAAATGCACTGAATTTAGATGCCTAAATCTGGGTCTGGAATTCTTTACATATATATATATATGTATATATATATATATATAAACACATATATAAAATTTGGAAAAATAAATGCAAAGTCACAATAAATTAGAGGCACAAAGATTTTGAGATGTAACCTGTCAGTGACTTAGAATTTAATAGCAGATTTCCTCAAAATATTAAGCTTCAGGTACGTTTGATAAGAATCTTGTCTGTAGCAATATTCGGGGAGCAAAACTATAAAAATCACTCGATAGGCCTTTTCATAAAATAAAATACATAGACATTTTTAGATCAATAAGCAGAAATTTGACTATTTTTTTATTATTACTGGGGGCAGACTTGAGTCACTGTCTGTAAATGAAATCTCAGTGGTAGAGCTGTATTCAAAATCAATCAATAAACTGAAGAAAAGCAAATTTCTATGATCATGTGGAATCACTCAAAAGTTATAAATTAACTTAATCAAGATGAAATACTTCAGTCATCAGTGATAAGTCCTGAGGGAACGGCATGAAGCTGCATTGGGGAAGGTTCAGGCTGGATGTTAGGTAACGGTCCTTCACCAAGAGTGTGGTCAGGCACTGGAACAGCTTCCCCAGGGAACTGGTCACTTCACCAAGTTTGCTGGAGTTCAGGAAGCATTTGTTAAATTCTCTCAGACATATGGATTGATTTTTGGGTAGTCCTGTGTGGAATCAGGAGTGAGACTCAGTGATCCGTGTGGGTCCCTTCCAACTAGGGATATTTTGTTATTCTACAATTCTATGTTAAGTTGATAAGTAACTATTACTTGCTGGTGACTATATTCAGTAACAAAATAAGAAAGTGACCTTTAAAAAAATGTTTGGGGGGCGGATGCAGGAATAGACAGTTGAAATGTATAAAGAGGTACATGGATAAATATGACATACAGTAAAGGAGCTCAACATCAATAACTAAATATCTTTCTTACAGAGGAAAAGTGTACTGCACAGAGCTGATAGATTTCTGTGGAGAGTTGAAATAGCACATATATATGGGTGGTCCACTCAGAGTAGCATACACAAGACTCTTACAAGCTTTTGACACTACTCTTGTCAGAAGGCTCTTAGAAAACTGAGTCTCTTACATTGGTAAGAAACAGGTTTCACTTGCGGATTAGTAACTGGTTAGGATAAAAACAAGGTTCAAGCCTAAAAAATACCAATAATCACAAAGGAAAGAGGTTACTGAAATTCAGACATGAGCTCATCGAATCAATAAAAATAATTCGGATAAGGAGAGAATAGCGAGGTGACAAAGTCTGCCGATGATAACACAGTTATTCAAGAAAGTCAAAGCTAACACTGATTGCAGAGTTACAGAAGTGAATGGGTAATAAAATATATAAGAGATTCAGTGTTGACAAATGCAAAGTAGTAAGCACAGGAAAAACTGTGTATAAAATGATGAGTTCTAAATGAGCTATTATCACTTAGAGGACAGAATTTTGCAGTCATTGTAGATATTTCTAAGGAAATGTCTGCTTAACAGAAGTCGATCAGGAAACATAAAGTTAAGAAATTATTAGTAAAGAAATTGAGATCAAAACAGGAAACAAGTTTTTTCCACTATGTGCAGCTGCAACTTGAGCTCTGCCTAATATATTTCTTAAAGCACTTAAAAAAGTGTTTGTTTGTTTTTCAAAAAATAAAAATAAAATATATATAACTATTTCAAAGCCTATTAAATACAGTGTTTTAGATTCAAACTCCAGGTCAGCAGCTACTTCAGACATTGCTGCTAGGAGCTAGAAAACATATTGGAGAAGGATCAGACTGATTTATATTCATTTATAGTTTTCTGTTTGTTTGTTTGTTTGTTTTAGCTTTGGGGTCACTCACAGTGTCAAGGGAGGAAAGAGTGAGATGTTCACCCTGGTGCTGATCCAAAGCACAGAAGGTAATTTTTACAAGGAATTATGCTCATGAGGAAGACCATTTTTCTTCTGTGACTGTACAGACAGGCTGGGAGAACCCCTGTCCTAACTAAAGTAAATAAGTAAAGAATTCCAAAGTTGGGCAGTGCAGTGAAATCCCTTTACCTTTCTTTGTATCACATCTGAACATTTGAACTTTATATATGCATATATAATTTTATTTGATAAACCAGCTTAGTCTTTTCTAATTCAAAAATAAACAAAATATATGACCTTATATTTCCCAGATTAGTTCACTTATGTAGTGATAAATTCCTTACACATTGAAGGGACCAATTCCTGAATAAGGTGGGAGCTACTTTATGTTAATAAGACTAAAGCAAACTTAACAATAAATGAATTGAAGGGAGAAAACATCAGCTCACTATAACCCAGACCAAAAGGTTACCATGAGAATATTACTTCAGTTCTCCTCTAATTCAATAAATAGTTTTGATGGGAATTGGACTTGGTTCCAAATACAGAATATTATTACCGGGGGATTCATTAGTTCAGTGAACTGATAAAAGCCAAGTATTTGTTGAAAGTACTTGAAGTTGAAGGAAAATAAAATCTTTTTAGCGCAGAAATGAGGTAATCATCAGCTGGCTAATATTTATGTGAACAGCTTGCCTGATCTCAGCCTAAACAGATGACCAGGGGTTGCAAGCCACCAAAGTGGTATATAAAAAAAAAAAACAAACTTTACCCTCTTCCAATAAAATATTTGAATTAAAATGGCAAGTTTATTGTTGCTGTTCTTTGATATTCTGTTTGTTTGTTTTTCTGCCTCCATAGTTTTGATCAGTGATTCATCTAAATTCTTCTTGGATACCCTGCAGGATGGTTTTTGAGTCCATTTTTTTTTTCTCTGGTTATCCACTTAGGATATCCTTCCAGGATTCTCAATAACCATTTCCTGAATACCAACCAAAGACAGTCACAGTGATTTGAAAAAGAAAGTTGCTTATAAGGACCAGCTTGAACTGGAGAACAAGTATATTAGAGTCATAATCTGATAAGAAAGAAAAAAAAAAATAAAGTTTCTGGACTGGCTAGAAAAATGAAAGCTAAAAATATAGGTTTGGTTTATGGTACAGAGGAGCAAAATAATCAGGAGAGCTTGTCACTGGTGCTGTACTGTGCAACTTGGTGAGGTAAATAAAATGCCCTCATTTGGGAAAATACTGTGAGTATCTAAAGGTTAGAGAAAATATTCTAGGGGATAACTGCCAGACTGTTTGAAGATCAGGTGTTTTATAACACATACCATTGTGGATATGTGTTTGAGTAGTTGACAAAATAAAGAATTACTTCTGACAGTTATTACTGGAATGAAGAGTAAAAAACAAAAGGCTGCTGTGACATTCAACATGGCATAAGGTCACATTGTATTAATTGCACCACTCAATCTGACATAATATATCATGATGAATATTGTGTACAGTCAGGGTCATCACTGTGATGCTGTACATCTGGTCATACCTCAAAAAAGAGAGAGAGAGAGAGATTCCAAGGAAAGCTACAATTAAACAAATGTTTTCTTCTATAAATTATATTTAATTTCAATTAAAAAGGAATGTGAAATTTTGCAGCAAAGGACAAACCATAAAAATCAGTGATTTCTGTAATATATTTTTTTCTCTGTACATTAAAAATATAAAATAAAAATAAAAACTTTTTATAAAAAGTGGTGTATAAAGCTTTAGCTTATGCAAGGAAACACAGGCATATTGGGAATGAAACCTGGTACTAAGCAGCAGCAAAGCAGGCAAACAAATAACTACAAGCAAAGCAGCTGTAACCTGTGAACCACCATGCCCTATAAAACTAGTTCCCCACAGCTGCATGTCAAATCAGAAAAAGTGGTAGATCAGAAAGCGTGCAGGTAACTGAAGAGAGTATTTCCAGTTACTGAGGCGTCTCCTTAAAGAAGAGCCTGAACCTTTAGGTTTCATAGAATCACCGAATGGTTGAGGTTGGAAGGGACCTCTGGAAGCATTCTGGTCTAACCTCCCTGCTCAAGCAGGGATACCTACAGCAGGTTGCCCAAGACCATGTCTAGACAGCTTTTAAATATCTCTCAGGAGGAGACTCCCCAATCTGTCCGAGCACCCTGTGCCAGTGCTTGGTCACTTGCACAGTAAAGTGCTTCCTGATGTCTAGACAAAAATGCCTGTGTTCCAGTTTGTGTCCATCAGCTCTTGTCCTGGCATTAAGCTCCACTGAAATGAGCCTGGTTCATTCCCCTTTTCTCCCTCCCTTCACGTACTGATAGATATTGGTAAGATCCCCTCTGAACCTCCTCTTCTCCGGGTTGAGCAGTCCCAGCTCTCTCAGCCTTTCCTCCAAGGACAGATACTCCAGTCACTTAAAAAGTAAAAACAAAACCAAAACTAAACAAACACGAAGATTCCCTCCTTGCACCTCTCTGCCCACTGTCAGGACTGTTTTGTCCCTGTTCAGACTGTTCCCTTTAACTATAGCAGCTCTTCACTCTTGATGTGGCAAAATTCAGTTTTACCTACACTGCTTTCAAAACTTGAGGTAGATTTTTTTGTGAAGATGGAGAAGTAGGGCCACTCTCAGGAAATGGAGCACTACTTGACCAACCCATCACTCTGGTATCCTTGGCACCTTGCTGTCATTTCATTGATTTTCACAGTGTGTGGGCTGTGCCTTCTGAGGGCAGCTCTGGCACAGCTTATCCACTTTGCATTTGCTTTGACAGCAGATAGATGGCCAATGAGTACAATTACAAATGAACCCATGTGTTGAAGCTAACCACAGCATATGTTGTCCCTGGTTCAGCAGTTGTTTATCTGAGTAGAAAAGAATGTGGCTATGGCTGACTCGAATACCTTCAGTCATTTAAAAGTTAGACCTCTGGTTTAGGTCATTTAGTTTACCAATATAGCGCTGCAGCTACTGACCACCTTGTAAATTCAAATCATAATCACAGTCTCCAAACACCTGTCTGAGGATATTTATTACAACTTTTCTCATAGCTTATCTCAAACTCTAGAGTTTGCCAGTTTTTCTATATTTTGCAGGATGAAAAGTGAATATTGCTATGTATATACACGCAGAGTTCTGTTGATAACAGGCTTGTGATTAATATATAATTTCACCTCTCATGCAAGTTGCTCTCAGATGTTGTCTTTCTGTCCCAAGTCCAGTAGTTCACAAGTGGTAGGACCATCGTAGAGCAGTTCTTTATTGAGCTTCTTCGCAGAAGCCTATATGCATTTTCACTATAGTTCAGATTACTGTCTGTCTTTACATTGTAAGAAGTACATGAACCAAGTCTTTGAGTAAGTAATAAAGTCCCTTGTTCCTCACATCGAAAGGAAGACCAAAGGTTTTGAGGTTATCTACTTTCAAATGTGGTTCCTCTGTTTTAAGTTTTCTTCAGAAGCAGTTCACCAGAGCTTTGGAAGAGAAATGAATAATATAGCCATCTTGAAAATTTCTTTATATATGTTAAATTATTTTCTCATCCCCAGCTGGTCTCTTCAGGGAAATTAAGTGTTAGTGAAAAAAAGATTAATCCATTTCATCTCTTTTTACTAGAAATAATCACAGTAAATTAATTTGTGCAGATTCAAAAAAAAAAAATCAGCTAAAATAACATCAGTTAAATTATATCAATTATTTTTGTTCTGTGTTATATACTCCACATCACTTTGGCAGGCAATCTGAGAAATAGAAGGATTTGAGGAGCTAAATGACTGGAAGCTATGTAATAATATTTCTAGGTAGGTTTTGCTTCAAAGAAGAAAATCTGATTGATTAAAAAAAAAAAAAAGTGAAAATATGGTTTTGTTCTGCATTTATTGAAAGTTTTTTTTTCAAAGAGAAAACATTTAAAAATGAAAATGATAGATGTCAGAATAGATAATACTTACAGCTTTCACACTGGGATTAATAAGTATCTTTCTGAATCTTTAGTTTGTCCAGCTGATTATATAGCTAAACAGTAGAGACATCAGGGCAAATTCTGACATCAGCATTCTTCTTCAATGAACATGGAAATCTGCATGACCCGAAGTACCTGGACTATCTGGAACATTCTGCACCTAAATGTTAAATATTTTATTGCCTAAACAGACACAACTATTCAGACTCCATTATAAAATATATAGGGTCAATCTATCCTCAGTCTTGGAACTTAAATTTTTTTTGAAGTTTCAGGTGAGATTTTTACCCATGAAATGATTGTGGGTTTTTTTTGGTGGTGGTGGTGTTTTGTTTTGTAAGTTGTTTTTTTTTTTTTTTTCTAAAGTTGTCACTAGAAATCTTTACTAGACTCACAGGTTTTTTTGTTTGTTTGTTTGTTTTTTCTTTCATTAAATGTTTAAAATGTTAAAATTGTAAAGATGGTAATCAGGAACTGAAAGATGAACAGCATCCTACATCCCTAGGTCAGACTCAATGTGTTGCTAAACTGTGTTGAAAGACTTTGGTCATACCACTACAAAGATAAAATTGGATCAAATCTTCACTAGCTTAAAATAGCTTTTTTCTCAGTTATACAGTCTACATTTCGTTGTTTCTTTCCTTCCTAACTTCCTTTCTTTCTTTTGAGAGACTAATTTAAATATATATATGTAGATTATGATAATGTATAATACATACAAAAATAATGTACCTTGCGGATTAGATAGTTAATATGCCTGAGGGCAAAGATGTCATTCAGAGCAACCTAGACAAGCTGAGATAATGAGCCTCCTGAAATTTAGCAAGGAGAAAAATGAAGTCCTGCACTTGGGAAGGAAAGTGCAATGACACAGTTAGAAATGGACTGTCTGGGGAGCAGCTCTTCTGGAAGGTAAACATGAGTCAGCAGTGCACCCTAGTAGTAATGAAGGTTAATAACACACTGGGCTGTCTTGACAGACCAGCGATCCTTGAATGAGTGGGGGGCTGGAGCACTGCATGAGCCAGGCTGAGAAAATGGGACTTGTTCAGCTTGGAGATAAAAAGGGCTTTGAGTGTAATTAATGACAACATGCCAATATCTATGAGGAGAGCATCAAGAAGACAGAGCCACATCCTTCATAGCTGTCCATGGTGGAAGAATAGTAAATAAGATCATAAACAGAAACATTAAAATTATAGTGGGAAAAAAAATACAGTATTTAGGAATGCAGTATGTTAGCCACTTGCCCACATACAGTATCCATCACTTCAAAGGTAAATTGGAAAGGATTAATCTAATCAAATATTCATGTCTGCATGCAGTGCAGATGGTGACAGATGTCTCCTAAAGATATGAGCAAGTCGCTTTGAGCTCCATTCATAGTCAGTGCAAAAAGATAGGCAATTTAAGTTATAATTCAGTATTTTTTTGAAATGAATATACAAAGCAGGCCAAATGAATCAAGTCTTGGAAATGATTATTTCTCTCCACTGATCATAAAGTGGATTTAAGGTGATTAGTTCAGCCATGGAAGTTTACATGTTGCACATCAGAAATCAGATGTGAAGAAAGTCAACCATTGTATCTAACTCATTTCCTCCAGAAAAACACTCAAACACTCCCAGAGTGGGAAAAAAAAAAAAAAAAAAAAAAAAAAAGCGCAGTCCTGAAGATGTGAACAAGAGAACTCTCCATCCTGAGAACTGAAGAATCCAGTTGTATATAAACTTTTCTTAATCTTCCTAGTAGGATAGATCAGAGTTTACATTCTGCATGGCAATTCAATATTTAATTTTAGAAGGAGGTACAAGTTGAGTAAACAAGGTAGGAAAAATAAATTTGCCTGTTTCTTTTCACTAGGTATTTAAGAAATCAGTAGGAAATGCTAGGCATCCTCCATCCAGTCTTTGAATCCAGGCTGTCTGATCCTTTTCACAGAAAAGATACCTAGTAGAATAAGGTTGACGGTAATAAAATGAAGATGATGTGTAGAAAATGTGGTCTTATTGTTCTACTGTGTCCTACTGTTTTTAACACTTGCCGGGAATGAGTGAGCTGCAATTTCAGAATATTCTTAGTCTGAGCAGGCTTGAATTTATCACTTCTGCTTCCTAAGAAATTACTTTATTCCTTATGCCTTAGCACTTCTAGGTGATACACTTTACCAAACAATATGAAGTTCAGATGTTTCACTTCAAAGGATGCAGGTGTCATAAATCTGATTTTCATCAAATTTCAGAATTGGTATGATTAAAACAAAATGGGTATCCTTAGATATTTTATTTAGATATTTAGTATTTTATATTAATTTGTCACAGGAATAAAATAATAAAAATAAACAGAAATGGTTGGAAGAACAGTAATCAAAATAGTAACTAGGTAACTGCAAACACTGTCATTGTATCCTGATCACTATGAGTACTTTTTATGCCTTCTCTTTCTGAACTCCATATATCCTATGCACTTACCTACATATGCTTCAAGGAGAGTTCCCATGTGAAAATGCTTATTTGATGGCTATCGTATGTCTTAATACTAAGAGAAGTCTCCTGGGTTTTAAATTACATAGATTTAATTCCCTCCAGGAAAAATGTCTCTTTCTTCTTGGTTAAATATGTGATGTGATAAGCTCTTAAGGAATCCATCAGCAGCCTCCCTTTTATCAGTTCTTATAGTCATATTCAAGTTCATGATGAAGTTGACAAAAATTTAGATTATCCTAAGCAGATCTTTTCTTAGACCTGGACTGCCAAGGAAGTTAAGTTGTCTTTATCTGTCTTTCATACCAGGACATTTCTGTGTATTCTTTGATGTCTGTAATTAAATGTCAAGGAAAACTGTGGACCATTAAGGACAGAAAACATTACATATTTACCTATATGGACAGTATGGGGAAAATATGTGATTACACTGCTGTGTTGTATGTAAGCAAAACTTGAGTTCTTGTCCCTATTTTAGGCAGGATTTAAGATAACATTGTTCAATCATTTCTTAACATTGCTGTGTTCTAGTTAAAACATAATTTAGTATAAAATAGTAACAATAACAATAATGACCTCTCATGACAATCACTTGGTTTGTGTCATGTTTTTGTTTTGTGGGGTTATTTTGATTTTCTTTTTCCCCCACTTTTTTTTTTTTTAATTTTTATATTAATGTTCTCCATCCTTGATGTTTACCAAACAAAAAATCTTCTTGGGGCGAAGATTTAGAGTGTGATTGTCCTGGGGGAAGATAAAAGTGAGAAAATACAATTTATTCATTACTGTGCCAAGAAAAGAAAATAATAGTGACCTTTTTTGAACAGCTGTAAAGAATCATGCAGTTTGAAATATATTATTCTGTATAGAATATCTATTGACAATTATCAGTGAATGACCTTTTCCTGACAGATTTTTTTTTTGTCTGTTTGTTTAATAAGGAGCAAACATTGACAAATTTCATCATGAAATACACTACATATTTTTCATTAACTACATAAGGGCCTGATCCAAACCACCTGAGGGTTAACAGAGCACTTACAGCATATCTCAGTAGCATCTCAGTCAGTCCGCTTGCTGTAACTGATGCATCAACTTGACACTGCCTCATTTCAGGAAAAGGATTTCCCTACACTGGACTGAAGTTTGATTCTATTTTGCTTATCTTCAAATTTGAAATGTGAAGCAGGAATAATATCTTATATTGTTCTAGTTAAACCATTACATTCAAAACAAGCATTAAGGTTGTTTTTTTGTTTGTTTGTTTGTTTGTTACAAACCTAAAATTCCCTAATTCTTAGTCAAAATTTTGCTATTGTTTTTTGCTTTCTAAGTAAAGATAATCTGCAAAGCGCAACACAATTTTATTGAAAACCATTTAATTCATCATTACATAGGCTTTAGGCAAGATTCTCCCCCCAGAAAGTATCTATTCCAGAAAAAGTATATATATATTTATAGAATTTGATGTCAATGTAATTGCTCACAGGATTTTTTTTTTTTTCAGGCTGCTGGAGTTTGCACCATTATGGTCCAAAGTTGCATATAAAAAAATCAGCCTTGTTCCTGGTTTTATATGTACCATGTTGTCCTGATTTCAGCTGGGACAGTTAATTTCCTTCCTAGTAGCTGGTATGGTGTTCTGGATTTAGGATGAGAACAATGTTGATAACACTCATGTTTTACTTGTTGCTGAGCAGAGCTTACACGAAGTCAAGGCCTTTTCAGTTTCTCCTGCCACCCTTCCAGTGAGGAGGCACAAGGAGCTAGGAGGCTGGGGGTGCAGAAGGAGCTGGGAGGGGACACAACGACGACAGCTGACCCAGACTGACCGAAGACATATTCTATACCACATGATGTCATGTTCTGCAATAAAACTGAGTTTGGCTGAGGGAACTGATGGTGCATGGGGACTGACTGGGTTTTGTTTGGTGGGTGGAGAGCAATTACATTGTGCTTCTCTTGTTTTTTATATTCTTTTGCTATTGTTGTTATTGTGTTTTTTTTTTCCTTTATTTTTTATCTTTTCTTTCCTTTTTCCTTTTTTTTTTTTTCCCCACCTTTTTTACTTATTAAACTGTCCTTATCTCTACCCATGAGTTCTTTCATTTTTCTGTTCAATTTTCTCCCCATCTCACTGGTGGAGGGAGTGTTTGAAAGGCTGTGTAGTGCTCAGCTTCCTGACAGATTAAACCACAACACGTGTAACACTTTGAACTAAGATTTTACCAGCTCTTTTCTCTTCCTCCTCCCCTATTTTTCTCATTGGAATTATCTAAAACACCAATCAAATTAGTACTTGAGATTCACATTTTCTTTTCAAGTAGTATAATTTTTGGTTATAAAACACAAGTAAAATGTCTCATATTATATATATATATATATATATTTGTAGTAATAGTAGTAGGGTGTTTTTTTTCCAGATTATTTTTATAGAAGATTTCATATAGTTTTCAATTAGGTTGCAATGGGGTTAAGAAGATGAAGAACACTGTAGAAGTAATAAGCTTAAAAGTGGCATTCATTTCTTGTCAAGATATGCTGTACATGCTTTCTATAAACATTATTCAATCTATTTCTTTAGCTCAGAAATCACTTATTTTATATTAATTCAGCTAAAGATTGTAATTAACTTCTAATGTACTTTAGTCATTAGTGACCCCCTGAACTTTGTCCATTTTGTCATTTTAATTTCCAGTGAATACGTTTTTCAAATCCTCCTCACACCATACTTTGCTGTGTTTCCATTGATAACTACCTTTTTGCCCTTTTGCCTCTTCTATCTTCAAAAAGCAAAGCATGAGCTGAAGCAGAAGTATGTAGTCTTCACCCTTGACCAGTATAGTTCAAAACCAAAATGTAATATATTTTTTTTAATCTAATCAAAGAAAATCATTACTTTGAAGACATTTTCATCTTAGCCCATATGAATTGCTCTCATATCCTTTTTCCAGTCATTCTTACTTAAAATTGGTAATGGTTGTGGTAATCTGCAGCTAACACATTGAAATATCACAGCAGAAACTGAAAAATCAGATAAAACTCTCTGCCTTGCTGAAAACTGAGATACAGTGTTTGTCTTACTGGTTAGGGACAAAATGTCCATACCTAGAATTATAAGTAGATGGTACAGGCTTTTAGTCTGACTGCTTGTTTAAAGAACAAACTCTTCTGCAGATGATTACAGTCATTATAGGGCAGAGTAGGTGTCCAAGAAACTCAATTGTGGACTTGTGGGAAGTCAAGTTACTCATCTCTGCATGAACTTGCAATTCAAGCCAGTTTAAGTCAGATATATTTATAACTTTATAGTTTGCCTGTTGATATTGTTCCCCCCTTCCTCCCCCTTTTTTTACATATTGTTATTACATGCACTCATCTTTCTATCAGGTTTTCTGACACTTCCTCTGAGAGAAGATTTTTGTTACTTTCTTTTGGAGTTTTCACAATATATGCTCCAAGCTTTAGAAATTACTAGGAGAGAAAACATTATTGCATTGCTACATTTCTATAAGATTCTTGTTTCATTTGTTGTGTGAATTCATGGTGAAGAGGTACAGTCCTGTACTACCTACTAAACAGAATTATATTCACATTTGCTAATTTTTAAAACTAGCCAATTAAGAAACACCTTTTTTATGGACTTCTGCAATAGTCTTTATGAATATTTATGAATTTATTTAACTTTCTGCAGGGGTTATAGGGGTTATATATAAGCAGGGGTTATAGACTAAAATAAATAAATATATATTTTTAAAAAGAACTATTTAGCCCTGTACTCATCCATTCATCTTTGCTGCAGGATCACTCACATCCCAAATCTTGCAGTGACTCATCCCCCACTCCCTGCTTTTTTTTCCCAGTTTCTAAAACTCAATCATGTCAAGGGTTTCCAAACAAAGCTACTTAGACGAGTATTGCTAGCTTCCTTAAAAGGCCATTAATAAAGCAGCTGAAAAAACTTGCAATGATAAACTATGCAAATTATACCTTACTATTAGAAGAAAAATGCCAGAAAATGAGAGCTAAATCCTCTCCCCCCACTCTTCACCTACCAAGCATGCAAACAAGGAACAAGGTGCTTAACAGCAATATCCGTTTTATGCAGTGAAATTTTGCTCTCACTCCCACCTAACTGGTAATTTCTGGAAGATGGGAAATCAGGATTATCCAGTTCACAGCACAGTATATCCAACAAATGAAACACCAAAAGATACATTTGCTGGTAACAGATCACACTGTAAAACTTGCAATATGCCACTACTCAGTGATTTTGGACCTAAAACTTCATTAATCATTCATGAACCTGTGCACTGCTAAAGGGAATAACACAGTCTATAATCTTCAGAAAGTGTGTGGGGAAAAATCCTTTTTTTACTGGAGTAAATAAAAATGCCTTTAACCCCTAAATTTCCCAGCTCTGCAGCTCTTTATGATTAGTAAAAATATTTAGAGTCACAGCACTATTTGGACCTGTAGTCTTAGCTCCTGTGCACTACAGATCCTTCATTTTCAACCAGTTTATTTTCAGCTCAACACAATACTGTGTTTTTGACTCACACAGATTTTCCACAAATATCTTAATCTGGAGATATTAAGAAGTGAAAAATTTACCATTTCTCTTAATGATTTGCTCCAGTGGCTACAAATGTACTCATGTCTTATCTAAATGTATATTCAGCAATTAGTCATAGGAATATGTTCTGTCTTTTTCTATAGGATTACATGTGAATGGGGCTAGCAGCAATTAGTATATTTTCCCCATACTTAGGCATATATGATTAGACCTACAGGACAGCTGAGGCACTCCTTCATCCCTTGATGTACCCAATCCAACGCAAAAATGATTTGAGATGTCTGGAGTTTCTGGCTCCATCCATACCCTTGGCTTTTTTTCTTGCCCTCAGCTGCACACATGCTATTGAATTCTCTTTTCTCCCTGCCCAAAATAAAGTGGCTTTATCTGTGTTACTACCAGAGCCGTGCCTGGTTCATGCAAACCTAAATTAGGTATTTCTTGGGAGAGTGCTCTTTGATCTGAGCTAAAGCCATTACAAGGAACACACAAACAGTTGTTCATTACAGATGGCTGCTGTCCAGAGAGCAAACCTATATCTTCTCTTGTTCAGCTTCTTTCTATAGACATAGCCCCCATTTCTATGAATAACTTCTCTAAGTGCTTATATTACATGTGGTAGATGTCTGAGCTTTATCATTTCCATCATGTTCAAGTCCCAGTAGGACTGAAAGACTAATAGGGCTGTTCAAGATATCTGTGAAGCCTCAGCAGTTAGTCATCCTGGCAAAACAAACAGCTGTTTACATGTCTAACACCATTGTAGCGTTTAATCATGAAAGGCTTACCTGGAGAGCAGAATTATCTGTGTGAGTACTGAACTGGGTTTGTACCCAAACAAAAATTAGCTCCACATTATACTAAAAAAAAAAAAAAATAAAAAAGTGTCTTCTCTTTCTCTCTCACATGCACAATGCACATATTACACATGCAAAGAAGCAAATTCTGTTTAGATCTCAGGGATGCAGCTATAATAGGCTTAGGGTATTACTATGGAGTGAATGGATGCTGCATACTAAAAAGAGATGAAAATAGCACTTTAAAAAATTTCTGCAAGATAAAACAATATTTTCAGGAATACCTTAAATCTGCGAATGCCTCACAGAGATTTGGCTTCTGCATTTCCTTGAAACATCATATGCACCGACTATTCCAATAATAAACAGAAATCTGGTTTATGCTAGCTAGATTGTTAAATAAACCCAGACACCCAGTTTGCCAGTTACAAAAGTGTGTTGCTGTTGTGATGTTATCCATCTGTAGTATATACCACATTGCTGTTACTACCTACAATGAGTTAGAAAGATAATCAGAGGGGGAAAAAAAAAAAAAAAAACACTTCACAATTTACAAGATAATCTTGTTAGGTGTGTTTCAGGCTTTCTTTTATATTTTTTATTTTTATTTTTATTTATTTTTTTCTTACCCTCATCCAGGTTTTTAATACTGAAATATTATCTCCAGGATTATTTATATCTTGTACATAGTAGATACTTGTCAGAAAAAAAAAAAATGGGCTAGATCCTTTTCAGCCCATACTGATGTGAGGTTATACACTGAGTCCTTTACATGTGGATACAGTAGAAATGGAGAGAGGTAGAAAAGACTGTAAGAGAAAATAAAAATGAGGATGAGGTGTTAGAAGGTGTAGGAAGACCCCATGAATCTGTGAGAGGGCAAAATGTTGGGCCTGAAGAGGTCTCAGGGTCAGATAGGGAAGGCAATGACACCAGAATATACCAGCAGCACTGCTAGGAGATGCATGAGGAAAGGCCCAGGATCAGATCTGTGGTAAGGAGAAAAGGTCTTGATTGCTGCCTACCTTCCCCTAGGGTCAGGCTGGGGTGTGGATGGCACCCAAGGGTGGTGCTTTGTTCAGAGATGCCAGAAGACAAGGCAGTAGAGGCAGCACCCAGACATTTTTGTCATCCTGGCAGCATGGGAACCATTGTCTGCAGAGCTCATGAGGAGCTCCTATACCTCACTGGAGCCTCAGGTGGGGAGGAAAGCTAGGAAAGCTATGAAAGTACATGTGAGGAAACAGTACAAGGTGAAAAACCAGACAATGTTATTAGAAAAAGAAAATATTTGAGAAACTTTAGCATAGATTGTCATTAATGCATTTGCACAGCATTTAAATCTCTTACTGCTCGTAAGTATACCTCTTTTTGTGATATTTCTTTTGCAAAATCAGGTAGCTAGATTTCAAAGCAAATAAATGAGATAGGCTCAAGTCCTTTCCCTTCTCTATCTGCTATTCACACTTTTGAGGCGCACTTGCTTCCTGGGACTGAATTTTGTAAGCTTAAAAGAGACGTTATTTTTAAAAGGAGGCACTGAATGACATGTTGGATGGAAATGCTCTGACAAAGGTTCTGACACAGAAGCAATAAAGGAGCCCATTAAGTTTCTACTTAACCTCTCTTGCTGCTCTATTGCATACACCTATGCAAAAATAAAATTATCATAGATTTTTTCTGAAATCCTTCTAGACAGTAAAAAAATGATCCTTTGAGAATGTTAACCAAGTGAAAATATTTGCAGTTAACACTAATATTGCAATTTATTAAAAAAGAGAAAGGCAGAATCTGATTATTTTTATTTTTAATTTCAGAAGAGGATTTTGATATTTGTCAGCATTCACATCCATTTCCCTAATTTTCCTCTTAAATAGTTTTTTTTTTTAATTGATAATTTGCATGTACTCTTTTGAGGGATAAAACTGAAAGGTTTGCCCTCACCTAGTCAATATGTGAAATAAGTTCTAATTAAAATTACAAAAGCTTCAAAACCACAAGTTTCAAAAATCAAAGATCAATTATAGAGTAGTCATAAATAAATCATGATGAATTCATACATTTTATAGGTGTGTACATCTGTTACATATATAATTCCTTTCATGAATTATTTATGGAGAAATTAAAATCTGCTTGCAGTATTTCAACAGAGAAAAAATGTGACTGAATAGGTCAAATAAATTATTAAGTGAGCATTTTTCTCTTAGACTAAGTAATTAATGATGTAGGATTTAGTATAAGAAAAGGATAGCTATATATTGTAGATGGTCTTGAACACTTCCCACTTCCACAGCAATGTTTCTACCATGGAGCACACATTGGGATTTACAGGACTGAAAGAGATGTATTTTTGCTATTCATTATATCCACAATGGAATGAAACTTGAATGTTATATAGTTGTATAAAACAAATTCAAATCTTGGTGATCTGAAGAGAATTGTCAGTGAACTAACACACAATTGTTATTCTAGAAATTCATCTGCACTCCCGTAGTCCTGGAATTAGCCACTGACAAGTGCCTACATTTTCTGCCTGGTGAATGCTGATTTAGTGTCATGCTTTTGGCTGGGATAGAGTTAATTTTCTTTGTAGATGCTCACACAATGGTGTGTTTTGGGTTTTTGAAGAAAATAGCAACGATAACACAATGATGTTTTAGTTCTTGCAGAGCAGTGCTCACACAGAACCAAGGACTTTTCTTCTCCTTGTGCTGCCCTGCCAGCAAGGGGGCTGGGGGTGCACCAGAAGCTGGGAGGGGGCACAGCCAGGATAAACGGCCCAGGGGGCATTCAGAGTGATGGTGTTTGTCTTCCCAAGAAACCATTACGCGTGATGACCCCTGCTTTCCTGGAAGTGGCTGAACACCTGCCCGCCAAGGGGAAGCAGCGAATGGACTCCTTGGTTTGTTTTGCTTGTGCACATGGCTTTAGCTTTCCCTAGTAAACTGTTTTTGTCTCAACGAAAGCTTTTTACCTTTCTGATTCTCTCCCCCATATCGCCTGGGGAGAGTGAATGAGCAGCTGGGTGGTGCAAAGCTGCCTGCCAGGGCTTACCCACAACAGTCCTATTTTGGTGCTCAACATGGGGAGTGAAGGGTTTGAGATGATGACAGATTTGATTGCAGTGTGGATGCTAAACTAAGTTTACAAAACAGATGTTACAGGTGTTTAGCTGCTAATTGGCAGGTTTCATGAGGCTTGTTTGCCTTACTGTATGTTAGAGTTCAGTGCTTGTTAGTGGCTGCTTTTGTTTTCGCCGTTTGCTCTATGCCTTATCATCTTGCTTTGCTGTTCCTGGGAATGTTTTGACAACAGCTATGGCCATCCACCTGGCTGGCCAATGGCCAGGACATCGCTGCTGTTCCTATGCTGCTGTAATGGATAGTCTGGGACTCCAGACTGGACTCAAGTCAGAGGGACTGTGACCTGTGGATGAGTCTACCTGGGAGCATGTACACCCCAAAACATCTGTGGCTACAGGTAAGTCCATTCTGGAGCAAAGTACACCTGGAAGCATTTGTAGACACAGAGAAGTCCATGCCACAGTAGGTACACCTTCCTAAGTGTCCATGTCTGTGAATAAGGTCATTCCAGAATACCTCAAAGTGTCTGTGACCATGGATGAGACCATGACACAGAAGGTGTCTGAAGGGACCTCTGAAGGTTCTGTGGCCAATGGAAAAGTCCATGCCAGAGCAGATATACCTCGAAGCATCTGTGGCCACGGGTAAGTCCACCACATAGTAGGTAGACCTCTGAAGGGACTGTGGCTCATGGATAAGGCCATGCTGGAGCAGGTACACCTCTAAAGGACTGTAGCCAATGGACAAGCCCAGGCTGGAGCATGGCTGAGGGCCCAATGTTAAACCCTATGAGCTGTTCCGAAAGGACAAGAGGTGGAGAGTATAATTGATATGCCTTTAAACTGTTGTAACCCATGCATGATTTGAGTTGCATGTTATTGGAAATACTATAGCAGGAACCCCTTGCCACTAGCCAGGCCAGGGGCAAGGGGAGGAGTTCATTGCAATGTTATACCCTGTAGCCTGATCTGAAGGAACAAGAAGGTGATTATGATGGATAGATATACCTTTAAATTGTTGTAACCCATGATCTGAGTTGCAAGTTATAGGAAGTCCTGTAACAGAAACCACTCAAACCAACAGAGGATGAGCTTCACAAGAAACAGTTCAAGTACAGCCGTGACCCAACCTGAGCTGGTTTTGCCATCCAATAACTCCATGCAACACACCACCTCCCACATCCTGAGCAACCACCCTAACAGACAGAAGTTAAGTCATGGAGTAAAAGAACTGATATTTTATGAACATTTTATGGACATTTCACAGAGGTTAAACCACAACAGTTAGACACATGAAACTGGAATTCAGTATTGCTGCTGGAACAAATTATGGGTTGGTAGCCAGTAGGAGTTATTGAAGAGAACAGTAGAAGATGATCTGAAATTGATGCCACCAAGTCCTAGGTTAAACATCTATGACAGCATGGTCAGAATAAGACACCATACCAGCAGGTCCACACACTTCAAGGCCACAGACAAAAGAAGTGTTTTTGTTTTGTTTTGTTTTGTTCTGTTCTGTTTTGTTTTGTTTTTTTGTTTGTTTCTAAAAGCTGTGTAGTTGATGCACTCCTACTCCAAAAGTGGGAAATACCTCAGCATAGAAGAACACATTGTATCATCTAGCGTATTGTCACATTTTTTATGAGTGTTTTATCCTTTCAGTTCTGTATGAGGTGTGTACCTGTAACATACAGAGTAAACTGGGTCCCTCAGCAGTCATACTGCACTTACCAATTTCAGCAGCTGTACGTGTTCCCTCACTACAAGGACATCCAGGTGCTGGGGTGTGTCAAAAAGAAGGGCAACAAAGCTGGTGAAGGGTCTGGAAAACAAGTCTTGTGAGGAACTGCTGAGGTAGCTGGGGTTACTGAGCTTGGGAGGAGAGAAGGCTTAGGGGAAACCTTAATGTACTTTACAGTTTCCTTAATGGGGGGTGTAGTGAGGTGGGGATCGGGTTCTTCTCATCTTTTCACTTGGTGCTTGGGAGGGGAGATGGCCTCAAGTTGCACCAGGGAGGTTTAGGTTGGATATTAGGAGAAATGTCTTTACTGAAAGGGTGTGCAGCATTGGAACAGGCTTCCCGGGGAAGAGGTTGGGTCACCATCCCTGGAGATCTTCAAGAAATGTATAGATGTAGAACTTAGTAGCATGATTTAGTAGAGGACTTTAGCACTAGGTTAAAGGTTGGACTAGATGATCTTAGAGGTCTTTTCCAACTTGACTGGTGCTATGCTATGGGAAGGAAATGGGAAGAAAATGGAGAGGGGAAGGGAGGGGAGGGGAGCCATGGATAACTCCTCAAATCTATGCAGATTTTGTACCAACCTTGGAGGAATGGAGCTGAAAAGCTGGGTTATTTAGATTGTGCCAGGTGAACTGGAGAAAGGACAGATCATTGAATACAGAGGAAGAAACGCTTAGGACAGACTATATAATCTAACTTGGAAACAAATAAAAGTTAACTAAGGGTGAACTGGAAGATGTAGCAGCAACACAAACACACAGTGCTGAGCTATATGTAAACTAGTACACTGTGGGTGGGAGAAGAGTTAAGGTGGTAGATTGCATGCTGACAGCATATTCTTCTAATTCTTTTTTTTTTTTTTTTTTCCACCTCCTGCTCTGCCCTAGTCTGCTACCCAGGGTCAGCTCTTATTCTGTTACCCAGAAGAAATGTAGGAAGAAAGACTGAAAAACAGAGGCATGGCAGTGCTTCTGCACTGCAGATAGTGTCAGACAGTATGTATGGAAGAGGAGAAGAAGAATATATTTCTCAGCATGTTCTCAGCATTTTTGTCAACTCTTTTCTGCTTCTTCCATGCTCCCAGCTCCTTTGGACTCTCCTTGCTCATTCCGAACACCCACTCCCTGACGAAAAGCTGTGGCCAATATTCAATGTCACACATAGTTCTCAATATGAGACTCAAATTTTCTGGCCAAGAATCAGATAAGTATATGTTTCCTGAGGATGTAAAGTGAAATAACAGTTCTACACCAATGGATGTCAGCATCTCAGCTAATTGTAATTACTGCTTTCATTATTCATTGAATATTCTTCTTTACAGAAAAAAAGAAATACCTAGCTTATTCTGATGCTGTTAAGTGTACAGATTTCTGAAAGCATTCCAAGAAAAAGAAAATAATAATTCCACAAGATGAAGGAAAGAAACTGTTCAGTCCTTTGCAAAATTCTCCAATAGTTTATTCACTAAGAATTTTTTCTACCATTTCTCCACACTCTCCTCCGCATTCCTGGAAAATAAAATAAGAATGAGATAAATATTTTAATGTTGAGATTTTATTCCATTTTCACTTCTGCATTTTATGCTGTTGTAATTACCAAATGTGCTAAGAGCTAGAAGAGTGAACATTCTCTATGTCTAATCCATTCTATTCAAATATGAATAATGTCAAACTGAGTAATGTTTGCTTTAATAATTTTGCAAGCCAAATCATTTTCCTAGTGTTGCCATCTCTTTATACTTCTAAACACAGCTTAAATAAAACAAATGTGATACCCTAATTTCTCTCGGAAGGTGAACAAACACACTCAGTGTGCTCCAGCTGATATTTCTGTCTAGCTTATAAAACAACTGACACCTTTTCACTGAGAAGTGTCCCATTAATTAAAAATGAACATCAGTCTGCTGCATTATGTAGACATATGTATATTACCTAAACCTGTTCTCTGCACCACTAGCACAATTTTAACTTACCCCAACATCCACAGAGCATCCTTCTTGCAGCTCATCAGTGTGGTGTTGTCAAGTAATAATAATAATAACAATTTGTTTTAAGGAAAAAAAAAAAGCAAGATAATACAGTTAGTGCATAGTGATAAAAAAGGACAACATTTCAAAGCAAGCCACAAAAGACAAAGTCAAAGCAGCAGCTGCACCTCACTGGTGATGAGCCCAAGAAGAGTAAAGCACATCTGTTAGTTGCTGTTCCTTTTTTAGCAGGCTTAATACAAAGCCCTCGGTTGGTAATTTTTAAATACAGCTAAAGCTGTCAGCCTAAAAGATAATTAAATTACTGACAATGTTTTTCACTGCTGTTTTGTTTTGGAAAAAATAAATAAATAAATAAAGCGTGGTTTTATTTGGGCCTTTTCATTTTCTTTTCTCTGAAAGAGCAGGAAGAATGTAACACATATTTGCTAAATGATCACTCAAATAATCAGCCTGCTGAGAATTAAGACTGCTTGAGTATAAGGCATCATGTGCTACCCAGAGTGAAAGATTAAAAGAGATGGAAGATTAGGGCCCAAAGAAGAGGGCAAAGTGAGATTGCAACTCCCCTCCCCCTGCAAGAACAATGACTTCAGTATTTGCGATAAGGGTTTGCTGTTCTCACTCTACTGTAGCAGATCCATTTTAACTGTGGATTAACCACTCTTCGTAGTGGATTTTAAGTTTAGAGAAGTTTCCATATGAAAATCTGAGTCACACTAAGCTGTTCCAGCAGTAACTTCCCTTCTGTACTCATAACTTCAGAAAGCATTTGCTTACCATTCTTCTGAGGGATTATGAGAGAGAACAGCTACTCAGGAGACCCTGAAAGTAGTGGACAGATACCCTGAGATCCATAGGTGTGACTCTACCTACTCTTTGCTTACCAAGGTGAATGAGTCTTGCCCTTGTGAGTATTCTCAGGTCGGTGAGCATATGGCCCAGTTTGACTGAATCAGGGATTTGCTGAGTGTTCAGAGAACGGCATAGAAATGCGTAGTTAGTTCCTAGGCACTCATAGACTAGGCAGTCACTTAGGGATATACTCATACTACCAATTATAAGTGACTACCTAGGCATACTAACTATGATAGTGCTTAAAGCCAAAGTGTTATGAGCAATTTAGATTCCCTACTATGTAGTGCTGCCTGTCATTTACTCATCGAAGAGAAGTCATGAAGCCTAACTCATCAAATGTGGTTATATGTAGATTAAGTAAATTAAAACACCTCGGGAATGTTCCTGTGCTCCAGCAGCCATCATCTACACTTATAAACAATCAGAGTATTCTTGGCATGGTTTTAGCCTATGTCCACTAGGACTTTTTTCCAAACTACTCCCAGACACTACTCAGGATCTAGCATGGGCCAGACAATGTTTGCAATGTACAGCACAGTTGTGACCATCACGGTCTGCAGTCTCAGACAGTAGAAAGTACCAAAGGGCCCAGATCATGTCAGTTGACATGACCAAGAGCAGGCCATCCATTGCTTAATTTACCGCTATGGATAGGCTTCACCATTAGCAGTCTGCCCAATTTAAACATTGTTTTCTCCACAAAGTATAAAGGAAGCCATTCTCAGGGGGATCTGCCTAGGAGGCAGCTGGAACCTCTCACTGCAGTTAAGCATTGAAATTATAAGAGGCAGTCTAAATACATCTTTATAAGAAGAATAAAGTTTCTTTTGGCCCAAAGGTTGTTGGGTTTTGTTCATTCCTTTTACCTTTCATTTTGTTTTGTTTTGTTTTGTTTTTATTTCTTTTTCAGTGGAGGGGCTCCTAGAGGGAAAGTATGTCTGTAAATTAGAGTTAAGATTGGTTTGAATTATTTATACAGTGGTGGTCCTGGTACTACAATTTTATCTTGTATAGGTGAATGTCTTCAATTCTGTTTATGGAATTGATGTTTTCAGTTGTAGGGTTTTTTTTGTTCATTTATTTTGGTGGGTTGGGTTGGGTTGGGTTTGGGTTTGGGTTTGGGTTTAGTTTTGGCTTGTTGATTGGGTTTGTTTTGCTTTGTTTTTGTTTTTGTTTTTTGATCACTTGCTTTTTTAATGCTATCATTTTTTTTACTATTCATTAGTTGGTAATTTGACTATTTTTTAAATAGTATAAACTAGAAAATAGAAATTCATACCATAGTTTGAAGACTTTTTTTTTTTTCTGCTGCTTTTAGTTACTGTAACTCAATCTGTAATTACTCTCTTTAGGAAAAAAAAAAAATCTTTCTTATTTCAAAATTAAAACCTCTGTGTGGATTCTAAAATTCTGAATGACTTCAACTGTCTAATGAAACCAGAGATTAATATTTAGTGCAAATTAAAATGCAGGATAGACTCATAATGGAGACATTGTATCTGCGTATAGATGAAATGACAGGAAAAATGTTTGGGACCTTTTTCTCTTTAGGGAAAAAGCTATAAGCTGCTCACAAAATTACATGTTTTCTAGTTAGTTAAGTCAAAATAAAGTACTGTTGTCAGCTCTGGAAGAAACTAGATCACTCCTGAAATTGTTTTCTTATGGATAAGTGATTGTATTTTCTTAAACAGAGCTTTAAATATTAAACAGTAGTGATTCAATGCTAAGGAAGCATCAAGGCTTTTTTCTGTTGAAACAGGTTTCTTCAACAAGTGAGTAATCCATTCTCCACAGACTGTGATTTAAGTTAGATTTTGAAAGTGAAGCAAGTGGTAGTAACATGAACTATCTACAGAATATGTTAAGTACTCAACCAGGTGTGAATGCAATAGTATTGGAGACTATGAGCTGGCAAATCATTGCCTTATATCACCAAAACAACCTGCTCAGCTTTGGTGCCTAGCAATAAAAGGATGAAGTTTAGTGTTAGGCTTCTGATTCCTGTAGGGAACACTGTATGGAAGAAAAGAACATGTGGTGAACCATGGATTCATGAGTGAGGGACAGCAGCCAAGAACTGAGACAGCATGAGCAGTTGCTGGTGAGCAGGAAGACTCATGGGGAACAGAGCAAGCTCATGTTTGGCTTCTTGGTTAAATGATATCCAAGGTAGCAAGACTGAGGAGGAGGAGCAGAGAGAAACCAAGCAGTTAATGTGGCAGCTGGTACAGATGGGTGTTCAGAGGCACTACCAGAGACTGAGTGAGGCTGCCAGAGTCAGTACAGCAATTGATGGTGGCAACACATGGCAAGCCATAGTACTCTGCTTGATGTGACCACTGCTGATGCACCAGACCCTTCAATCTAGACTGAACTACTGTGTCAGAATGCCATCCTTTCTGCGGGCTGCAGGCTGTACCCAGTGCTCCTTCCTATGGTAGGGACTGGTGTGTGTGTATGTGTCTGTGTGTGTGTGTCTGTGTGTGTGTGTGACATTCCTACAGTAACTGTGGAGTTGCAGAGCAGGAAGAAGGAAAGCAGACAATAAAGCAACAATAAACTGATATGGGCAATTAACAGGATCATTGTGAAAACTCTACAGGGACAAGAATGAAAGTCCTATATTGCACAGAAGGAGGGATGCCCAGAGATGACACTTGACCAGAGGGAAGATAAGATCTGCTTTGACATTAGGATTGGAAGCTTGTAACTTCCAGAGACAAGAATATTTGTTCCCCACCTGCATTCATTTGGAGAACAGATACAGAGACACATACAGAAGGGGGGAACTAGCATCTGAACTGTCCATGCATGATCAATAGATTCATACTAGTACTACAGACAGAAAGGTAATTGAGGTGTGGGACTCCCTTCTGCACATGATGGGGGCACTTCTCTGCAAATAAGACCTTCTGTTTCCAGGGGTTTTCTGTTTGTTTCTAAACAAGATTTAGGACATCATGGAGAGAGTGCTGAGGCTCTTCCAGCCCTCAGATTGTTACCTTTTTTGTTGTTATTGTTCACTTCTAGCTGCACCAGTGACACTGCTGAGGGAGAGCTTGGGTGGATCCAGTATTACTCCAGGGACTAGGTACAGGAGTTCAGGTGCTGTTGTCACCCATCTTTTTAGTCAGGCAGATTGACTAAGGCAGGAGCAGATGCACACTGCAGATAACACCTGACTGCATCGCTGCTTTCACCAGCAAGCTTTTAGCTACTGTGATCTGGAGACCACCTGTTGGTGAGAGTCATGACCTACTTGGCAAAGTGGGACAGAAGTATCTTTGCCAGCAAGCTTGCTCAGGACCTAGGAAGGCTTTAAGTGAGGTTTGTCAGATAATGGAAGCCAAAATCCAAAGCAGTAAAAGAGGAAGTAAGGGAGAAGCAAAGATGGGGCATGGCAAAGAAGGAGGTTCTCAGAGTTTTCTAAATAAAGAAATAGAGAACCCAGTGACTGTTAAATGAAGAGGTTACAGATCCTGAAGGGAGTCAAGTTGTACAACTTGAACTTCAGGAAAGATTTTTTTTTTCTTTTTTTTTTTTTTCCTTCAGGTATCTAATAGACAGGATCTCATGCTAGACTGACCTGAGGGAGCCCAAGGGGGCGAGATATTTTTCAGTGACATTCGCCTGAAAGAACAAGAACATTCTGTTTTGATTGCAGAAAGTACAGTAGGAGTAGAAAGATTCCATTTTTGTTGAGGTAAAACTACTGACTGAGCTGAAATATAAAAAAAAAAAAAAAAGTATATGGAAAGTGAAAGTGAGGAGGGGCTATCCTAGAGAATCACCTGGATATGCAAGGATGGAATTAGGAATACCAAAGATTAGCTGTAGTCAAAGCTGGAGATGGCTATTGAGTGCAACACAAACATGGACTGAAGTTATGTCAGCAGCGGGAGTTCTTTGCAATATCTAATTCCATTGTTTAGTTTCCAAATATTTATTTTTAACATCTACTAAATCCATTAATGATAATGTAAATTTTGCATTTTACTCAACTGATTATTTGGTTGACACTTTCTTTTGCTGGAAGTGCTAAAGACATTTAGGCTTTCAAACGTCACTCTTCAAATCATGACCTAGGTAGTTTCAGGGTTGCCATAGCTACCACAGATTTTGTATGTTCCTTTTGAAGGACTGAATAGCTCTGCCAGCTGATCCGTATAGTTGAAGATCCATGTTCCATAGACTTCCCATTTCTGTTAATGCAGTGGAATAAATGGTAAATTTTGGTGACATATAGTTGTTATGGATCATTGACATCATGTTGTGTGCTCTAACTTGTTCATATTGGTTCTTTAGCAGTCCAGGCATTCCATGACCAGTAGGTTATGTAAGTTGGGATTTCATGGTACAGTAATTGATTACAATTACTGTACCATGAAATTCTTTTTCATAAAACTGTTTCAGACTTGTCGATTCTGTCTAAAGTTAAAAGTTGTACTGAGAGACTTGCAGAAGAAATTGCATTTGAAGAACTAGCCAATTTGAGCAGGCCAAGTCTGCTCTATTGGGCCTTCTTAGGGCTTGAGAATCTCATAGGCTAGCATGAGCAGCTGCTGTGTGGGAGCTTGCTGGAGCGTACTATGCCAGGCTGTGCTGCACGCTAGTAGATGTGACAGAGATAACAATCCAACAAGTAAGGAAACTATTACCTGAAGAGCTTACTAATATAATTTGTAGTTTATAATATATTTGAGAAAGGTAAACTGTATGTGGATCGGGGGTGGCCTTTCCTACTGAGATCCTAAGAGAACCTTGCACCATCTCTCTCTCTCTCTCTCATACCTCGTCTCCTCCCCCATGCAGAACATAAGCCTGCTTTAAAAATGCAGATTTCTGTCTGATCAAGCATGGAACTAGTTTATAGCTTTATTGTTTCCCACTGATTGCTCCATAAACTTAGCTTCATAAAAAAGCCAAGACAGTTATTTGGTTCTGCTTAGGATCTCATTATTTAAAAATATGAAATCGAGGAAATGACATCAAAGTTTTGCATTAAGCATGTTCAGAAACGTAGGTGGTCAGTGCTACAAACCAAACCAAACAAACAAACCAAAACAAACAAACAAAAAAAACTCAGTCACCTGTAAATATGAAAGAAAAGTTATCCATAGGTCTTTAAAGGTGAATGAAACTTACACCCATTCCAGATACAAATGAGCTGGTTGCACTGCTCCTCCACCACAGGTATAGAACTCCTCAAATTTGACTTGTTGACTTACCCTCCCGATATTGACTCCTCAGATATCTCTCTATCACTCATTAATGTATGGTAAATGGAAAATAAGTTCTGATAAGCAGTTATAGAAGGCTCCTTTGTCTAACCCAACTCATTATGATTAAAACATATTAGGAATTGTTCCTTCCCCATTCCAAAAGCAGGTCATTTACATAGCGGAGTAACTTCTTACAGAGGGCTACCATTAGAATTGTCAATGATGGGATGAGTTTATTTTTGTTTCAGACAGGGCAGACTCATACACAAGTTACAGAACTATGTGCTCAGACCCATTATCATCCCAGCTAACGTTAATCATGAGGTATGTAGGATTCAATTTCCAGGGCTCTGGGCAATCAGCACCATCTTTCTTCTTCATTGTTTTTAGAAAAACAGTGCTGTCAATCAGCTGTTATAAGTCATGCAGAATCTTTCTCACAGAAAGGGTGTTTCATTCCTTCAGAAATATGTTGTCACAGTGTAAGGTATCCTCTGTCTTTCATAACAATTCATTGCCTATGTGCAGTATCACATGATGGTGTTTGTGATCATTGCTTAACAACTAGTTGCATGGCGAGTATTTTCAGGAATGTCTGGCTTGTCAATATAATTTCACTACCTTTTATTTCAGCACTTTTTCCCTTATGTTAGAACAAAGAGCAAACAATTGGAATTTTAGAACATTGTATGGTTACATACCTAATGGAAATTAAAAAAAAATAAGAAAAAATAATAACAATATAAACTAAAAATATTTAGTTATAAAAAGCTGGATATGCTCATTTTTGTGGTGTGTTAGGAACTTGAGATCAGCCACTGCTGCTTTTGAGCTGCATTAAGTTAGCCTCCTGGTTCAGTGTACTACTCTGATATTAGGCAGCTTCATCATTCTTTTTAAATCAACAGTGAAATATCTACCCTTTTTGTTGTTGTTGTTGTTGTTGTTACCTTCAAAATAAAAAGCAGAGATTGTTCAATTTGGATCATGTTCCAACATCATTTACATAAAACATATGCATCACAGCTTACTCAGATTTCATCTCATTCACTCCCCTCTTCAGCAGCCTGTCCAAGAGATTGATGGAAGAGCAGTGCTGTTAAGTTTGTCTCCAGCTGGAAGCCTGCCTGGTTGTGTGAGAAGGAACCAGGAGCATCAGATTCCCTCACTGCTCTTCAAAAATCTGATCTCACAGACCTCTCTGCTTCAAGCCCTGGCATTTGGGATGCTTCAGGATGGGGCACCACTGTTGTCCATGGGACTGAGGACACAGATGTATGAACTGCCCCACAATTGGGGTTAAATTGCCTTTTTGTAGAGTGTTTTGGGATTTGAGGTTTGTTATCCAAATAGCAACTAAAATAAATGTTTAATCGTTTAAAAAAAAAAAATCTTAAAAAAGACGTAGGTCTCTACTCTCTCTTCTAGGTCTTGCTGTAGAACATGTTTTTCAGAGGGTGGAAACTTTGGCTAAATCCTAAGTTTCATTTAGTATATAACGCTCAGTGCTCTGCTATTTTCCCCTCCCTGATGCATCATTTTCCTCAAGGCTTATTCTTTTTCTTTCCTATTATTTTCTTTCTGTTTCCTGCCTAATAGTCTGTCTCAGACTGCCAAATCAATTCTATTTCTTATATTACTGCTGGGAATGTATGACTAGAAGAGCAAACAAGCGTTGACTTACATAGATTGTCTATTGGGTTTATGTGGGAAGGGTTTGGTAGCAGGGGGCTGCAGGGGTGGCCTCTGTAAGAAGAATCCAGCAGCTGACCCATGTCAGATCAGAGCCAGCTTCAGTCGGCTCCAAAAGGGACCCGAACTGAGCCATGAGTGACACTAGTTGGGCCTCTGGGAGAGCAGAACTAAGAACAGGGAAAAATACCATGCAACAGCAGCTGTGAGAGAGGAGTGAGAACTTGTGAGAGAACCATCCCTGCAGCCCCCAAGGTCAGTGGCAGGAGGTCAGTGGTCAGGGGGCAGGAGGTGCTTCAGGCACACAGCAGAAGTTCCCCTGCAGCCCGTGGAGGAGCCCCCGGTGGAGCAGGTGGATGTGGCCTGGAGGAGGCTGCAGGCCATGGAGAGCTCCCGCAGGAGCAGGCCCCGGGCCGGAGCTGCAGCCCGTGGAGAGGAGCCCACGCAGGAGCAGGGGGTCTGGGGGGAGCTGCCGCCCGTGGGGGACCCGTGCTGGAGCAGTTTGCTCCTGGGGGATGGACCCCGTGGTACGGAGCCGTGTGGGAGCAGTTCCTGAAGAGCTGCTGCCTGTGGAAAGCCCCCACAGGATCAGTTTGGGAAGGACGGACAATAATTGTTGAGTGATCTTCCCCCACTTCCTCTGAAGAGAAGGTGTGGTAGAGAGCTTGTGGTGGAGTTTAGATGCCCCCAGAAGGGTAAAACCACCATAGATGGGCACTGGAAGAGGTTTTTCAGGTCTCAAACTAGTTGCTAAGACACTATGCTCTGTCAGTAATATCCATCAGTAAGGTTTGAATAAATGAGAAACATTTCAGTTTTCTGTGTCTGATACTGTTCCTAGCATTTTACTTAAGATCATCTGGCTGTCTTTTGGAGCGAAATTCTGCAATAGACACAGCGTGGATAAACTCGCTTTGTTTTCATCCCAAGAAAAAGAGGGTCAATATGAAATGAAAACTAGCAAATAAAAGAAGCACTTTTCCCTGCTATAGGAAAAGGAAATAATTAATATAGTAAGAAACAAACAAACAAACAAAAAAGCAAGCAACTAAAGAAAAAAACCCTTATCTATTCCCTTTTCCCCCTCAACTCCATATTTAAGGAAGGATTTAAAGAATATGCATTCACAGCTGGTACAGTAAAAGTTTCCACCAGTACCTTAACGTGATATCCCAAACTAAATCTCACAATTTAATATTGTAACAACGAGAAAAGACATTATTAATCTCTTCAAAATTCTCTTTTGTGAACAGAGAGAGCATAAAAGAGTTCTTCGAGTGCTCTGAGCAGGCATGCAAAAAAGACCAGAGTTGAACCCTTTCACCAATACTTGACACTGCATTACCTACTGTAGTAACTGTGTTCACACAGGATGAAAAGTAAGGAATTTAGGTGAAGTCACAGAACGGAAGTTGGTTCAACAAGTTCTACAAAATTTATCTTTTTCCCTCCCAAATGTTACCAAAATTTAACACTGATTTTAAATGATAATTCACTAAATGTAAAAATGAAGCATCATTAAGAAAAATCTAACATCAGGCCTTGATGAGGAACTGTTGCATGTAAATTAATGGTGATAATTAATAAATGATCAAATTCTAAGATCTCAGACACATAAATCCTTGTAAGAAATAATTTTTTTTTTCTACATAACTAAGAAATTAGATTGACCTTGTCTTAAGCTTTTACAATTTCATGCTATTTCAGTATATAATTAACTGCAGGAAAAACATTAATAAGAGTCATGCTTGTGACTAATATCAGTATGTATGTGTAAAATTCCACTTATAGTCAACGAGCCCTGGGAATAATAAAGTGTTAAAAGTGAATACTTCACAACATAGCAAGATGGAGAGTTACACATCTGTTTCATCTCAGAAGTTTTACAAACTTTTTTTCTATAAGTGTCACATCGATATTTCATGGTTCCTATGGAGTACATGGTTTATTGAGAGCAACTTAAGTGAATTTGCATTGCAATCACAGAACCAACACAGTGCAGCACAGAACTTAATCTCCTTTGCTGGAACTGCAGAGAAGACTTTTAGGAATCTTTAATGGCAGCTTAGTTCTAAAGCTACACAAATCAGGGGGATTTAATGACACTTCTAGAAACATGAGAATGGAGATTTAATCAACCAGAACTTTAAACCATTCATACTTTTTCCCATGTAGTGGCTTGTTTTATTTTTATCCATTTTGTTTTCCCCTTGTTCATAAAAATCAGGTTGGTCAAACATGATTTACTTTTAGTAAATCCATTCTGCCCGTTCTTAGGCACCTTCTCAATGATATGCCCCAAAACGTTTTCCAAGATGTTTTTCTCTGTGGTTTTCTGAGAGATTGCACTGGTATATTGAAGCCTGCAGTTTGATGACACATCATTTTGGTCTTCTGTGAAGATGGCTACAGCGTTTGCATTTTTTCAGGCACTGGGGTTCTTCCCCAGTCTTCTCAGCCTTTAAAAGATGGTAGACAGTGTCTTTGCAAGGACATGGCCAGCTCTTTCAGTATCTTGGGTGCAGCCCACCAAATTCCATGGACTTAAATGGGTCAAGTCCTTTCACATAATTCCTATCTTATTCCTTATCCCCTTCTTATCCTTGAACCATGCTCAGAGGTCTGGGAGAACTAGATTGCATCTCATAGTATAGAACAGTTAATAAAGTGAGGTGTTTGTTGTTGGAGGTGGTGGTTGTTGTTTCATGTTTATTTTCTGTTTTTTTTTTGTTTGTTTGTTTGTTTTTTTAATACGCTATCAATTCTGGCAAAATGATTGGGGTATGTTTTGAGGAAATAATGTCTCCCCTGGTCTGATCCTACTCAGCCTATATCTCATGATTCTCTATTGAAGTTAGAAGTGCAGTGGTTCAAAAATACTCTTTGTATAAAGTAATGTAAAGAAAAAAATCCACAGGTCATATCTGCTCTCCTGCAAGTTAAAGGATCCTCAGTTTGTAAAGCTACTTTACAGTAATGAACATACATAATATATGCCAAATTCATTTTGGCCTAGAGAACTGTAGGTTCACCAAGAAAAAAATATTTCTTTATAAATTAGGTCAGGAAGCCCTCAAAGTTCAAACACTGATTCTTCCGCAATGTTGCTAAAGCTGTGCATAGAAGCAGCCTCATAATCCAGTTGGAAATGAAAGACAGGGAGATGCAATACATAATAATTCACAGAATCAGCCTTCTTCCTGGCCTTTTGCCATTACAAGAAGAGTTTCTTGTTGCATACAATCTACCAGTTGCCATTTATATAAACAAATATAGTTGCACACACAGATACAATCCAATAATGGCAACAAAACCTAGAATAGAATATATATGCCGATAAACAAATAAAACTTTATAATAGATTGTTTCTAAGCTCTTTCCCCAGAAATTATACATAATAAGGCATATGACTTTTCCAGTCATCCAAGTACTTTCATTTCTTTTCTTTCCTTTCCAAGCTGTTTATTTTCAGTATAAAATAACAAATAATTCCAAGGGAAGTTAATTTGATGCCTTATTTAATTCATAAATATCATTTGTATAAATGGGGATCGGAATTCATTCCCTCATAGAAGTTATCACACCCACTGAAAAATGAAATGAAAACAATAATCTTATTAGTAATTTTTTTCAGATGTTTCACTATTCTTTGGATTTCCCCTCAACTTTTATTATGTTCTAAAATGTCCTGAAAACACTGCACGTCTAGAAGATTTTTTTTTATTTTCTTTTTTAACACAAGAATTCTTTGCAACATCACTGAATGTCCATTAAAATTCATTTCTGAACTAGGGGAGTATTCATGTCTAATGCCTTCTTCAGCACAGTATGGCATCTTTTTTTTTAGAGTTCAATCAAGTTGTTGTGGTGATCAAGGTATTAAATATAATAAATAAATCCATTTCATACATCAAAAAGCCAGTGTTCCTTTAACAGACTTGCACCAACAGTAAATTTACATTTTTCTTTTCCTCCAAGTTTCTAGCTATTTTGGTATATGTAGTTGTCATTTCTCAGATAGTTGAAAATACTTTCAGGCTGTTTCATGATGATATCATTACTAATGTGAATTTCTAAAAGATATGTGATTATCCAGCTTCAGGCATGATCCACTGACAACTGGGGAAGTGTTTTCACTGTATAGATTCAGATATCTGGGGTACATACAGCAGGAACATAGTCTCTTGGGGATTTTTGTATAGTCAGTTGGGAGAAATTCAAAGACTGTATGAGTCTGTTGTGTAAAGTAGAAGTATAGACATTAATGAGAGGTGCAAAGCTATGTAACAGTTGGGTGGTTTTGGATTCTTCCTCTTATTGGTGCCTTTCTCATTGTTCTTGGCATAGCCTTGCACTCTACCGTCATTGCTTATGGCAGGATACAGAAGTACGTTTTTTTCTTACAATGTAGTAGCAAGAAGAAAAAAGAAAAGAAAAGGAGACAAACATACAAACAAACAAAAAAAATGCAATGTAAGTGTTAGGAACTAATGAAAGTTTTAAGTCTGATACTTCTCAAGTTAGGAAATGATATGCAGCTCTTCAAAGCCATGATCCCAAGCATTTAATTGGTGTATACAGGAATAATCTCTAGCTTCAGGGTTCCTTAAGAAGAGCAAAGTGCTGAGAGGAAAGTATCTGATAAATCAGGATAATGTAGTTTTAAGTTCGGGTATCTCATTACCTGTCACGGCTCTCAGATTCAAGCCAAAGCCTGGGGAATTGAAAGATATCAGATCTCAAAACTAATCCTGTTTTCCTGTCTTCATTCTGTGTCAGAAAGTGCTATTTTTTGCTGTTGCTATTACAGTAAGAAAATTAAATAGGTTTTTCCTTCCTGCCACTGATAATTTGGGGCCTGTGGTGTGTACTAGAGGGTGTGCTGGCTCCCAGTCTTTGGTAGAAAGTATGGTGAATAGAAAAGTATGTGAATGCAACAAAGTTATTTCTGTATTAGCATATTAACAATATACCTGTAGAGGCAACAGAGCTTTACAGTTTATTTCTGTAGGTCTTCCTGTGGGCCAGACAGTGGAAGCTGAGTGCCTGTGTGCCTCTTGTGCTTCTGAATATCTTTAGCTAAGTTGCTTTCCATTCAAAAGCTATGTATTCCATTTTTGGTCACCTCTGTCAGTATTGCTTGTTTTGTTCAATCACTTGTCTTGGACAATTTTCTGCCACCAAGATGAATGCTGTGTTGATTCATTTCCCTGTCTCAGGCCCTCATGGAGAAGGTACTCAAAGATGTCAACTTGTTTTTCTTTTGTTATCCGTCCATTTCTTTCTTTTTCTCTCCCTGTTCATAGTGACATGGTCATCAGCTCTTCTACTATTTTTACTTAATTAGAGTCACAGTATTCTACATTTCTACTTTAGTTGTTTATTAACAAATCTCTCTGATTACTTCACAGATGAAAAGCATGTATTTAAAGTCTTACTGACTTCTATTTTACTCTTACACTTTTTTTTTCTTATAAGTGTGAAAAATCCTCCCCTTCCAATAAACTCATATGTCTGGCTAAACCCAAATGTCAGACTGATTTAATTCACAATCCCAGTTAAAGCCCTAATTAATTAATGCTAACATTCTTTCATACTTGAGGCTTGCCGTATCAAAAATTGCATACGCAGAAGCTAAAGGTTATTACATTAAAATAGTAATAGTAAAGTAAAAAGTCTTATGAACATCAAGACCTTGGAAACAAAAATCAAACCCCAAACCCATTATTTTTGTCCAGAATGAGTTTTGCAGGAGCAGCGGCTATGTTAGTTTCCCCCACTGCCTGCAAACGTGATTACATCTGAGTCATAAGTACCATGCTTCAAGGAAATAAGATGTTTTAAGCTCTCTGCTGAAAACTACATCTGAAGTGCAAAATATTAGAAACACATGCACCTTAAAATTATGCTCAGGCTAACAATTGCCTCCTGATTGCCCCTCACCCTGAATTTGAAAAAAGTCACATACTTTTCTTGAAGCCCACTGGATTTTTGCAGAATTTTCTCTCATTATTTCACCACTGGAGGTTTCAGTGGCAATGTCATGAGTGACTGGTTTTCCGAATCTGAACTCTGATGTTTTTGATGTCAATGTACTTTCAATCAAACTTGAAGAGCTGGGGAGCTGTGTCACCACTAAATGCAATTACACAGCTACAGAACATGACAAATTGTTCCATTTGCACTATTATGACTGTAACACTACACATTTTCCTTAGGAACAAAATACAGATAAAACGTAATCTAAAGTCTTCTATAGCTGATTCTCAAAAAGGAGTACCTGAAGAGGCAAAAAGTGGTCTCTTGTTGAGATTTCCTTACAAAAGAAATTATGGTTTCCATGTTGCACATTTGATTTTTATTTTAAATTGCTTAAGTCAAATCGTCTGGCTTAGGTATCTGCTGAGAACACAGGCTATAGGATTAAGTCCCAGCCCCCATAAGCTTGAAAGAAAGATCTGCCTTCCTCCTAGGATATACAGTGAGGCATATCTGATGTACTTTAGATGGCTGCAGCTGAGACAGTCCAGTAAAAGGAAAGTGGAAGGCACTTCTATGTCACAGTTCATCAGACTGATATAAAAAGTTTGCTTTAGAATAAAATGATTCACACTGTCACAGTCATTTATTTATCATTGACTACAAAGATATGCTTGGATGATATATTCAGATGTACATGCCTGCACTGTAGATATATCTATTTGGAAAGATGGATATGATCCACACTGTCTGATGGACGTATATGTCTAAAACATATTTTCTGTGTGAAAACAAAATAAAAGGAGCTTTACTGAGGGAAGGAAGACTTATCAGCTGGGTAGCAGAAGAGATTAGCTCAAGTCTCTGCTGCAGTTAATTTTACTTGCTTATGCACAGTGAAAACCTATAGAAAAAGATACTGAAAAAACATCTAATTGCAGAAAACTTCCCTGTTCACTAGCTAGGACCCTTGAGTATACTTGTGCCAGGGAAAGAAGTGTCTTCACATCAGGCATTGCAGGGAAAATGCAAGATGTTTCATAGGCAAATCTCCAGTCCCTTCATCCTGGACTAATGGATGTTTTTTGTAAATACATAATCAGGAAAAGGAGGACTAAGGAGAATCTCCATCCTTTATTGGATGTGGAGGGAAACATAGTGACGAGAGATGAGGAAAAGGCTGAGGTACTTAATGTGTTCTTTGCCTCGGTCTTTAGCAGCAAGACCAGTTGTTCCCTGGGTACTCACCCCCTGAGCTGGTAGATAGGGACAGGGAGCAGAATGAAGCCCTCATAATCCACAAGGAAATGGCTAGCGACTTGCTACTCCACTTAGATGTATGCAAGTCTATGGGGCCAGATGGGATCCACTTGAGGGTACTGAGGGTGATGGCAGAAGTGTTCTCCAAGTTGCTTTCCATAATATCAGCATTATCACCAGCATTCCTGGCTGTCAGGGGAGTCCCAGTCAACTAGCAAATGGTGGCTAGCAAATGTGATACCCATCTACAAGAAGGGCCAGAAGGAAGGGGGCAAAGAATCTTGTGAGTGTGTTTTAGCAATCTAAGTTAACCCCTTGAGAACAGATCCCTCCATCCCCAGTTATTCTCTCTTCACCTTGAAAAATACCAAAATGAATATTTTGCATATATTATTATTATTATTATTATTATTTGTTTCTGATGAAACCAGTGTATGCAATCACATAGTCTGTGTGTATTTCTGTATATCCTTCTTGCAACTTTTGGACTTTCTAATTTCAATCAAGACTAGAGCTCCTACAGAGTATCCCTTGAAACCAGAAAACTAGGTAAATGTGAATTCAGGATTGAAAATTCACAAGTGTGAACCAAATTATCATTGATTCTGTTTGTAAAATACAGTATTGAAAGTCAAATATGGCATCATGTGTTACTTCCAAAATTCTCTATGAGAAAGAACACTTTTAGATACAAGCACAGATAGCAGAATATATTATCATAATTTGATTTAATGGTCAATCAAATAAAAGACATGTACCTATAGGAAATTAAGTTATATTCATTTAAAATTGAATGTGATTGCAACTGAATAACGAGTGACATTATAATTTTTATGACTGCAAACTTTCATTTAAATAAACTTACAGTTTATAACATGAAGTAGGTATACAGGAAAGTTGTAGTTTTAGGGAATACCATTCAGTGAATTCATTCAGCTGTAGACATCAGAAGTGCCTTGCTGAGAATCAGTTCCAGTTTCCATTGATGTACTTAAAGACTTTTAAGGTGGACTCCATTTCAGAAGAACTGATTTCCTTAATGTTTTCAAAGGCAGAAGAAATTCACACTTCTCTGAATACCACTTGACTGCAACTAAAAATGTTAACAGCTTGTGAGAGTGCTAATTAGAGCATCATAAAATTTATCGGGCTTCTTTGACACTAACTTAACCAGAAGATGAAGCTCAATCTGTTATGAAAATCTCAGGATTTTACTTCCATCTTGCCTGAGCAAGGAATTTTAAAAACCTGAATTCCGTTTTAGTTCATATGATCACATTTTTTGTTAAATGTCATTTCATCATATGCTTCTGTAAGTCCAGGTTCCAGAGTCACTTATCAGTGGCTGATCTGTTAGGTATGTACTGGAAAAGAGAGATTCATTATAGCATTTTCCTCATTCAGCTCTTTAACATGGGGCCCATACACCTGCAAACATGTACCCCCATCCAATTAATAAAATTAACACAAGACATACATAATAACAGACATAAATATGCACATAAATGTCTACAGCAAAGGGACACTTAGTTCTTGACTTTTATAATTGCATATACACATACAAACAGGGACAAAACTTGTTATTTATATTTGAGCAGACACTTATTCAGAGATTCTCTGTTTTGGTGGCAGTCTATACAGTGCCTTGAAGGGAAAGTTAAAAATACAGCAACATTGCTTTCTCAGTGAGAAGGGGCTGAAACTTTAATCAAGGAAGTAACTGTGCCTGTATGGTAGGTATCTAGTCAAAACAAGGTAAGAGTATTTCATATAAAGTTGATAGAATTAGGTAAGATTCCAAGAAGGTCTCAGGGAAAAGATGTCTGTCATCTGCCTTCATTTCTGTCACAGGCTGTCCCTCTGGAGGCCTTCAAAGGTGCCTCTTCTCATTGGTCTTTATAGACACATATAGAGTCACATGTGGTACTTTCACATAAAGTCTTATACACATGGAACTTCAACAGATTCTACCTGTTATCTCACTGCCAAATATTCACACACAGGTTCACTTCCCTGTTAGATGAGCTGGGACTCCACATCCCTGATCCACACATGGCAGCAAGGGAATCTTTGTGAAATATAGTTGGTTGGAAATTATTTTTCATGTTATATTTTAGAAACAGTTTTACATATCAGGCTTGTTGTAACAACTACATGTCATAGCTAATGTAGCAGCTCCCATTGTTTTTTGCTATATTTGAGGTTTGAAAATCTTGCTAACTTTTCTTCAAGTTAAGAATTCAATTTAGGTCAATTTTTCTTAAATGAGACCCAAAATCCTCTGAAAATCTGACCTCAGTTGCTCAAGGAGAGTTTGAAATCTGAATCTTAGTATCTGGAAACTACTAAAAGATCTTGTTCTCTTGTTATTATGACTTAGCTTATGTAGGAAAAAGAGTGATGCTTGATTTCAGTCTACCCCATGTAATTTTAATTCTTTGATGAAATAGCACTCCTGACAGAGATAAAAACCCATCTTCTTTGTATATTCAACAAAGTCAAGTAAGTTCTTTAAAAATTGTTAGTTCTTTATTTAAAACAATGTACAAAAGTGTAAAAAAAAATAGATAGATAGATAAAAGAAAACTGTGAACAACTGACATTTTTAACTTAATTTAAAACATGATTAGTTGCATTCTACAATAAAATGTAGATTTGAAATCCAAGTTGTCTGTGACTGGGTGTGAATAGAAATGTCTTTGGAATATTTGGGGGGGTTCTTCATGAATCATAGGGTGTTTAGAAGAAATTTTAAACACTTCCATTAATACAGCTAACAATTTGTTTATTTTTAATATACGTGCATTAGAAGAGACAATGACAACTGGGGATTGTTTGAAATGTTGAATTGCTTAATTAATTTGTATATCTAATTATTCATGTTTTAATTCCCAAAAGGCACAGTGCATGTGTGGAAAGACTGTTTTCTCAATACATATACACCAAGATATCTACAGTTTAATTTTTACCATATAAATCACTGTGCTAACCTGTACAACACACACACACAAAAAAAAAAAAAACTAACCTTCATTTTGTAAACATTGTTGTTGCTTTCCTTGATAGCAGAAAGCATAAGTTCTTTTGTGAGGAAACACTCAGAAAGAGTGTCATGAAAATGTCACACAAACTTCATTTTTAATGATGACTGTTACTCGCTCATCACATGAAAAAAGTGAGTACTTTCCCTACAACACTGATTTGACTTTAGATAGTAATTTGGTCTACTTAAAATGCTTTTACTGACACATATGAAATAGAAACAGGAAAAATATCTCTAAAAACATCTCTCACATAAGAAAAAAAACTGTTTATGTTTCCACAAAAGTATATCTCATCTGCACAGCATCACCTAGGAAAATTCGTCACTTATGAAAATTGTAACTCAGGCCCTGAAAATGGAGAGTTGTTTTGCTTTGTTTTGTTTAAGATCAATATATTTTTTAATTGTCTGCTTGAGTTTTTCCTGTTCTTATTTGAAAGCTTTCTGTAAGATTCAGAAAGGTTAAATATGTATTTATTTTAAGTCTTGAATAGAGGAAAAGATTGCAGGAGCTAGGACTTGAAGAATGCCAACTGTCCTGAATCTTGAACACAAAGAAATTGCATAAATTGAGCTATAAGAAATGCTTGAAAAAAAGCAACAGGAAAAATAGCATTCAGGAGGTCTAACCAGGGCACATTTCATAATAACTGTCTATACAAGAGAAAGTGTGAAATTGGCCAGATGTAAAATGCTTCAAAAACACAAAGCCAACAAAATGAATTCTCTCTGGCTCCTTCAGCTATGACAGTGACACTATCTCTAGAATTAGCTATGATCATAAAATTATTCAATATTTATTGATTTATTTAAAATGTTTTTGCTATATCTATCAATATAATTGGGCTTTTATGCCTATACGTGTTATTATGCATTATATATATTATAACAAACTATATTAAATGACATTATATATAATATATATATATAAAATATGTCTACATACATGCAGTTTAAGATGAGAATATACACAAATTAGGAAACAGAAATGATTTCTAGAAACTTTCAATTTTTTTCAATGGACTTGTGAGCATTAAAATGCATGCACTATGTTACAAAATAATGAACGCTTATTGTAGAAAGAAACAGGAGCATAAATGCATGTTATTTACACTAGGAAGGTGTTGTTCCAGGAGTCATGTGCAAATGGGCTTTTAGCACAAAGATTTGACTAGCAACAATGAAGTAGCATATGTGGCTTTTTGCTAACAAGTAATATTTTTGTCTGGTCTCATAAACATCATTACTCCTTTATATCCAGTTGTTAATGACATCAGAAACACTTCCTATTCAGCACTGATAATAGATTGTTAGGAAAAGATGGGAAACACACCTAAATTTCTTGGTTTAAAAACTTATGTACATATTTTATTTTATTTTATTTTATTTTTATTCTATTCTATTACATTACATTACATTACAGTATTTTGGAAAGTGTTTTTTTTTTTTTGTCTTTTTTTGGCAAAATGAATATTTTCCACATCCTTGGAATGAGCATTTCCTACACTATTGCAGACATCCGGTGTGGTCTTGGTCAACATAATGTTCATTTTCACTTAAAAAAAATATGCTTTTCTGTCTACAGGAAACAGTTCTGTTCTGGAATAAATTATCTGATTTCCCTCCTACATCAGTTCCTTTTGCTATATGGATGTTGTCACAGAAATACATTTTATTACAAAGCATGTTATCTGGAATTCTTTTCATTGCTAATGTAATCCTTTTCATCTTCTAAATATGAGTTTCCCACAGCAGTCCCTACAAATGTCCCTACTCTAGACATGTAAATAGCCCTTTGGAATTTACAGTTTCACTCACTTCCAGTAGCATAAAAGAGTTGCGGTGTCATTTGGCTTCATATGTATTAAAATGAGGGAGAGCTTTTCTCCAAGTTTCTGCAAACTCTCCAAAAGCAATCCATGATTTATGCAGACATTTTAAAGCATTAAAGTTACCATTCTACCTTTCTGTGTGGCCCTGAGTACAAAAAGAGTGGTTTGGTATTCAGGCTGTAATCAAAGCTCAAAGCTGGGTTGTAGACAAAACATGACCATTGGAATAATTAATAAAACCATACAGCAACAGCCATGTTTGCCTTTCTATGATAATAAAATAAGGCACATGCAAGCACACACACACACACAGAGAAACATGATGACAGAGTAATTAATTCTGCATGCCTTGTTCTGAAGTAGTTGCCAGAGCATCTCTTTGATTTCTTACGATGTTATGTACAATTGAAAGATGTCCCCACCTATGCTTCTAACCATGGAAAGCTGCAATAGGCTTTTACAAAATTCTATGCAAGTTACATCCTAAAAAAACTTTTATGGATCTCAGAAGGTTGCATATTTTTAGTGTCCAGTAATCAATGTTTATGTATATGTTTGGAACTTTGGGGGGGTTATATGTACACAGCATAAGCACTGATGCACCCTTGTCTTCAGGTCATTGAGTATTTCATTATACAGATATACTAGTCCACATAAGCATAGTGTTTTGTTAACTCCTAGTTGTAGGACTGTTGGTTATAGTGATATCACACTTACGTTAGCAAAACTCTTACAAAAATAGTCATGTAAAACTGTAAATACCCTTTATAGACTAGGGTACTGTTCACTCACCTATATTTACAACTGGATGATGTAAAACATTCCTCATTGCTGCTTCTACCTTAGTGCTCCAAATGTTCCTTGAGATATGCTTTCTCTTAATATTTTTAATTAATATCATAAGTACCTTGCAACTGTAACAAAGTCAACAGAGTGATGCAGTATTCTAGTTCTACAGTAAAAAACAGGTACTGTACGAAACTGCAGAGTGGATATTTAAGAAGATATCAAGATTTGTTATAAAAATAATACTAATGATTTTTAAGAAGGAACGATTATAAAAGGATTTTTGTTGTTTAAATAAAAAGATTCCTGGAATCTCTTCATAACCACTATCATTGAGAATAGGTCTCTAATTTAGTCTATGCATCAGGTAACATTAAGCAAACAAACTTTCTCTTTTTTTCTTTTTTTTTTTTTTCATGCTCGTATGGTAACAATGTGAGGATCAAGCAAGTTGACCCACTATCCATAAGTAAGTATCACAGTCCTGCAACAAGAGTTAATCCACGGAGATGAAAAAACAAAAACAAACAAAAAAAAAACCAATAACAACGACAATAACAACAAAACAGAGAACAGAGAACATGCTGGGTTACTATCTAGTTATGAAGATATTTCCACTCATTTCTATTAGCTGTATCCTTGCACATGGCTTTTCCCTTCATCATTGCTCTGAAACACTGAGTGTGCCTGACTGACTATCTTGCTTCATCTCAAACATATAAGAAAGGCAGATGGTTCACAGATACTTAAACAAATAAAAATAAAAATAAAAATAAAAATAATAAAAATAAAAATAAAAATAAAAATAAATCATAAAAACTGTTTGAATGCTTTCATCAGTAACTGGGAAAAAAAATGATAAAATTTGAAATCTAGAAAAGAATTGCATTAAATAAGGATGGACTTTAAATTCCCATATTATTTCCAACCATGCTGCTTTTTGGAATATGCATTAAAATCAGTAAATACCTACTTTTTACTCTCTTCAAATTGTTCAGCTATATTGTTACTTACGAAAGCATTTGAGAAGCTTAACTAAACTAGATTATTCTGTGACCTGTACTCATTCAGAACTGTAACTGCTCAGATATGAAGCTCAACTGAGCTCATACAAATTTGATGGGAATCATAAGTACACACAAATCTAACTATGGCAAGGTCTAGACATCTGACATTTGATCTATGATCTATGGATAAAATATTTTATAGAAGGTCAATATAACATTGCTGTTATTACAAGGATCTGTTTAACATCTAGAAGAAAGCTACCTTTAGTTATTTTATAAATATTTATATGTGGTATGTTTTTAGCCTGGAGTTGCACCTTGCACTCACTTTGGGCTTAACCTTTGAAATAGTATTATATGAATGAATCTTATGATAATATAACAGATGTGCCATCAGAGTATAGGAAGAAAAAACAATGGCATTACAGTGTACTACCTATGCATTTCAGGTATTCTATATGATGTTTATTATCGAGTAATTTCAATTTTGTCTTCCGTGGTTTGTTTTTTTTTTTGCAATTTCTATAGTTTAGCCTTTTCAGAAACTAATATTCTGCTTCCTTCAAATAGATTTTTAAAAAGTATGAGTGAATGAATGAATGAATGAACGAATTTTTATTTTTTTTGTGCAAAACCACACTCTCTTCATGTAAGGAAATATAAAATAAGGAAAAATAATGGAGGAGGGGGGAGAGAGACCAACCTTACTTTCTGAATCCTGGTTTCTCCCTTCTGTCTTTTTGGATCTCCAGAAAAATCTTTGGCAACTCTATATGCATTTCCAAAACTTTGTCTATTCATTTTAAGAATATTTTACTTTGGAAGAAGTAAAGTCTACAATTAATTGTAAGTAATTAATGTCAGATGCCTCTTTCAATTGCAGAGTCTTTTGGGATTATATTCAATTCTTTCACTTTAATGTATATCATGGGATTCTGAAATGGGAAAGTTGTGAATATTTAAGGTTTAGAATTCTGTTTTTTTGTTTATTTGTTTGTGTTTCTAATTTAAAATAATATAAGGAGAAGAGACATCCAAATGAGCAGTATAATGTTTCCTGTAGGTACCTCAGCTCCCTCAGCAGAAAAAAACAATAAGGAAGCCAGAACAGCCAGGACAATTGCATTGTTATAGATTTCAGCACTCAAATTCCAGTAGCTTATCAAGGTTTAAAAAAAAATAATGTTAAAATCCCTGGGGTGCAGGAACACTTGCCTGTGCACACATATCAGCTAGAATAAGACCCTTCCAGCCTTTCGCACAATTCAAGAGTGAACTCCATCAAATAGCATGGCTTTTCCCAGTTGCTGATCCCTGACATTTCAGTGATGGGTCATCAGTTCATCAGTTTGCTTAACTGCAGTTAGTTTTGAATGCTTTGAAAACAGAGTTCAGTTTTTATTGCCATTTGTAGAGAGGTCAGTTTTCTCAAATGTTGATTTTTAACTCATCTAAATAGATGAATGTCTGGCTTCAAGGTAATTGATACTTGATTCATAGTTCTCTACAAAGTCATTCCCTTGAAGAGAACTGCAGGAAACAGGAACATCAAGGATAATTGCTTTGCAATGGGCTTCAGCTCTCAGCTCTACTCTTTTTCAAGATTAAGCCCCAAGGATATAGGAAGGAAAAGTCCCTGCCCACCAAACAGCAGAAGCCCTCTTCTCTTACCCTTATTTTAAGAGTAATCTCTAACATCCATGTGAGTTCTGTATTGTGAGTATGTGGATCAAAAGTTATTTCCATGTAGAGTCAACGAAGGGTAAAGACTTAATTCATTACAGGAGTTCCTTGATATGGCAAATGGAAGAAGTAAAACAATAAGATTGGAAATACAACAGTTCTGTAATTACTCTAGCAGTAATTACTCTTCTTCCAGAAGGATGATCTTGATTAGCTATTAATTTAATTATGTATCATAAAGCAACTATAATAAGTAATCTCAATGCATTGTCCTTCCAATTTATCCCATGGGTAGAAAGCCCTGTCATTGGCAAGTAGAAGTGGTCACTTTTCGTGCATAACATGGTAGGACTGCTGTTCTCTCCCTTGCATCCTATTTGCATGATAAGAAGAAAAGATTTATCTTTAAGGAGAAAAGATCTTTTTCATTAATAACTAGCTAGCTCCAGTCCTATAAGCGGCACAGACTGCAGTTTGCATTGCTTTAACATGTCAAGGGTACAGGGGAATACCTTTTTTGCAATTATATCTCGGGGCAAGGATATATTAGAAAACCATATTGTAAAACAGGTCACTGATATATACTTGTAATATGGGCCATCTGTTAAATCAGCAATAATCTTACACCTGTATTGACAGTGCCTAATGTTAAGCCTTTGTCCGAGATGTCTCTCATGCTGACTCACAAGAAGAAAATAATGACAAAATTTGTAAGCAGTATTTTTTATTTTCTCTTGTGTCCCTAGCAGTTACTCTTACACGCAGTCAGTCTATACTCCAAAATTCCAGCCAAATTTAGCTGTGAATAATAATTATAATACAAATAAAACATTTTGCTTTAAAAAATACTCTAGAACTTTTTTTTTTTTTTGGGGGGGGGAAGAAAGTATATATATAGTTAGGTTGAAAACATAACTAAGAATATATATAATATATATATGTAGAAGCCTCTGATGCATTCAGATTACATTTGCACAGACAGAAAAAGAAAATACAGTAAATTTGTTTTAAATGTATCTTCAATGTAATGCATTCATAACAGGGAAATATAAGGAAATCTGCATCTGATTATTAAAATAATAAGAAAGAAAATATACTTGCATGCCATTCACTGAGAAGCATTCAGTCTGAATGATTTAACAGAAATATTCTAGTAGGATTATTGGATAGAGGCTTTCCAGTCTAAAAGCCTAAGTACAAAACAAATGACTTGCATGCTGTGCTTACATTCAGGTAATAGAGAGAAATGGTTGCTCGCTCAGGGGTTCCCACTCTGACTGATTGCAGAGCTAGCTGGTGGTCATGACTCTCCTCCACTTGTGCAGCACCTGGTTTGTTCTTTTTCCCTCCTGAAATGATTTAACTGACATGTTCAAATAAACATTGTTTACTCTTTGCCCACTCACTGTTAAGAAGCCCAACCTTATTTTTCCCTCCAGGAAAAGCACATTTTTGCCAGCCACAAAACCTCCTGGGATGCAACTGATATAAGGGCTGACAACATATGGGCTAGCTTTGGAAGACTTCAGAATATCACCGCCCTTCTCATACCTGCTTAAAACTTGAGCAAGATGAAGAGCTAAATGCATGCTTATTAAAAGCATGTTTTAAGAACTGGTTGAAGTATGCATTGGGACATCATACCACACATATATCAATGAACACTGATGTTTTGAAGTGCTGAAAGTCAAAACCAGGTAAGAATATCTTTCCTAGCAGAGAGAGGAATAAGAAGAGCCTGAGGATTGCATCCTGAGCACCTCACTTTCTTCTCCAATACTCTGTGAATGTAATTTCTTTATGAATATTAATGTTCTATTAATTGGTGCTTTATTTTGTGATATGTCCATATTGAAAGATTATAATATTGAGGGTTAATGAAAATGGTTAAAATATCGGTAGTGTGTTTTCATCCTCACTCAGCAAATATCAATGATGTTTCATCTAATCAAACTATCATGAGAGAACCACACTTGGAAGAAACTGATATAAAATCACTAACAGACTTTAAACACTGAATTGTGACAGCCATCTTGTGATTTGACATTCAATCCTAAATATTTCCTTCCCTTAGTAAGGGCCACTGTAGTTTCCTAATAGGTGCAACACCTATGAAATTGAATGTTAAAGGTACAAAAACGCACTGACAGATTTTGGCCTCGGTGGATAATTTTGTATCTCTGCATATTCTGCAGTTTTATACTCTCAGAAATTAGACTATGAAGCTTTGACCAGCCAGACAGTTGTACTGAGCTGTTGAACTGTACATCTTAAAAAGGGAAACTGCAAGCTCATACTGAACTATGGAGCTGTAGGCCAACAGAGCCACCCTAGTGGGAGAAAGAAAGCAATATTAATTTTGGAAATTACTTTATTTCTACAACAAAACTAATCTCAAGAGAGCTGCCAGAACAATCAAAACTACATTCATGCTGTCAAGGTGTTAGGATGGATTTAAGTAATCCTGAACTTCTCTGCAGTGGTTCATAGAATGCATTACAAAGACAGAATTCAGAGCATAGCTGCACAATAATAAATGCCATGGAAAATACACAGAGATACAGAAGGGAAAAAAAAAAAGAAAAAAAAAAGAGAGAGAGAGAGAAGCAGAGGTTGTTAAGAGAGAAATATGACTACAGAAGATAAAATATCTTTCTGAAAGCAATTGTACTCATATGCAGAGGGCAGGACTCAATTATTCATATTGATTACAGTAAAAAATAAAGAATAATGCAGTATACAGATATTTGGTTGCAAGTAAAAGAAAAAGAAAATTGTTCAAAATGCACTAAAATTAGCCCTAAAAGAAGATTGCAATGATAACTAAAACTATTCTAGGAGGTTTCTTATTAAGAGTGCTCTTTGTGTCATGGGAAGGATAAGAAGAGTTAAACCTAGTCCTGTCATTGCAGAAAGAGGCTTGATTGGCCATTACAGTAATTTCCTTCTGACATAATGAATAGCATGGTAAACTCAGGGTGCAGCTAAAAATATTTGCAAGACCACCAAATACAATGATCTATGATGCAGCAAAAAAAAATGTCAGTTGATTTGTGAAGCTATTCAGAGTGGAAAAGCTCAAAATCATATAAGAAAGAAACAGGAGAAAAGTGAAAATGTGTGATTTGGTCTTCTATAGACAACAGTGGAGGACAGATGTAATAAACCTGGCTAAGCAGAATTGAATCTTGTCATCTATTATAACTAAGGAAATTAAGAGTAAGGGAGGAAGGTACATGAAAGTATCCTCTGAGAGATCTCTCAAGCCTGGCTTTCTGCGGGTCTGAGCTGGCTACCTTGTAGGAAGTGTATTAGGTAAGCTGAATAAAATCAACACCTTCAAATAAACCTGTATCTTTCCATTGGCTTCATGAGGTATAAACTTTTAGTTCATCTGATCTGAATTATTCTGTTCTGGCCTTGTGCCGATATCTAGAGGTACTTAGAGAAGGCAGTTAGATTATGGTCTATACATCCTTTATTTTATTTGAGGTAAGTGAACCACTATCATATAGTCATGCTGGCTCAGAGGAAAGATTCATCTCATCTCAATGGTAGAGGTACTGAGAAAGAAATCATAATCTTCAGTTTCATTAATCTGCAGCACAAAGTCTTCTTTATGTTGAATAGCTCATGTATTCAGATTTTTTTTTATACTGTCTCCTGGAAATGGCCAAATCTCCTAACTTTTTTCTTGTGTGAACTCCCTCCCATCAGGACTGATTACAGACACCAAGAATGGTCTTTTTTTTTTTTTTTTAAATCCATTATTCCATTGCTGTTATTCCATTATTCTGTTGCTGCTTTTTTTTTCTTTAGTATCATGAATGTTATCATTTCATAATCACTTTTGCATAAATTCACATAATAAAACATGACCTGGGCTGCATCAAAAGAACCATGGCCAGTAGGTCAAGGGAGGTGATTCTCACTTTCTACTCTGCTCTCATGAGATCCTACCTACAGTAATGCATTCAGCTATGGGGCCCAGAAGAACATGTACATACTATAATGAGTCCAGAGGAGGGTCATGAGGATGATCAGATAGCTAGATCACCTCTCGTATGAAGACAGGCAGAGAGAGTTGAGGTTGTTTACATTGCAGAAGATAATGCTCTGGGGATACCTTATAGTGGCCTTCCAGTACCTAAAGAGGGCCTACAGGAAAGCAGGACTAAAAAAAGAGGGACTCTTTGTCAAGGAGTATAGTGATAGGACAATGAGTAATGGTTTAAAACTAAAAAAGGACAGATTTAGACTAGATATAAGGAAGAAATTCTTTACTCTGAAGGTAGTGAGGCACTAGAACAGGTTGCCCAGAGAAGCTGTAGATACCCCATCCCTGCAGTGTTTAAGGCCAAGTTGGATGGGGCTTTGAGCAACCTGGTCTAGTGTAAGGTGTGCCTTCCCATCGGAGGGGAGGTGGAATTATATGGTCTTTCAGGTCCCTTCCAATCCAGACCATTCTACAATTCTATGATAAATTGTCTTCCCCAGTTTCCAATTTTCATCCAGTCACTGGGACTTGGTTAGAATTAAACAGAATCAAACCTAAAAAAACTGATCTTAATTACCAATCCTTGGTATTTTCTTTATTACTTTCGCATGCTACGAAAACTTTGGAAGTGTCTCTTTTTTATGATAATAGAATTTGATATAATGTTACTCAGAAAACAGTTTCCTGTTTCTCGGGAAACATATTTACTATTATTACCAATCCAGACTTTTGATATCCACCCTACATTCAAAGAAAAAAAAAAATCTACCTGCCAGTACGAGGATCTGGGATAGACTTCTTCCACAACATTTTCCATCTCCCTTTCTTTTGCATTTCACTCAGCAAATTTTGCCATACCTCCTCTCATCTCTCTGGAACGCTTTACCTACCGTACTTTCTTCTTGATGTTTTTCCTGATCAAGTTCTGTATTAAATTTCCAGCCCTGACTTTATCTCACTAAATCTAAGTGATGTCACATAACTTCCTTGTTTGTTTATTTTTTGTGTATGCTAACATTGAGGTTTCTTTTCATTTACTTCCTATTGCATTGTATACATAGCTAAGAGTTCAACAAAATATGTTGCTCCGTCCACTTGTATTTTTTGATCTCCCTCCCTCTCCCTCCCTCTCCCTCCCTCTCCCTCCCTCTCCCTCCCTCTCCCTCCCTCTCCCTCCCTCTCCCTCCCTCTCCCTCCCTCTCCCTCCCTCTCCCTCCCTCTCCCTCCCTCTCCCTCCCTCTCCCTCCCTCTCCCTCCCTCTCCCTCCCTCTCCCTCCCTCTCCCTCCCTCTCCCTCCCTCTCCCTCCCTCTCCCTCCCTCTCCCTCCCTCTCCCTCCCTCTCTTCTCTCAACATGTGAACATGGTCATTGGTCCCTTGCCCATACTTTAAAATTTAAACTTATAAATAGGTCAATAACTATCTCCTATCTCAGCAGATACATCATGGTATTTCCTAGCAGTCATCTGTTACAGAATATCACGCAGTGCAATATAAACAAAACTTGCCAGGGAAAACTGATTTTGGAGGATTCTTAACTTAGCTTTTCATAGTAGAAGGTAGAGTCACTCAAAATATTGAAGTTTTACTGTTGTGCATATGATGACAACCTCACCTTTTCTAGAAAATTATGTGTTAAATGTGTCCAGAAAGTGAAAGTCTCCTATTAATTCTTCATTTTACCTTAGCTGACCTCCAATATGTGTTTTTCAGGAACTGTATCAAGTTTTTAACATGAATAACAATTTGGGAAGGACCCCCAGCTCATTTAAAAAAAAATGGAATAAATAAATGAATATGTTTAAAGATGTTATGTGCTTCTGCTGGTCATTTCAATAAACAGCAGTATTTGTCTTGGGAATTGTGAAAGCCTGTACTAAATGTTTCATATAACAGTCTATCATACAGTTATAAATAAGCTAAATAGCTATGAGCTGCTGAAATTTGGTGGATCTGTGAAAAAATCATACAGTTTCTAGACTTATCTTTGCAGTTCATATGGAATAGCCTATATAAAAAATGAACACTAGAAAACAGAGGAACCAATAAAACTAGAATATTTCAAGTATTAATTAACAGAGTAAATAAAGCTCTCCCACGAGAAGAAGAATTTTGAAACTGGGAGAAGTAACTTCTGCTGCTGCCACCATCCTAAACAGGACAGAAAAGCAATGCCCTTACACAAAATAGGGTATAAAAAATGTGTAACAAACTCTCAGGGTAGCCCAGAGAACAACTGTAACATTCTGCACAGTCTACCTATTGCATTCTCTGACAGTTACAGATTATGAAACCTTTTTTTCCCAATTTGGGAAATCACTAAGATTCTACTAGTGCTTAACCTATCATCTGCACAATGATAATGATGGCAGTTTTACAAATTTATCTATCCAGATCCTCCTCATGTATTTATGTCCCTAGAGAATTAATACTCAGCAGAATAATGAGCAATAGACAGAACCTGTACATACATAAATAAATAAAATAACATTTAAAAAATACAAAAAAAATATTCAAACTGTAAGTAATCCATTTTAAACTTGAATGCAGAGCTTGGTTTCCAGAAGCCCTTTACAACATGGGGAATGCTAGACAACTTTGGGGAAGTTGATTATTCTGTGATTCCACTGTAGTCCACGTCTAGGATTTCTTACAGAAAGCAAAACATATAAGGAAAGTTGAAGAGATTGGTGGATTTTCAGTTACAGTTTCAGTTTCTAGACCTATCTTTGCACTTCACATGGAATAGTTCCATTGTAGGATTGGAAGTGGCCAGAATGCAGACCCAGAAATAAGAACCTAGAAGTGCTCCAGACCCACATATTCACAGCACATGCCAGGGAGCTAAACCTACTATATAAATGACCCATGGTATTTCTGTCCAAATGTCTGCACCAAAAAATGTTCAAAAGCCAACAGTGTCTTCTAAATCAACTTATTACCTGGAACAAGTGAAGTCTGTTCAGACACTCATGCTAAAGTCTTGAAAAGAACAAGACCAGATCCTTTGAACAACCACTGCAAAGCAAGGCAAAAAGGATGCAGCATCTAAACTACCCTGACAACCAAGAGCATTTCCCAGCAGAATCCCCCTTTCCATCCTGTAGTCATTCCTGTGAAAGGCAATAGATAGTGCAAGATGAAATGAAAGCTCCAGTTCTCCTTGTCCAACTCAGCAGCTGAGAAATTGCTGATTCTGGGGCAATGCTGACTAGGAAGATGAAATGGTGGCTTCAGCAGACCCAGGAATATGAACTAGTTCCATGCTTATAAAACAACTGAGTGAACAAGGGGGAGAGAAATCTGGGGACAGATCACAAAAGAAAGGGAAAGGAGAGAAAATAAATGAAGACAGATTAGCAGCCTGCAAAGCTAGTCATGCACAGACTAACATGATCCTTCTTTTTTTTTTTTTTTTGGAACCATGTCTCCTATTATCAGACACCTAACAATTCAGCACCACACTCCAAGCATCACGGATACAAGTGCCTTCTGTGGTGATGCTTTCCCTACAACATGATTCTCCACACACAAATTGCAATTCTGGTAAAGACCTATATGTTTTCAAAAAAGTTCTCTACATGACATCTTCAAAATGCCAAAGCTATACTGGAGAAACTGTTACAGAAAGGCCTTCTGAATAGGCCTGTAACCCACAGCCATCAAGTTCAGCTGTTTCTGAACAAAGATTCATTTTTTTGAATTACGGTTGTGATCCAGTAGATCAGTTTTACAGAGTATGCTACTGAGTTGCAAGAGAGTAGGTAATGTAAGATAAATAAAAACAGAGAAAGAACTTTGAGAGACTAATGTTTATCAGCTCAATGATTCAAAATACTTTCATGAAAAGAGTTAAAATGCTAGCAAAATAAAGAATAATGAAAGAAATAATGAAAGAAAGAAAAAAAAAAAAGGCAAGATCAAAGATAAGCCTGTCCCGAGGAACAATGGAGGTGGACTTTTCCCTGTCTGATGACTACCAGATGACAGGGACTTATCAGGTGTCTCAGTGGGAGTGGGAACATATAATGATTAGGCTAGTAAAATATAAATCCTAGCTATCTATTATTAACAAAGAGAAACTTAACATGAATTAGCAGGTGGCCCAAATCCTGCTTGTAGAGTCTCTTTGTATATGGCTCAGGACGCACAAACAAAAATGTCTGGGTGGAGGGGAAGTTACATACCCATGCATGAATAAGGAGTGTCATCATGAATAAGGAGTGTCATCAGGCAGATGACATTCACCTTTATTCTCAGCATGGTTTGGGAAGTAAGTAAAATGAGCTGAAGAGTCTGCTGCTTGTATTCAGTAGTAATTAGGACAGAGAAATCAGTTCTCAATTTGAAGTCAGTGCCAAGCCAGCACTTCCTCCTTAATCCAGGGAGGTTCCCTGGATGATCTCCAGGTCCAGCTCAGTCACCCAAAATTTCCCCCTGAAACCTCCTTCACTGGTATGCACCCTCTGTCAATAAAGTTCTCATGGGGACACCATGAAGAGGGAGAATCCAGTGCATGGCCAAGAAATGGCTAATTATTTACTTAGGCAATGTGTAGCATTACTGCCATCCCCAAAACAATATCATTGATTTGGCCATCCTCAAACAGAAGGAAAGCAGCGCTCAGAAACTTCTCATAGCTGAGCATTGTAAATGCTGAATAAGCTCCACAGCATCCCACATGCTTGTATAGGCCATCCAGCTGTGCTAAGATTATTATCATCCCAGGCTCAACAATGACTACTTGTTCACTACATTAATATCGCCTGTGAAACCCAATCTTAGCTTGGCCAGCAATGTTATAACAGATGTGTGGTAGGAGATAGATACTGTCGATGAAAGTCACAAAGCTAGGCGTTCATGAAAATTATGCTGTATTGCTGGACTGCTTCTTCGTGCATGAATGTGGAAACATGTTCATGTCCTTCAGCATGGCCTTTTCCAGATTCTAACTACTCTGGAAGTTTCAGGACTTCTATGACCTTTCACTCCTGACAGCTGTAGTTAACTTAGCACATAAGTAGAAAAATGTCCTACATGGACCATAGAGTTCATTTGGGACAAATATAAACTAAACTGAAACAAAATAAAGGTGTCCACTGAGTATTGATTACTCATTTAACAGACCAGATGATCTATTTGCAAACGGGACCTCTTTGTTTGATCTTACAGACCATTTCATAAACTCAGAATAATGGATTAACTTTAATGGATTCAGTGAGTTAATTTGTAAATTTCTTCATTGAAACAGCTTTCAAAGAAGACTGTCTCATATAGTCTTCATATGCATGTATATGTATATAAAATTAGATAATCTCATGAAGAAACCTGAGCACATAAATTGTAGAAGTGTTGATCCAGCTATCTTTAGTACAAAGGCATGAGGTAGGGTAGCTGGGTTTTGAACACTCATATATACACATTCCATCATGGTTGTTTGTTGTTTCGTGGTGTTTTTTTGTTTGTTTGTTTTGTTTTGTTTTAATATAATTATTTACAGTTACACTTTTGCCCAAAATGAAGGCAGTAAAACAGATGGAGTGTAAATAAGTAGCTGAAAAAAAAATCAGTTGTTAAAATGTACACAGAAAGCTTTTGCTTTCAATTTATCTTGCTATTGCTGAAGGTGATGTTTTTGAGGCAGTGGGGCAGTGATGAATGACAAACAATGATAACTGAAGAAACTATTGAGTCAGGTGCAGGGAATTAAAGACATGCTGTAATGACAGTCCTACAACAAATGTCTGTCCAAGCCAATCATCCAGGGGCTTGTTCCAATTACAGATTGAAAAGCACTAAGCTTATGGGGATTGTATGCTTTCAGATATTTATTTGCTAACATTTAGAAATGTGGGGGATCTTTTTGGTCATCAGCCTCAAATTTTCAGTTCACGTTTGAGGGGTTTTCATTTTTTCTATGTAACTCTTCCTTTTTTCCTCTTCTGTTCTGATCTGATAATATGCTTTTCACTTGTACATGGTTATCAGAGGTCTCCAAGCACACCTGAATCTTTAGAAAAATTAGGGTTCAGCTCAGAGGACTGCTAGCTTTGCAGGTATTATGTTTGTCACTCACATTTGGGACCTCACAATGTTGAGAGTTATCGGCACAGACCACCAGCTGGCACAGTATTCCTGCTAGACATGCCTGAGCATATTATTACCTATATCCTTTGCCTAAGCTATCTATTTTGCATTTTGCTCTTTGGATGAGTTTGCTCATGTGCTGCATCACATTTTAAAATAGAAAGCAAGAAGCAAAAGACATCAAACTTTTGACACTCAAAATATAGTTGCCAGATCTGAAGACAGTCACCCTAAGCTCCCTTTATAGTGGTTATGAAGGTACATCTGCAGAGGGCAATTCATCTCATGTATCTGAAGTATCTAACTGAGATATCTTGCTTCAACTTTACAAAGTTTTGCATCAAAAGTGATAGCCAGAGACACTTCCAGTGATGATACTACTGACTGTTTTTAATAAAACAGCCCAGTGTCCCCTTCCCCCAAACCCCAGAGTCTTGATTCCAGAAGTAAAATATCTGAGTAATTTATCTTCCCCATTCCAAATCATCTGTTAATACTTCAGTTAAAGGATTCACACCTCCCATTTTATATATCTAAAGTAGCAAAGGATGTGGAGGAGGGAGACTTTGTACGCTGAAGCTGGGATAAGATGCAGCCAGAAGCATCAGAAGATGCAGATGCAGAAAAAGCAATTTGTAACATGGCTCTTGCTTAAGTGTTAGGCAAACAACCTGTAATTTAACACATACGATTTCTAGAAAACTCTGCCATCATCAATTTTCTACTTGATGATTGGGCCTTAGACAAAATGGAGACATATTTCATAGAAAATGTCGAAAACGCAAAGCCCAGGGGTTCCCACCATGTTAGGTACCAGCTCTGAATTAGGAGGTACCAATGGTGTTCCTTGCTACATCTCAGACAGAAGTCCTGCATTCAGTTGCAGCTGAATCTGGTATGTCTGCACTGAGTACAGACATTTGCTCCAGTAAAGCACCTTCCCTGAAACTACAGGGTAGGGACTGATCCACTTGGCTGGCAAGTGGTTCTGTGAGTGCATAAACAAATGCAAATTGATATTAAAGTCTTTGAATTTAATGTGTCAGATTGCAGGGGATTTGAAAGGCTTGTTTTCATGTTTCTTAGAAATGCCAACATTTAGCATGTTGCCTACTTAAAATCCCAACACATAAATGCTAATTAACTCCACATAATATAGTGGAGATGGGGTGCCAAAGTTTCAATGCTGAGGACCTAAACTGCAGAATTCTAGTGCTGAACACTATAATGCCTATGGTTTTTTTTGTGTTTTTTTTTCTGTTTTTTTTTCCTTGCTTGTTTTTTGTTTGTTTGTTTGTTTGTTTTAGAACTAGTCATAAAATTATTGTTATGAAAGTACAGTTTAGGAATTTAGTAAGTCATGGAACCTACGCAACCTCATTAAATCTGAAACCTGTATCATCTGTCTGGCCAATGGTGTTACCAAAACTGCATGCGCAGAACAAATTACTGTTTACAAATGTAAAATAATGTCCATCATTGAAAAAGCTAAAGAGAATTACAATCAGTTCAGTTAGCTCAATGTCTCACCACACTGCAGTAAAAGCAGCTATGCAACATTTCACAAATCCATTTTACAGCAACAGAAACTAGTGCATAAGGAAGTGATTCCTTAAGGTCTCAGGACATATCAGAAGATGGTCAGAGGCTGTCATGACCATGACATTCTGTTCCCACTAGAGCCAAGGACAAAATTGCTGTTGATTTCAGTGAAGACAGAACTTCAACCTGAAGATCATTACTCCCAAATATCAAAAGACATACATTTCTGTAAGTATTAACACATAATTTGTTTTAAAAAATAATAAAAAATAACATTTTACAGTCTACACTTTCTGTTATAGAAACATAATGAATGAAATTGACTCAATATGAACAGCCAAGGAAGCAGTTTTTCTTGTATGTATTTTTAATATATTGGTCAGCAAGTTCTGTCATTAATGCTGAGGAGAGATAAGCTTAGGACTTCATCTTCACATAAAGATAGCATTGTACTCTTCCAATAGCATATGCAGGAATTTAATCAGAAACTAATAATGTATTTCATTTGTGCTTGCCTTGCTGTAAATTAAATAGTGTAATGTAAATGAAAACAGTACCAAAGGTAAGGCAGCAAATTTCACATTATTCCATTTAAGAAAGCAAAGGTCAAAGTTCATTGAATTCTTTTTTTCTGACTACCAAAAGAAAGACAGTAGAGCTCCAAAATATACAGTTACTAATTCTCCATCATAAAGGAACAGGTCCCACACCATGAGGAGACAGAAAAACAGAGTATGGTGTAGAAAATTGAGCTTGATGAGATAGATGGGGAAAAAATACTCCACTAATAACTAATCCCTCTTCAGCCAAAAATAATCCTTGTAACTGAAAAAAATAATAATTTTACTTAATAATTTAGCTGTATTGAGGATGTATTTTATTGCAAAATGAATTCATAACAGGTAATAACTTCACAAACTAGAGAGTCTTTAGAACAGAAATAACATTCTGTGATCAGCCTTTCTCCAAATTTCATGCCTCTTTTTTTTCTTCAAATATCAGATATATCAATTTCAGAGGTTTGTTTTTTGGTTGTTTTCTTTTTTCTTGCAGATCATGCAGCAACACTCCAGTTTAACCAAAACCCAGAAGGAAATAAATGTGGAAGATGTGTACAGATTTACTGTAGTTATGAACTTGTAGTTCTTACCCACTGTTTTAGGTATTTCACTCCAATGACCAGCTGCACAGATGTTAGCACTTTCATGAGTGTTAATAGAGCAAATTAACAGGTAAAATATCTTTTTATATTTATGGAGTGATGAGGACTGTATAATCAAACTATAGGATATTCACCCTTACAGTTTTGACTGGACATTCAATGTTTCATAAAAATGCCTAAGTTCTATCTCCTACCCGTAAAATTATCCACTTGACTGACACTGAGAATATTACATTGAAAAAGGAGGAACATTTTTCTTCCCCGCTTCACATGCAATTTGTAGACCCAGGCATGAGAGCACAGTGAAATTCAGCCTTCAATTATTCCCACATTTCAACATTATTATGAGTCAACACTCATATGCAATATCTATTTTCAGTCCAATTATTTAGAGAATTATACAGACACTAATAAACATGACAGTGACTTAAAATGCATCAACACTCTTACAACATGTGCTGAAGTAGTAGCAAACAATCATTTTGGATTGCCTGGGCTGATGTAGACTCAGAAAGGTTGCAATCTTTCTCGTAGAAATGTGTGGAACAGTAAAATTTTAGGGATGTATCTGAATAATTTATTCTGCCAAAACAGGGTAGTCAAAATGCACAGCTAATGTATTTTGGTTTTATTCCAACAATTTCTTAAGATATGGGCAAAGGAAAGGCTGAGGAAATCTAAGGATCTACATAGGAAGCTGGGATCACATTGAAAAGGAGACAGGGAAATTATTTACAAATGAAAAGCAGAAGAAAACAATGAGGAAACTAAGGTTTCTTAGAACAAATGAAGGGCCATAAAACAATATACATCTACAACCAACCATATTAAATTTCAACCACCTGGATATCTGCTGAGAAAGCTATACAGCAGGCTGTAAGCAATCCAGGAGACTCCCAGAGTGCATTGGGGATAACTTCCTGGTCCAGGTATTAGACAAACCAACCAGAGGAGAAGTTTTACTGGACCTGGTGCTCAACAATGCAGATGAACTCATTAAAGAGTTGAGGACTCGAGGCAGTCTGGGCTGCAGCGACCATAGCTTGGTTGAGTTTGTGACCTCAAGGAATATGGGCCTGGAAAAGAGCAAAGTCGGGACCCTGAAGTTTACAAGAGCAAACTGCCAGCTGTTTAAAGACCTAGTGGAGGCTGGTAATGAGTGGTGTCCCTCAGGAGTCTGTCTTAGGACTTGTACTGTTTAATATCTTTATCAGTGACGTAGACAGTGGGATTGAGTGCATCCTCAGCAAGTTTGCTGACAACACCAAGCCGAGTGGTGCAGTTGATCCAACAGAAGGAAGGGATGCCATCTAAAGGGACCTGGACAAGCTTGAGAAGTGGAACCACAAGTACCTAATGGGGTTCAACAAGTGTAAATGCAAGGTGCTGCACCTGGGTCAGGGCAATCCCAGACATGAGTTTGGGACAACTCATTGAGAGCAGCCCTGAAGAGAAGGACTTGGGGGTTCTGGATAAAAAGCTTGACATGAGCCAGCAGCGTGTGCTTGCAGCCCAGAAATCTAATAGCAAGCTGGGCTGCATCAAAAGAAATGTGACTAGAAGATCAAGGGAGGTGATTCTCCCTCTCAACTCTGCTCTTGTGGGACCTCATCTGGAGTACTGCATCCAAGTCTGGAGCCTCCAGCATAAGACAGAATTGTTAGAGTGGGTCCAGAGGGCCATGAAGATGATCAGAGAACTGGAGCACCTCTCCTATGAAGAAAGGCTGAGAGAATGGGGAATGGTCAGCCTAAAGAAAAAAGTCTCCAGGGAGACCTCATTGCAGCCTTTCACTTCTTAAAGGGGCGTTATAAAAAAGATGGAGAGCAAATTTTTACTCAGGTAGATAATGATAGGAAAAGGAGAAATGTTTTTAAACTAAAAGAGGGTAGATTTAGATTAGATATAAGGAAGTAATTTTTCACTATGAGAGTGGTGAGGCACCAGAACAGGTTACCAGAGAGGCCCTGGGAAACTTGATCTAGTGGGTGGCATCCAAGTCCATGGCAGGGGGGTTGGAACTAGATGATCTTTAAGGTCCCTTTCCAACCCAAGCCATTCTATGAGCCTATGATTCTATGAATGAAATTAATTGAAATAAGTGTGTTAATTATATAGAAGCATCTCATACATATCTGCAAAACTATTCCACTCATACTAAGAAATCTTTATGATGGTGGCAGAGGACTTGACATATGAATAGATTATGATGGAAATTATTAAAGAAATGGTACTCACTGTTAGCAATGAGCTCCTACAGGTGTCCTAGCATCACTTAAGGATCTTCAGTTCAGCTTCCAAATTTATGCTTGTTTTGGCTTTATTTTATCAGTAATCACTAAGTCTAGAGGAGGAAATCCTTTTTCTTTTTATATTTCACATTAGCAATGGGATAGTCTGGAACCAACATCAAATGCATTGCCAATAAACCACTGGCTTGTAGGTGATGCTTAGACTACCCAGATTGATAGATATTTCCTTTTAATTTAGTATTTTCACAATGAAACAATACTCCATAAAGCACTCTAAGTGGTAGCTTTAACTACTGAAGTTGCAAAATGGTTTACCTTGAACTTAATTTTTAAAAGAAAACCTAGCTGAATGGACAGCAGGTAACTGTCAAAGGATTGAGAAAGCACATGACTGCACATCATGGTAATTTATTTATTTTTTAGTAAAACATGATGTAATTAACTCTGGGTACTGCATGAAATGACTGGTTTGGAAAATTATAAACAGATAAGATTTTGATAGCAACATTACAAGTGGATTTCTGTTGGCATTTTTGCCACTTGGATATTCTCCAGCAATATTGCTGATTCATCTGCAATTTTCATCAGAAGTAGAAATACAGATGCCAATGAAACTAGTTAGGCTTTACGGAAATCTTCATGAAAGTAGAACTAGAACATTTTCCATTTGGCATCTAGAAATTTGTTTCTACACCTACAAAAATATTGGTTTCATAAAAATAAGAACATCTCTAGCTGTAAAATTTAATGGATGGGTGCTGTAAAAGATGTAAAACCCTTTGGGGAATAAGTCTGGGGTTTAGTAAACACTGTCAAATTATATTAATGTATCTTTAAGACAGCCAAAATGGGAACATCTCAGGCTTGATATTAAGACTGTTCAAAAAGACATATATTTTATTTAAAAAAAAAAATGTGGAGTGACAAGAGACAAGTAATGCTATTTTGAAATACATGCATAAATTGTGTGGGTTTTTTCTTTTTTTTTGCTTATTTGTTTTGTTTGTTTGTTTGTTTGTTTGTTTTAATTTTTAGGGCAGCACACCCTACCTGAGTGATGTAAGTAGCAAACCTCTTGCTTCAACTCTATATTAATATTATTCAGCCACTGGGGTTTGAAGCTGACCTTAAATTGACTTGTTTCTGGCAAGGTAAGAAATTCTTTTGGAATCACATACAGCTTATTTCTGCTGCCCTTTAAATCATTGGTAATTTTCTACTCAACATCAGCATAAAGAGCTTTTCCACTGTTGCTATGGGAATGTCATGTTTCTCTCCGTTATGTGATTCCCCACATACACTGAATTACATACATCCCTCAGCAATGCATTTGTACTTCTTTTGTGTACACAGTCATGACAACATGCATACTGTAGAGAAAAGCATAAAATACATGCTGTATGTCAAAATGCTAAATCAGTTCAAGCAAGGCAATCGGAACTGTAAAAGATGCACTGAAAAGTTTTTTCCTATGTCAAGCCTCAACCACTCCTGCAGTCACCTAGAAATTAAGAAAGAACAATCTGAAAACAAATCTCTTGAAGTAGTGGAAAATGGTGGACTGTCACAGAGTCTTCTGACAAAGATGATTTCTTGTTATCCTTCAGAGATCACCAGGTTTTATTCTCATACTTTTGGGGGGTTTTAATCTAGATCCTCCTTCAGCTCCTCCTTTTGATCCTCTTAGACTGTACAGTAAAAGGAGTCTTTGTACATTGCCAATCAGTCCAAGTACATTTTCAGCCAATAAAATTGATATCTTACTGATATAATATTCAGCAAACTTTACAAAAATTATTGATTAACCTTCCAAAAACACCTTGAGACACATTAGAATTTCCCATCAATTTTAGCGTTGGGAAAACCAACAGTTAAATGGCTCACCCTAGGTCTGGGAGTAGGTCAGTGTCCAGAACATAAGATTACAGCTCCAGTCCTGAGATCATAATGCTCTGCAATTTTGTTTCATGTATGTCATTAATTGTACCATCTGTAAAGGGCTTTGGAGACAAGTGATAAAAATAAGCCACAATACATTGGAGTGCAAAGACTCTAGACACTTACAAATGTAAAGTGTTTTATAGCAGGCAAATCAAACTTAAAAGCTGCCACTTATAGTCACTTTCATTTAGGTTTTAAGAATCATCCTTCCCTACTGATGCTGCTTAAAAAATAACTGTTCCCATTACTTTCCCATACAGCTATAATCATGTCACTGTTTTCTATGGCTGTCTCACTCCCAGAGGCTTTCCTAACCACCCTTAAATGATTTGGATACAGTTTCTCACACATTAATATTAATACTTCATTGTCAACAGCAAACTCTTTAATTGCTTTCATAGTGAATACTTGATGTGTCTGGGTAAGCATTCCTTACTTAAAGTTGTTGCTCCGTTAGTAATTGTAATTATTGTATATGCCACAAATAAAAGCCTGAATTTAGTATACTTAAAGAGTGCAAGATATGAGTAATATATTACCTGACACAGAAAGTAAGGAGAAACTCAGGGAGAAAATGTGAATATACAGAAATGTACTGGAGAATAGCTGGTCTGTAAAATGCAAGTTCTTTTTAGAGGTCAGAGTACACATTACCTTTTTAAAATTTACATTTTCCTCTTACTTTTCTTTGGTTTGAAATCTCTCTAGCATAATTTCTGGGAAGTAGCCAGAATTTTCTCTCAAATGCAAGCCTAACTGAAATCCATTTTTTTATCATTTTCCATTAGAGTAGTTTTATTTCTTTTATGGCTTTCCAAACTCTGCACTGCAAGCTATACAGGCTTGCAAAACCATTGCACCTTTAGATGATGCCTCCCTTTTAAAGGCACCACCATCATTTTTTTCTTTTTCAGCAGTAAATTCATAGAGAGAGTCCAGGAGTAATCTATGTCTTTTCTTTTTTAACTCTACTTTGCACAGTGTATGAATTGTTGTGTCATATGTTGGGGAGTTCAGAAGCATCTCTTCTGGCTCATCCCTACTGTGGCAGCCTTCTACTCCACTGCTTTCCTATTACTGAAGTTAATTTATGCAGACTTTCTGTGCACACTTGGTCTAACTGGTCTTATATCCAATAAATCCCAAATCCAAACAGAAAAATAGGTGTTTAAGTCACACTGAAGATCTTCCGTCTTTAAAGAAGATCTTAGGGTCATTTTTAAAACCAGCCTCCAGTGCACTAGAAAGTAATTCACTGGTCAAAGCTCTCAGTCTTTGGAATATCCAATATCATAAAATCATACAATGATTTAGGTTGTAAGGGACCATAAAAATCATCTAATTCCAAACCCCTGCCATGAGCAGGGACATCTTCCACTAGACCAGGTTGCCCAAAGCCCCATCTGACCTGGCCTTGAACACTTCCAGGGATGGGGCATCCACAGCTTCTCTGGGCAACCTGTTCCAGTGTCTCACCACTCTCATAGCAAAGAATTACATCCTTATATCTAACCTAAATCTACCTTCTTTTCATTTAAAAACATTACTCCTTGTTCTATCACTACACATGCTGATAAAGTGTCCCTCCCCATCTTTTCTGTAGGTCCCCTTTAATTACTGGAAGATGGACTCACTGTAATAGGTCCACGTCCTTCTTAACATTGGGGTGCCCAGAGCTGAACGTAGTACTCTAGGCGGGGTCTCATGAGAGCAGAGTGCAGGGGGAGAATCACCTCCCTCAACATGTTGGTCATGCTTCCTTTATGCAAATTTGATACAAATTTAAAATATTGCTTCTCTTACCTCCCCACACCTACAACCGTCATGTAATCAATGTGGCGTGGAGATACTAATTTTCCCTTGAATCTGTCCATAAAGAAAATGAATCACTATCAACTTAAGGAAGAAATGCATGAAAAATACAGTTCTTCGTCCTGGTATGTAGAGAACTTACCCCTCTATTTTGTTACTTTAATAGCAACTAAAGTAAAAGAGGTTAACAGCTGAAACTCAGACGTTTAGGCATGCCAATTTGTGATTCAGGTGCCTAAATTTCTTCCCTTTTTCCATTATTCTTGATTTCCGATTTTACATTTTCTTCAGTGACACTTCACATTCAGATCTGTGCAGCCATTATTCATCTTTCTTTCACACCCTGTTTAAACTCTGGGAAAAGTTTCCTTCTGGTACTTTACTTACCACTATGTCCTGGTTCCAGTTAGGACAGAGTTAAGTAGCTCATAGTAGCTGGTAGGGTGCTATGTTTTGGATTAGGATGAGAAGAGCGCTGATAACATGCTGATGTTTTAATTGTTGCAGAGCAGTGTTTACACCAGGCCAAGGACTTTTCGGCTTCTCGCTCTGTCCTGCCAGCGAGCAGGCTGGGGGTGCAGCAGGAGCTGGGAGGGGACAGACCCAGGACAGCTGACCCAAACTGGCCAAAGGGGTATTCCATACCATCTGACGTCATGCTAAACAATATATAGGGGTGGCTGGCCGGGGTGGGGGGGGCCGGCTGCTCGGGGATAGGCTGGGCATCGGTCAGCGGGTGGTGAGCAATTGCATTGTGCATCACTTGTTTTCTTACACATTATTATTGTTAATACTATTACCATTATCACTATTATTATTATTATTATTATTATTATTTTCCTGTCTTAATAAACTGTCTTTATCTCAACTCACAGGCTTCACTTTCCCGTTTCTCTCCCCCATCCCAGAGAGGGAGGGGGGAGGGTGAGCGAACGGCTGTGTGGTGTTTAGCTGCCAGCCGGGTTAAACCACAACACACTACTTCTAGATATTCCCAGCATGACTAGATTATACTCTCAACAGAGTCAGTAATAAAACTCTGGCATTAGCAGAACTAGCTAGATCAGTCTTGAGAATTTCTGGTTTGCAAATGTTATTATTAGATTAGTGAATTTAGAGTAAAATATCCTGAACCATGACATAATGCATGATACTGTAACTGTGTTAACCTTTTTCCCCACAAAAAATAAAACTCTCTGGGAGTCATTCTGAAAACAGTCCTTTCTTTGAAGATTTCTTCAATTATAGCTCAATCATTAGAACATTTCTTAATACCATTTAGGATCTACACTTAATTAAAAAAAAAAAAAAGGGGGAGGGGGGGCAAGAGAGAGTCCTAGTTGTTAATGAAACCATATCCCTACTGTTTTTTGTTTTGTTTTGTTGTCATTGTTTTTGTTGTTGTTTGTTTTTGTTGTTTGTTTTAAATCAGATATGTCCCAGGAAAAAGGCAGGAATTAAATATAAAATATTTGCCTTTTAGTCATCTATCTACTTGACATGATGCTAACTTTGTTCTCATGAAATGTGTCTTCCCTACATCTGCTTTACTGTTAACCTAGATAATCTTCCATCTTTATAGCACTGAATGTTTTCTTCTGCCTGTAGGGAAGAAAAAGAAATGTTGCATTATACACCAAAACGTTTCTATAATATCTCTCAGGTTGTATTATGGAGAAATACACAATTTGCAATGAGACCTAAGGTACCAGAGCTTTGAATTTTATTTGCCTCAACCTTCTCCTTAGGCTCACTATCAGAAGGAATCCAAAGACCTTTAAAATGCACTTTCTGTCAAAGTTTTATTCCAGTAAAAATGTTAGAATATTTAACATTTTAAATGGAGAAAATTCAACATGACCAAGAGAGTGAGAACAGAAATAAAAAGGAGTTATGAGCAATTCCCTCCTTTACATTGCCTCCTTGCAAGTGAGTAATTTCTTCATTTTTTTTTATTTGTTTGTTTTATACAGAAGATAGAGAAATAATTAAATGTGAGGGAAATATAGTTTCCAATAAGAGGAACTGTTCAGCAACGTCAATGAGAACAAATTTGAATAAAAATATCATAAAAATATGATATTGTGACTTTAAGAATAGGATGAAAATAAGAAAAAAAAAAAAAGACAAAAAATAAAAAGATTTTGGGAAGGTACGTTTCAAAAATCCTGAAAATCAAATTTAAAAAAAAAATAAAAATCTGGAGTTTAAATTAAAGTACAAAAGTACTACCTATTTGTTGAAGAGGAAAAGTAGGAAGAAAAGAAAAAAGTTAACATTCAAAAAGAAGAAAAAGTACATAGGAAGTATAAATTAGGCCATGTTATTAAACACAAGTGTGGAAGAATTGTTTAAGTAGATAAGAATAACAGAAATACCAAGGTACAGAATGACATGAAAGTAGAAAGTATTACTGACTGTTCATCTGCCTTCACCACAAATGGTTATAACCACATAGCTATAAAAACAGTAATTTCAGCAGTAAGGTAGTGAGATAACAGGGTATGAATTCAGCCTAGTAAAAGGAAGGAATGGTTAGAAATTTCTTTACCAAACTCTATTTGACTACAAAACTACCTAAAAGAACTCTGATCTGTTGATGGACTTTTGAGCACTACTAAATGATGTTTGATACTCTGGAAGACTAGAAAAAACTAATGTGGTGCCCATCAAAACAGAAAAGGAGCATTATAGACCAGTTGGCTTGTGCTTACAGAAAAATACTGTAAAAGGTAATCAAACTATTCATAAATACCTAGAAGATAACACAGATATAAGTAATAATCTTCATAGACTTTCAAGAACAACTTGCAGACCAAAGTTACTGCCGCAAGGTGGTAACTAGTCTTGTGAAGATGAGATAAAAAGAGTGTGTATCATTTATCTTGACTGTGAAATGATGTCTTGATAGTGTCTCAGATGACCTTCTCATAAGCAGTTCAACCAAATAAATAAAGCTGAGGAGAAACACTAACATTTGTAAAGAACAGTGATTGAAAACCCATCCTTACACTACAGCTATTAGTAACTGGCTATCAAAATGGAAAGATGTGATGAATACAGTTCTCCAGAGACCTATCCTAAGCCCTGAATATGGAACTATTCAATATTTTAATTAATAAGATATCTGATAAAAATAAATTTAAAAAAAAAAAAAAGAGAGAGAGAAAATTAAATCCTTATGCCAAGCTCGAAGTTTGACAACAAAATTAGGGTTCAGACTGATCTTGACAAATTGAAGGTATACTGAGACAGAAATAGGGTGCTATTCAACTGGGTAGGTACAAGATACAGCTTTTAGGAATAAGTGTGGGCATAAATGTAGAACAGATAGCTGGTGATTAGAGAGCAGCATTACAGAGTCTTGGAATCACTAGGGTCATAAGGTGAACCTGAGTCAGCAAGGTTATAAAGTTGCAAGGAAGAAGACATGCCCACATGAACAAAGACTGTAGCCTGCAGAATACATGAAGGAATATGTCTACTCTACTCAGTACTGGTTACGCCTAGATTTCAGTATCTTGTACAATTTCTGAGCATCAAAATTCAAGAAATATGTCACCTACTGGAAGAGACTTTTTGAGAGAGTTGAGAGACCATCATAATCCAACAATAATTTTATTAATGTGAAGTATTTAACTGGAAATGTTCTCTACTGGTTTTGCCATATGGTTTTTTTATTATTATTTTTATTAATTTCACCAATTTTTTCTAAGTCCAATATCCTTTTTATATGATTATATACAGCTCTTTCCACTATTGCACATAGACAGAACTAGACTGAAGATGATGCAGAGGCATGCAGAGTGGGAGACTTACTTATACAGCCCAGCATCATTCACTGCAGAAGTTGGAAATATGTAGTACTTGGAGAAAGAAAAGCAGTGTTTTTTATGAAAAAGGAAGATAAACATTGCTTTGGGGAATTCAGTTCTGTCAACATAATGGAAAAGTCACTCTATTCAAGCATTTCACAAGTGATCATTAATTGTATGTTCCTCATTTCCTGTATTTTAATTAAAGGCTATGATTTTTCATTTGAATGCTTTCAGCTGCAGTTGAAATCATAGGAGCTGTGCTATATTTAAATACAGAGCACTATATAATACAGCGTATTCTGAGATAAATCAGGATATTTAATATTGGCATTCAAAAACAATAGATGTTTCTGTATGTCACATCTCTCTGACCATGTTCCCTCTATGTTAGATAAGAATAACAATTATATCATGAAACTGCAGTGTATATATAAAACTAGTGTTTGCGAAGCATTTGCACATTATAGTAAGGACTGCTATAGAAAACCTGTGGGGAACATTATCCCTTTTGTCTCCAGGGTAGTAAAGATAGAATGCAATCACATCAACAACCATTCATTAGCTGTGAAATAAATGGGACTGAGCCCTGGAGAAAGGTTATGCTCTAATGTACACACGAAGGTCTAAAAGTACAAGCAAGCTTCACAATAACATTTCATGACATCATATTCCACAGTCAAAATCTCTCAAGCTTTTAATATGGCTTATTAAATTTAGTAAATATCTATATAAATACAAAGTACTGAAGAGAATTATGGAAATTATAGTATTATCTAAATACTAATGATTCTGTAGTGTATATAAACCAGAAAGATTGTATATTGCATACAAGTGTATTTCTGCCTTTTTGGCATGCCAGTGGGTTATTTGAGAGTAATACTTTGCGTATCTATGAGGTTACTCCTGTCAGTGAAGTAAACACAGCTAAGCTCCAGAGATTTAATTCAAAACCTGAAGAAAACTGAAACTGGGATAAGCCGTGGACAATTCACAGCACTATTCAGTCTGAACCTGTTGCTCCCAATTTTGGAGAGAATGCCCTAAGAGGAAACAAAATATTCAAGGAAAGTGATCTTGGTTGTCACGCACTAAAGAATGCAAGAATGACATGAGAATAAGAGCAAATGTGGAGGAACTTGATGCTGTTGCTTCGTGTTTAAACATACCTGTAAAGGAGTCCTGAGAATCTAGTTTCTTTTCTATTGACTGCTTAAAAACATCACATTGTAAAACTGTGGTACAGGAATGTTCACAGACTTAGTCAGAAGGACACTTGGATACTATAGCCCAAACAACTGAAACAGATAGGTGTTTACATGGTCAGTCTATCCAGTGTAATGGTGGTTCTGGGCATGATTCAGATTGTATTAGGTACTTCAATGTGTTCAGCAGCAGAGAAAAGGGTTTTATAAATCACTTCTTTAGTTTTACTTATCTAAATCTTTCTGATCAAGCAGCCTCATCCCAGCTACTTGGTCATGCTAGTCTTCTTCAAAGTACTGTCATAGGCATCATGTCTCATTATTTCCTCAGGTACATTTATATAAACACAGCTCTGTATTCCAACACCCTGTATTCTAACATGTCCAACATGATCCAGCACTTGTAATTCAACCAGAATACCATTCTAATTTTATCATAGAAAGAAAACATAAAATTTAGCCAAAAGCATTTTTGTGTGTCATAGATTATATAGAGACCTCTTTTGGATACCTTTGCCATCAGAAAATTTGTCAGCCTGCTTTTACTGCTTCGTAAGAATTTAAAATCCTGTTTGTCTAAATGATACAATTTTATGCCTTCCAAATCTTCTGTGTCAGCTGATTTAGGTTTTTATCTATTTGTTTTATATTTATATTATTAATATTATTAATATTATTAATAATACAGTGTTAATAATGTAAATAATAATATAATTAATAATGTTTATATATTTTTTATTTTATTTTTATATGATATAGTTATAATATTTATTTTATTTATATAGTTAGTAAAACAAACTGTGTCTAAATGTGGAAGACAGTGTCTTTCTGGTTAATATTCACCTACTGAGACATTATTTCCTAGGCACTTTGAGGTGTTTTGATAACAATGTTTTATCTTGAACCTCTTCCACAATGATGCCCTTAATTTAAGTTCAGTGATCATATATACTGTCATACACAATAAGTATCTTGTTATATGTCTATGTTTTTAAGGTATCAAATAGTTTCTTTTAAATTCATAGAAAAATCCTGTCTGATGTAGACTAAAAGAGCAAATAATTAAAGTACCAATTTATTGTAGACACCATTAAGTAAAAATGTTTTATAAGTCTCACAGTAGTGTAACTTTGAGTTGAAAGAGACGAAAAACAAAATGAGATCGCTAATAAATTGTCAATGTTCTCTTTCTAAAGTGCCCAATTTTCCATGATAGTTTTCTGTTAGTCTCACCCTGTATATGATAAGATATACAATTTATTTCACAGTCACTTACATTAATTAAAACTGTATTATATATTGACAAGATGCTCAAAATACTTTTGATGCACTTCAGTGATCTATTATTAAAAATTACTTAATAGAATAATTGTAGTTTCTATTGGTTTGTTAGTTTTCTGATTCTCATCATGTATGACAAATTTACTCTGCCAACAATATGCAATTTCAGCACAGAACAGGAAAATTGTATCCCCTGGTCTTTGAACTCTAGCCCCTTGTCTGTCAATCACAGAGATTTCATCTCTCCTCTAAATCAAACACAATGTACTAGCCACAACCATACACAGGCATGATATCAAAGAGAGCTAATTAGCTAAAACCACTCCAAGTTGTTAAGATGCTTAGCTCAAAATGAAGGAACTCATGGTTTCTTATTCAAAAGAACATTATCCTAGATTGTTTTTTCTGCATTTGCACCGCTCTCAAAATCTTAGTTTTCCACCAGTTCCCCCACTCAGGGGGAGGAGGTAGAAGAGGGTGGACGAGGGGAAGGTGTTTTCAGCTTGGTTTTTTGTTTGTTTGTTTCTCACTTCTCTAGCTTGTTAATAATAGGCAATAAATTTTATTAATCTCCCTATGCTGACTGGTTTTTGCCTGTCACGATAATTGTTGCTGAGTGATCTCCCTGTCCTTATCTCAACCCTTGAGCCCTTTTTATCATATTTTCTCCCCCTTTCTCTTTGAGGAGGGGGGAGTGAGAGATCAGTTGTGGTGGACCTCAGCTGCCCACTTGAACAAAACCAACCACAAGTTAATATCCAATTAGTTTAAGTTAAACAGAATTTGTAGATCAGGAAAATATTAAGAATGGTGAGGAAGTATGAAAATGGCTTAGAAAGTACAGGGCTAAGCTACTACTGTGGAGAATTTAGAGAATTCATTTCTACACGTTATACTACAGTAATGTATTCTGAGTAAAATGGGATTTCAAGCTTGGGAAAACACAGATGGAAGGCTGAGGGTTGAAGGTGTGAAACATGTAGCAGGCCAACAAGGGGGAAAAGAAAGAGAAAAGAGATTGATTTAAGTAGAGGAGTTGAATCTGACCCTCATCTCTCAGTTGAAATTGGACCGTATCTATGTGGTAGAGTTGAATTTCAATTTAAGAAAAATAATATTGATAAATATATTGAATAAAATGTAGGGTATTTCTTCAGTTGCTCATTAACATCTATTGCAATTTAAGTTACAGATGCATCTTGCCTTTGTGTGTAAAGAAGTTTTCATGGACCTAGTATGTAAGATATAAGTGTCATAGGAAACCTGAATCCTTCTGGATCATCAGATAAAAGCCTTACACAAGATTTTGGTGATGCACCTTAAATGGTGCTAGATGTCTATGGAAGGACAATTAACTGTATCTTAAATGTCGACTTTAAACTGAGTTCAAGCTTTTAGATTTCTGTTGTTCACTACGGAGCCTGAAACATCTGTCATTTCTGTAAACATTTGCATGTGGACACCTATTACTCAATTCAGTGAACCCTTTGCAATATCGCCAGCTCCCCGAATAACCCATACTTGAGAACTGATCTTTTCAATAACAGCAGAACATCAGAAGGCTCATCCATCCATATGTCAAACAGCACTGGACATTTGGTTCAAAAACTGAATCAAGCCCCTGCTATTTAGCAGATTCTCGTTTGGTTTCAGTGGGATTACCCATGTGACTTTGTTATGCTGTGCTAAAGAAATTTCCATGATCACGTTTGTTGCAACTATGGTTTGGAGGATTTATAAATACATTACTTCTGTGAGGTTTCATTATTCAGTTTTCCTAGAGAAAAGGATATTGATGAGCAAATAATTTTTGGACAAGTAACCATTAATCTTGAATCTATCAATCTTTCAGCATTTACAAAAAATTAATACATATCTGTTAATTATTCAAATTATCCAAAAAGGTTTAAAATGAATACCAGTCCATGGCTCAGAACAAATTATTTAAAAAAAAAAAAAGAAGTACACAAAAATACTGTTTTTGTTGTTGGAGGGTTTGGGATTTTTTCATTCTCTTTGATCAGTTTTCAATTTATAATTAAACACAAACTTGAAAGCCTGGAAAATTAGAAAAAAAAATGCATTTTTAACATTCAGATGAAACGGGAAAGAGGTGAATCATTGATTAGTGTTAAAAAGGACTACCCAAATGTATTATTATAATCAAAAACCAAAACCGATTCACCTGCTTCATCTGAATCTCGGGTTCAGATAAATGTGAAGCTTTCATCTTTTAATATTACATTAACAGCAGGACTCTTTTTATTGGGAAAATACCAAAAATGATGTAGTCTCTGATTTCAGATGGCAATTACTGTTGTTACAAAAATAATATTTACAGTATGGAAAATATTGCACCATGTTCAATTTACATGGTTGAAAATGACTCACATTAACATATTTTAAGAAACTATGATTAATTATAGCATTTCAGTTGAAAAGATAAAAATTTGCATTTGAGAAGCAGTATCATCTATGCAAAGGCTGGTAAGTTCTTAAAAGTCACTTTCAGTTGTGTGGAAGTGCCTTAATATTTGAAACATGGACAAATGAGATCGTTGAATGCCTAGTTAGACAAATGAAAGCAACATTCTAAAAAAATAGTCATTTTAAATAAAAAATTCAAATATTTTCCCCAAATCTACCAGATATGAAAGAAAACTTCCCACTAAGCTACTAAGCAGCTTTTGTTGTTATTGCTTTCCTTAAGAAGATATCTAGCCAAAAATTAGAAATTCACCCCCTCTGCTGAATGAAAAGGAAAGACACGTTCCAGGGTGGGGAGCTGAGTAAGGCAGATTGATCAGCTCTCTGAGTAACAACCAGTACAACTAAGAAAAGGCAACAGGTTATAGCAGTAGAAGACTCTCTTCTGAGAGGTACAGAGGCACCCGTTTGCCAACCTGATCCTCTCTTGACAAAACTGCAGCTTACTAGAGGCTTGTATTGAGTATGTCACCAAGAAACTGCCAAGCCTCATACAGTCTAATGACTGTTATCCTCTGCTGCTGTTTCACGTGGCCACTAGTGATAAAGCCAGGAGCAGACCGAGGAGTATCAAGGAGTACAGAGCCCTGGGAGCAGCAGCTAAGGACCCAGGAACGAAGGTAATTTTTTCATCAGTCCTTCTGGTCAAAGGGAAGGGGATTGAAAGTGACAGTCAAATCAGGCAAATCAACATACGGTTACAGGATGGGTGCCACAGATGGGATCTGCATATCTCCACGCTGCAGCCTGTGGAGGAGCCCCCGGTGGAGCAGGTGGATGTGGCCTGGAGGAGGCTGCGGCCCATGGAGAGCCCCCGCAGGAGCAGGCCCCGGGCCGGAGCTGCAGCCCGTGGAGAGGAGCCCACGCAGGAGCAGGGGGTCTGGGGGGAGCTGCCGCCCGTGGGGGACCCGTGCTGGAGCAGTTTGCTCCTGGGGGATGGACCCCGTGGTACGGAGCCGTGTGGGAGCAGTTCTTGAAGAGCTGCTGCCTGTGGGCAGCCCCCGCAGGCTCAGTTCGGGAAGGACGGCATCCCGTGGGAGGGACCCCACGGGGAGCAGGGGCACAGAGGGACTGTGAAGGCGCGGAGGGGACAAAATGTTAGGGACTGGCCGCAGCCCCCACTCCCCGTTCCCCTGCGCTGCTCGGTGGGAGGAATTGGAAGAGGGTGGATGGGGGGGAGGTGTTTTTAGTTTTCCTTTGTTTCTCGCTTCTCTAGCTGTTAGTAATAGGTAATAATTTTTTCTAATCTCCCTATGGTGAGTCTGTGTTTCCTGTGATAATTGTTGAGTGATCTCCGTGTCCTTATCTCAACACTTGAGCCCTTTTCATTGTGTTTTCTCCCCCTTTCCCTTAGAGGAAGGAGAGCGAGAGAGCGGTTGTGGTAGAGCTCAGCTGCCCAGCAGGGTAAAACCACAGGGTAAAACCACCACACTATATATTGTATATATATTACAATCTTTATATAACCATCTTTTCAATATCTGCTTTCCTCTACTACTGACTCATTTTTTCTCATGTTAGTGGTTTTTATCATTGCTGCTGCTTTTCTTCTTCAGTGGTGTTAGCTAGAGCTTTACTTTGCCAGCACAGACAGAAATTCCACCTTGCCTTTCACCACGTACCATATTCCTCTCCTGTCACTCTCATGACTCATCTATCCAGTGAACACCAAAGTAAAAGGTGCAAGTTGTCACATCTGTATTCTCTTAATACAGCTATTATTATGAATTATACAGATACCTAAATATAAATTGTGCTTGGAGGTCATATAATTGATCATCTGCATCCAGGTAGAATCAACAACACCTAAACCTTTCCTATCAAATAGTAGGTCTAACCTACTTTAATATAATAAAAGAAAAAAAATTTAAATGATGATCTTGCTAGCTGCTGCACTGGCAATCTACTCCTCGCACAGGTATCATTACCCCTGAAACAACTGATCTAAGTCCCTTTTGTTTCAGTTACGCTCACCACTCACCATTTTGGGAGAATCAATGAAGTGAAATACACATTTAGGTGTAGTTAGCATACATCAGCATTTGAATTGTTTTGAGCCCTTCTAAAATCCAAACAGAAACACACAGTGTGGAACTTTCATGTACAGGAAAATTTGCAGCATTTTATTCAGTTTATGAATAAAGGAACCAGTGATAGGATTGCCCTCTATTTCTGATTCATAACTTAGTAGATATTACAGTTTCTTGTCTTCTAAAATTGTCTCTTTTTTTTTTGCTTTTTTTTTCTCCCTGTCTTCAGACCTCTGATTGCTTTTATTGGACCTTTCCAGATTGCACAAAATAGTTCCGCTCTATTCATGGCACATACATATAACTGAGGAAGTCTCTTGGCCAAAGCATACATATTTAGTCCCTTGTTCTTTAATTCAATTTCCTAAGCAAAGTTGGTATTCTCCAAGAACTTCAGCTAACAATAAGTGACAAACTTCAACCTCCAAAAACATTTACATTTTTTCATAAAAATTTCATGCCATCAATCCAGATTAAGAATTTCAGAGACTGAAGACTACTGATCTGCCAAAACGTTAATTTGGAGGGTAATAGTATATAATGTCCAAAATTGTATTATATTATTTTGCACCATCTGAAGGGTTTCTTTACCACTCTTATATATATATATTTATATATATATATAAAGTTTTCATGGCTGCTCCATACCAGGTGTTATGAATATTGTTCACTAGGCTATTATTTGTGTGAAGTAGTGAGTAGAATAGGAAAAATGTTATGGAAACACTGGATATTGTTTTAGTCACCAAAGTAAGACATCTTGACATCATCATGTTATCTCTACTGCTTTTTAACCCCCCTTTTGAAAAATGGGAGGCTCAATAGCACATTGCACATCCCATTGAGAGCCATCCATTTCTATTAGTCCAACCTTTTGCTAAAAAATTAGTTCATAGTGTTACAGAGATGAAAGAGTAATTTTTTTCCTAGTATTAGTTTTTGCCCAGAGGCTAAACAGATCCTGTGTGAATTTCAAAACATTTCTCAAATTTGTAAGTAAGTTGACATTATTTTTAAAAACTCATTTTTCTCTTTTGCTCTTTTTTTTTTTTTCAAACTTTTATATTATAGGCAGAGATATTAAGTCGATCTATGGTTAAGGTTGACTGACGTTTTCTATGATAACATTTTGTTTTCAATGGCTTTTAATTTTGACAAAGTATAACCATAGGGACTAAAAATGTACTTGCCAACTGACTGCACTAGGTTGATTTCCTACTTGCTTGCTTCAACCAAATCAATTCATGCATTTCCTAAAAAAGGGACATAGAGAAATATTGTTTTCATATACTAAAAAAAAATATTGAAAATGTTTTTTGAAGAAGGCCTAACACCTTCTTTCTCAGAAGAGGAAATTGAAATTTAGGAAGAGTTGCTTTTCTGCTGATGATGCCAGATGCTGCCTCTCCGGACTCATGTGGGCAGTCAGGTGGATCCCCTGAGGGGTGAAGTGGCAGTCCAGACAGGTGACTGTGGGGAGCTCCGGTATCTGGAGACCCACCTGGGTCCTGAGGGAGGAAAGGGCTTTTGTGGGTGCAGGTGTGCCCTGCTTAAGGAACTCCTTGAGCAGCTGGCTGGGCTGCAGCGAGAAATCGGCAGCCTGAGGGGCTCCTGGGAGTCTCTGAGGGTAGCAGACAGGAGGTGTCAACCTGCCCCTGCTGATACCCTGCAACCCCCTCCTATGTCCCTGCCAGCAGTAGAAGCTGACCCAGCAGACCACATGCAGGACAGAGGGCTTGACTGCCCACAAGAGAAAAGGGGCTGGACCCTCGTCACAGCTCGCAGCAGAAGGAAACATTTGCCCCCGACACCCACGATGCCACCAACCCCCATGGTGTCCTTGGGAAATAGATTTGAGGCTCTTAGGCAGGAAAAGGAAGAGGTTGAGGGTCTGGACAGTAGTCTGAACCCGGGAAGCAACCCGGAGAAGCGTGTCAACACTGGGGAAAGTACTCAGCGTAGGGATAGGGACCGGAGGGGGCGCTGCATCACAACCAGTGCCACAAAAAAAGAACGGAGAGTGTTAGTGATAGGAGACTCCTTGCTCAGGGGCACTGAGGCTCCCATTTATCGACCAGACAATCTATCCAGAGAGGTGTGCTGTCTTCCTGGGGCACGTGTCGGAGACGTTAGGAAGGCTCTGCCACAACTCATTAAACCAGAGGACTACTATCCTCTTGTTGTCATTCAGACTGGATCCAGGGAAGCTGCAACTAGAAAAATGAGGTATATTAAAAAGGACTTTGCATCCCTGGGAAGGATGTTGAAGGGATCGGGGGTGCAGGTAGTGTTCTCCTCTGTCCTCCCGCTGGGTGGCTGGGACCCAGAAAGAAGGAGGAGAACGGGACAGGTAAATGACTGGTTGAGAGGGTGGTGTCCGGACCAAGGATTTGGGTATTTCGATCTTGGTCAGTCCTTTGAGAAGCCGGGTATGTGGGCTGATGACCGCCTCCAACTCAGCAGGTGGGGCACAAGTGTGTTGGGGAGCAAGCTCTCTGGACTGGTTACCAGGGCTTTAAACTAGGTTTGACGGGGGAAGGGAGGGGAGCTACAAGTGACAGAGAAGGGCTGGAGGAAGTTGTCACTGCTGTCACTGTTGAAGGCAGAAGGGAAGCACCTCTGAGTTGTCCGATAGGATTGTCTGAGGGCTCCTCAGAGATGGTAATGATCCCGATACCCCGTCCGGAATCTTCTTCTTGCATCCCTCCAGAGGTAACTGCGCCCGCTGCTTCCCTCAAGTGCCTGTACACCAATGCGCAGAGCATGGGAAATAAACAGGAAGAGCTCGAGATCTGTGTTCATTCGCAGGGCCACGATCTCACTGCGATCACAGAGACGTGGTGGGACATCTCGCATGACTGGAATGCTGTCATGGAGGGCTATGTCCTTTTTAGGAAAGGCTGGGGAAGCGAGGGGGTGGGGTTGCCCTTTATGTGAGGGAGGAATTAGAGTGTACCCAGCTCCACCTGGGAGAGGGTGAAGGACAAGTGGAGAGCTTGTGGGTGAGAATTAAGGGGTGGGCTGGTATGGGAGACACTGTTGTGGGGGTGTACTACAGGTCACCAGATCAGGAAGACGTGGTCGATGAGGCCTTCTACAAACAGCGGGTAGTAGCCTCATGATCACAGGTGCTGGTTCTCATAGGGGACTTCAATTATCCAGACATCTGTTGGGTAAGCAACTCGGCCAGGCACGAGCAGTCCAAACGGTTCCTACAATGCATTGAAGACAATTTTCTGACGCAGGTGGTGGAGGAGCTGATGAGGCGGGGGGTGCTTCTGGACGTTGTCCTTACCAACAGGGATGGGCTTGTTAGGGGTGTGAAGGTTGGGGGCAGCTTGGGATGCAGCGACCACGAGATGGTGGAGTTCAAGATGGAACTTGGTGGAAGAAGTAAGGCTAAAAGCAGGATTGCTACCCTGGACTTTCAAAGAGCCAACTTTGACCTCTTCCAAGACCTGCTTGGAAGTATCTCCTGGACCAGGTTGCTAGAAGGCAAGAGTGCTTGTGAGAGCTGGGCTACATTTAAACAGCACTTCTTCCAAGCTCAGGATCGGTGCATCCCTAAGAGTAGGAAATCAGGGAAGGGGGGCAGGAAACGTGCGTGGATGAGCAAGGAGCTAATTGATAAGATCAAAAGGAAGAGGAAGGTCTATGAAATGTGGAAAAAGGGCCTGTCCTCTTGGGAAGAGTATAGAAGTGTTGTCAGGGCCTGCAGGGACGCGACGAGGAAGGCTAAAGCCCACCTAGAGATGAGGCTTGCAAAAGAGATAAAAGATAATAAGAAGGGTTTTTTTAAGTATGTAAACAGTAAAAGGAAGACTAGGGATAATGTAGGTCCCTTGTTGAATGAGGGGCGTGTCCTGGTAACAGGAGATGCCAAGAAGGCGGAGACACTAAATGCTTTCTTTGCTTCAGTCTTTGCTTCAAGGACTCCCCCCCGGGACTCCTCAACCCTGGTGGGGGAAGAAAGGGGCTGGGAAATGGAGGGCTCCCCTCTGGTTGACCCGAGGGTAGCTGGGGAGCGCCTGAGTGGGCTCAACACACACAAATCCATGGGTCCTGATGGGATGCATCCACATGTGCTAAGGGAGTTGGCAGAGGTGATCGCCGAACTGCTCTCTATCATCTTTGAAAGGTCCTGGAGAACAGGAGAGGTGCCTGAAGATTGGAGGATAGCCAATGTCACTCTGGTCTTCAAGAAGGGCAAGAAGGAGGACCCGGGAAACTACAGGCCGGTCAGTCTCACCTCTGTCCCTGGAAAGGTGTAGGAACAGCTCGTTCTGGATGTCATCGCCAAGCAATTGGAAGAGACGAATGTTATGAGGAGTAGTCAGCATGGATTTACCAAGGGGAAGTCGTGCTCGACCAACCTCATTGCCTTCTATGATGACATCACCAGCTGGGTAGATGGGGGCAGATCAGTGGATGTCATCTCCCTTGACTTTAGCAAGGCTTTCGATACTGTCTCCCATGACATCCTGATAGCAAAGCTGAGAAAGTGTGGGATAGATGAGTGGACAGTAAGGTGGGTTGAGAACTGGCTGACTGGCTGAGCTCAGAGGGTGGTGATCGGTGGCGCAGAGTCCGGCTGGAGACCTGTGACTAGCGGCGTTCCCCAGAGGTCGGTGGTGGGTCCGGTTTTGTTCAACATCTTCATCGACGACCTTGGTGAGGGAATAGTGTCTGCCCTCAGCAAGTACGCCGATGACACGAAGCTGGGAGGAGTGGCTGACACGACAGAAGGTTGTGCCGCCATTCAGTGAGACCTGGACAGGCTGGAGAGATGGCCAGGAATAAACCAAATGAGGTTTAATAAGAGCAAGTGTAGAGTCCTGCACCTGGGAAGGAACAACCGAATGTATCAGTACAGGCTGGGGGACGACCTGCTGGAGAGGAGCTCTGAGGAGAAGGACCTGAGGGTCCTGGTGGATGACAGGTTGACCATGAGCCGGCAGTGTGCCCTCGTGGCCAAGAGGGCCAATGGGATCCTGGCGTGCATTAAAAGGAGCGGGGCCAGCAGGTCAAGGGAGGTGATCCTCCCCCTCTACTCCTTCCTGGTCAGGCCTCATCTGGAGTACTGTGTGCAGTTCTGGGCTCCCCGGTACAAAAAAGACAGGGAACTCCTGGAAAGAGTCCAGCGGAGGGCCACAAAGATGATACGGGGCCTGGAGCATCTTCCCTATGAGGAAAGGCTGCGAGACCTGGGTCTGTTCAGCCTGGAGAAGAGAAGACTGAGAGGGGATCTTATCAATGTGTATAAATACCTGAGGTGTGGGTGACAGAGGAATTTGGCCAACCTCTTCTCAGTGGTTTGTGGGGATAGGACAAGGGGCAATGGCCACAAGATAGAGCACAGGAAGTTCCGCACCGGCATGTGAAAGAACTTATTCACGGTGAGGGTGACAGAGCACTGGAACAGGCTGCCTAGGCAGGTTGTGGAGTCTCCCTCTCTAGAGATATTCAAGGCCCGTCTGGATGCCTACCTGGGCAGCCTGCTCTAAGGAACCTGCTTTGGCAGGGGGGTTGGACCCGATGATCTTTCGAGGTCCCTTCCAATCCCCTTCGATTTTGTGATTATGTGAAAAAATGTGATTTATTGTTTTTATGAGAAAGCTATAAATGGGATCAAGCCTACAAAACGAAAGAGTAAACAATTCTTCCTTTTATGCTCAGTAAAGAAGGTTTTAAAAATTTATGTCTAAATTTGCTACGCAAATCCATCTAAACCTAACCATCCAGAAGAAAATGTTGAAGCAATGAACTGTGAGTTGGATGAACACTCAGCTAACATAAGTAACTCATGTCTATGCTAAATTCTGCTTCAGAGATCTGGGTATTAGATCACCTAATATCATGAGGAATCATTTAGAAGGATTGTTTCTGAAAATCCAGATCACTGACTAAAACTAAATAAAGAGCTTTCTAATTTTTCATTTCTCTTTTTTCCCTCCATTCAGTAAAAAAGGTGCTTTACTGTTAGGGAATTCAGAGTTTCTCAGGGAAACAAAGAGGAAAAATCAAGTATCTTATCCTTCTGGGAAATATTTTGGAAAAGGATCTGTGAAGCTTCCTGTGCTTAGTGAATACCATCTACTAGCCACAGTTGCTTCCTGTGTATGCTCCTACCCGCAATGCAAGAAGTGGTAGAGCTCCCATTTCCTCCACTGAACAAAAAAGAAATCCAGCTCCAGGTTCCTGAAACTTGTTTTCCTATGCTCTGCTGGGGCTGTTTTATAGAGAAAGTGAAGGTAGAGCAGTGAATTAAAGTTTCATGGTGAGCTTTGTCACTGTCCTATGAATCTATGTTGATGTGGAATTGAACGGAGAATGATCAATGATAGGGTTTGGTGAAATTCACTGACACTAAAAGAATTTCATCCTGATATGGGAGACCAAACCAGAGGGCTACACTTTTAAAGTAAACAGTCAGAGCATCAGTTCAGGCATTTTTTTTATAATTATCGTAGCTGATAAATTGTTAACACATCCTCTAGACCTGGTTTTGCCTCAGTTAGCAAGCACTCCCTAGAAAATTCCCAAGCATAGGGAATTATCATTAGCCACAGAACTGTTCCTAAGTACAATATGGATGCAAAGAGAGTTTAACTGTGTGGATGAAAGCTGCACTATGTCATCTTGCCTGAGGACTAAAAGTGCTCCCCAGAAAATATTGTTTTCTAGTATAGACGTAGCCTTCAAATCACATTTACACATTGTCTTGATCTGAGAGAACAGCAGAGGCCTGGAAATATTTAAATGAATGTGGCATAAGATTATAGCTTTCTACAATTTGAGAATATACACTCCTGTTGTGCATACCCAGCTCTCAGAGATTAAGAACATTAAGAACTACCAGGCCTGTAAAACACTGATGGATATGAGCACAGACTTGGCTGTCATTATAGAAAACACCATAGTCAGTGGCAAAGCCACTTAGAAAATTCCTGCCCTTTCATATGCCACTTGTTCTGTCTTTATTCTTCAATTTAGTGTCCCCTCCACCGTGTCTATATGGTTGTCTGCAAAGTCATATTGTAAATCGTTCCATCGAGCCAATCTGGATCAAAAGTGACAGGATGTACTTTAGGGGATTATTTTCATCAGAGTTCTTTCTTTTTCATTCAGTTTTGGACAGATAGTGCTCAGCCCTGACTTTTGGTTGACGTTTTAAACTTCCCTATGTTTTGAGTTAAATGAGGCATTCCTTCACAATGCAGCATGACTGTAGGTTACTGAGGAGTGTCATGGCAGAGATGATTGCATCCCAGTGGCAGATATGATTTGTGACAGTGATGTCCTTGGAGAGCTGAATGGTGAATATTAGATGGTTATTAATAGATGGTTATTAATAGATGTCATCAGTAAAGACAGCAATGCAAAGTTTCTCTTTTTTTCTAAAGAAATGGTGAATAAAATTAAGACATTAAATCAAGATAAAAACTCTCAAAGATCAACAGAGAATCAATTTTGTAATTAGTATATGGATGTTATTTCCATGATTATGGCTTATCTTATTCTCTCTTTTAAATTACGTTAAGCTGACATGGAATTCAGAAATCTGAAGATATAGATAGCACATTTACAGGTATTTTGAAAGTTACGCATCTTTGAAAAATATATATGGTATATTTGTATTGCTCAGTCCTAATGCATAATGAATGTGAGACAGTTTACAACTCTTTCATGTATACATTACCTAAAATGTATTATATAGAAAGAACATTGGCTCAGGTCTTATCATAAACTAACAGAACCAGAAACTGGCAATCATAAATATTGAAGTCAAGTAATACTCTTCTGCTCCCCAAAGGTAGCTAACAAATGTAACAGCCAGCCATCGGTGGAGTATCCAATGCTGTTTTCGGGGGGCAGAAGCCAACCAAACCCTCTGCTGCACTATCTGTTAACACTTCCTAAACACATTGTCTGTAGCACTTCATTTTCTACAAGAAAATTTTCCAAACTGTTCTGGGAAATAATGTTTTATGAGCACCAGGAGGGAATCAGCTTGCTCCTAGAAACACATCAGCACAACCTGGTGTGAACAGCAGGAGACTGGAAATTCTTATTTACACAACTCTATCCATTCAGCCCTTTTGAGCAAATGGTGATTTGTAGTAAAAGCTTGTGTCACAGCCTCAGCAAGCTCTCTGCTGTGCCTCAATTCATCTGTGGAGCCAGAACAGAAGAATGCAAATATTATAATAATGATGATAATGATGATAACTCTTAGAAATAAAATATGGAACGGCTGGACTATGTAGACAGTTTACTGAAAGGGTCAACGTACTTCACCATTTTCCTCTGGTACACTGGATACAGCCCGTATCCTATGAACTGGCACAGCAAACTACTGCAGCTCTTTGTTTCCTAAGTGGATATCACAGTCTGAGACACACAAGTTATTTTGGCATTAGGAGCATTTGTTTTTGTGACTCCAAAGATATACCTTGACAGCTTTGCCAGCATGAATAAAAAAATATTTCAGCACTACATTTTCTTTCTTTATACACAGATATATCATATGTAATGATACTACTGAAATCTCTATGTTCTTTTAAGAATATATTATTAAATGACATTGTTAGATAAGCAGCTTGAACATGAGGGGATATGGCCTATAACTTTTTTAGCTGAAATATGATCCTATTGCAATTAGTCATATCACATGTTACTCTGATGTATCATTCTGGTATTTTTCTAATCAAGATCTCAAAATGTATTTTTGGGTTAACCACTCTAATCATCAGTTCTGTCCTCCGTGCTTCACAAAAGGAAGTATAGGTAAATAGACACTTCCTAAGATAATGTACATGGAATAGTATTTTGGAACAGACTTATGTAACAGTAAATTATTCTGGTACTCGCTGTATTACCGGATTCATACTTTGGCAGTAAATCAGCTCTCTGACGAAATCTTTGGGGTGACACAGAACTCAGATATGTGGCAGTAAGAAAACACTACACTGAAGTTCAGCATTAACTCATTTAAAGAAAGAGATGCTTTCTGAGCATAAGCTTTGAGTAAAAAATCCTGTTTATTTTTGTTATTCTCCAGTTTTACAAATAGCTTTCAAGGAATTTATATAGTTCTTTTCTTCTCTGGTATGAGTGCAGCTTCATGTACGCTTCCTGCTTGAACTGGTGGACATTGCAAGGTTAGCACAGAACAAGCAACATGCACCTTTCAACAGAGATGGTCAAGAGTGCTGCTTCACACAATGGACACAGCTGTGTGGGAGGAATATCATTAACCTGGCTTGCTCACTCCTCTCAGGTAGGTCTCTGATGGGCAAAAGTCTCTTTTCAGAGATCATACACCAGTGCTATTCTGCAAGAAACAATTCTTGCCCCTGCATTGAATGTGTGTGTGCTAAGAAATACAGAGACACTATGTGGTTTTACACTCGCTACTAAAGGTATGAGGGAAATGTCTGGTCTGATATTAATATATAGGAGATGTAAATACCCATTGATTTCAGGGTAAAAAAAAAAAAAAAAAAAGAAAATGCTCATCAGACTGCTGTTTTCTCTGTTACTTCTGCATGCTTGTTTAAGTAAGGGCCAGCAATACTAGAAAAGTGATGAGACCTGCAGATGCATTATTAATTTTAAATTTTCAGAACACAATGGAGGTTGTTCTTCCTTGTCATAGCCTTTCCACTGATGTGTTTGAAAACTGATACTGTGGCAGGCACAATGGCAAGCAGTTTACTGTTGGTCTCCACCCTGACCTGTTAAAACTTATTTGTCATTACAGAGCCCACGCAGGGTAGCATCAGATGATCATAATCAAACCTGTTGAAACAGAGCTATACAGTATTGCTGTGATATCTATGTCCAGTTTTATGGCTGAAGAGAGTACTATTCAAGACAGAAGTAACATGCACTAATATGTGAAGGATATTCAAGGAAAACAGATAAATCCTGAACACTATGGAAGAACTCTATTTGCAACAAATCTGTGTGAAAAAATAAATAATTCATTACAGTTAGATACTTACAGACATTATTGCCCAATAGGTATTGCCCATAGCATTCTAACCCAGGGCCCTACTATTTAAGACACTGTCTTCTGTGCTTTAATTTTACAAAACCTCAGAGTGGTTGAGGATGGCAGGGACTTTTGGGGACTTCTCTAGTCCAACCCCCTGCTCAAAATAGGGTCAGCCAGATCAGGTTGCACATGGTTGTGTCCAATCAAGTTTTGAATATCACCAGGGATGGGAACTCCACAATCCCTTTGAGCAACCTGTTCCAATGTTTGAACACCTTCACAGTATTTAATTATTATTATTATTTTTCTTATTCTTAAATGGAATTTCCTGTATTTCTACTTGTGCTCATTGCTTCTTGTATTTTCACTGGGCACCACTGAAAAGAGCCTGGTGTTGTATTACTTACTAACCCCAACAACTTGTTTTTCTGATTCCCCCATGGATAAGATCCTCCCTGAGCCTTGTTTTCTCTTTGATGAACAGTCCCATTACTTCATACGTGGCATCACAAATTCAGAACTGAGGGGAATTCCTTGATCTTCCTCGACCTGCTGGTAATGCTTCTCCTCACACAGCACAGGGTGCTTTTGACCTCCTTTTCTTCAAATTTGCACTGCTGTTTCATGGTCAACTTTTGGCAGCCCTCAAACCCAAAACCAGTTAATTTTACAGAATTATTTGGAATTAAATATCTACTGAATAAGTCACTTTTCTTCATCTTTCCTTAGGCAGACATCCTGGATATGTCTCCCCAGTTAAGAATTATTTATAGAATGTGTTTTATTTATTTATTTATAGTAGCTTCATGAGGAGAACTTGAGATTTTTTTCCAGAATAGTGTGTAGCTTTTTGATAGTCTGTGATCTGGGCATTAGGACCTGCTGAACTATAAGAAAGCAGATTTCTTAACTTTGAAATAAATTTGTTGACTTGAAATCCCATAGAAAATGTTTGTTTGCTTGTTTGTTTTCCCAGTTGGAAAACTCTGGTTTTCAACTATCTTTTTATTGAAGACGTATTCAGATGCTATGTTTTGATAAAGCCTGTCTCTTTGGGAAACAAGTGAAATTAAGATTTTGACAGTTATATACACACCCATAAGCGGGAAATATGTGACATAACTTTTGGTGAAAGCTAAATATCTAGGGTTTTCAGATATGTAAAAGATCAAAGAGCCACCATGGGAAGTCTCAGCGACTTTTCATTACCTAAATCTGAATTATTTTGTTGTAATACTCTAAAACTGAGCAAATAAATAATAATAATAATAATAAACACCTGTTAAGGTTTGTGTATGTATATATATATATATTTGATCAAATTCTTTATAATTTCGTAGAATCATTGAATATCCTGAGTTAGAAAGGACCCACAAGAATCATCGAGTCCAGCTCCCAGCTCCACACAGAACCACAAAAAAAAAAAAAAGAAAAGTATATATCCAAGAACATTGTCCAAATGCTTCTTGAACTCCAGCAGGATCAGTGCCATGACCATTTACCTGGGGAGCTTTTTCAAGTGCCCAGCCACCCTCTCAGTGAAGAACCTTTTCCTAATATCCAACCTGAACCTCCCCTGATGCAGCTTCCTGTTGTTACCTCAGGTCCTATTGCTGGTCAACAGAGAGAAGATTTAATGCTGCTGGTGTTGATTGCTTCCCTTTTGAACTAGTCTGTGTTTGTAGTGATTCTAAGAAGAAACTGATCTGTTCAAGTACAGGCAGGTGTGTGTTGGTGATTTATTTCATACCGTCTCTGCTCTTTGGATTTGAAATAAGTAACAATGAACTCCTTCCAATTCTACTCTAAGCTTAGGTCAGGGCTTTACTATTCTACAGCCTACTCATTACACATAATGGTATGGGGTGATTATGTGATATAGCTTGCTGCCCAGAAAGAACAATAGGGACAATATTCACATTTTATTTTTGATTCTCAGGCTAAATTTAAATTGTATACAAGGAACGTTCCTCCTGGTATGATTCTTAATGAGTACAATAGCTTCTGGAATTCATGCCAGAATACTTAAATGTGGTAAAACTGATTACATTATAAATATCTTCTTAGCATGTTCATTTCTCCTGCTACTTAAATACACTTCTGTTTTCACAGAAAACAATGCTTGTGGTTAGTGTTCTGTAGTACTCCTGAGGTGTGTTTTGTCATTTTCTTTCAGTGGTGTACTTGCATAGCATGTACAACCCAGAAAAATTAGAAGATGCAGGAAAAGGGATGTTGAAAATCCAAACAAATATGTTAAGGTCCATGATCTACATGGAATGAATTTGTTGTTGTTGTTGCCCATTACTATTTTGTTTTAAGAACAGAAGAGTAGAAAGGCATCTGCAATCTTCACATTGTTAATGTGAGCATCCCTGGAAAGTACCATTCATATGCAAGACTCACAATGAGATTAGGCTGTGAATCCATATGCTGCCCATCTCTTAACTTGCCTCTATGGAAGCTGTGTTATATACACAGTGTGTAGAGGTTAGGGGCTGGTTAAGGATGCCAGGCATCTCACACTTTATGCCTACAGGTTCTTATGTCATTGTTAGATATGTCAACCTTGTAGCCTGTAGAGGTCTGCATGTACCAAGGTTCCCCATTGTATTGTCTCAGCAGTTGTATGTTTTTGATGGCTGAATACACAAGTCGGACCTTGATTTGTCTGTCACTTCCAGAGACTTCCAGCTTTTGTAGTGTCTGTGATGCCAGCCTCTGTTGCTATGACACTGAACTACATTTAGTCTTGCTTGCCAGCTCAGTAGTTTCATGCCTTGCTACTTAACAACAAAACATTGAGCCACACTTGCTGAAGAATGCTTTTCTGGTTGGCTTGAATGGGAGATTGTTCTTCTCCTGTAGAGTTCTTTGTGCTTTATATTATTTCTCTATAAGGAAATCAGACTCTGAAGAACACATTCTGAGCATAGAAAATGGACTTTTTTCAGTCCATGTTCCCTGAGTGTTGTTTTCCTTCCACCTAAGGCTATGGAACAACATGGTATTTGAAAAGGGAGAAGTGGCTAGTGTTAAATCCTCTGTGTTCTTCCCCACCATGTCCTCAGGGACTGTCTAGATACATATCAAATTGCAAAAGCCTTCTCCCCAAGGCCTTTTCATCCTCTCAAAATCTGTTGCTCACTTTATCTTCCCAATGATTCCACACCCGATTCACACTTTTACTTTTCTTAACATTAGTTTTCATCTAGATAGCCTCTCCTTTAAAGAAGATAATGATTTATCCAAGCAGCAGCAGGTGCCCTTCATCACTCAGGAGGCAGGAGGGACTTTGTACTTGCATGTCACTCATTGGCAAGAGTGTATATGAAAGAAAGGCTCTGACTAAAATCAAAGGTGCTCCAGAAGTACAGTGAATTATGAGTCATTTTGTCAATTTTTTTTTTATTAGATTCTCACAGAAGTAGTGGTTTTAAGATGTGTGACATATGAGTGGGCCAAAAATAAAGCTCAAAATAATGCTCAGGGCTTTTTTGACCTTATGTTCCTTAAAGATCTCGTGTTTCTATCCAGATCCTTACAGACTCTTTCTCTTGCTTCCAAAAGGTCTTATTTAAACTATCCTGAGCATTCTTAGTCTGTTTCAGTCAAAAGTGGATGGGCAAGTCTTGAAGGGATTTGACAAGGTGATTGTTAAAGACAGTCATATCAAGGAAACCTCTCCAATAAAGAAATGTATTTTTTTATGCAAAAACATTTTTTTCACTCATTCTAAACATGCTTATCATTTGTCACAACATTTCAAATTTGCTGAGAAGAGAGTAAAATTCACAGTTGTGCAAACACTCCTGTCGGTTTTACTAAAACTGATTTATATTCCAGTTTCTCAATGACATTTCCTTTAGTTGTGAGATCAAGGATCATTTTTGGGATATGTGTAAGTGCATATAGATGCATGGAATGGGGTCCACCATATTTCCATACAAAAACTGTGCAAGTTACAGCTGGATAGACTGTGAGATGGAACTTGATCAAAACATTTCCCAAGCACCAAGTAATAAGACAAGGGGAAATGGCCTCAAGTTGCACCAGGGAGGTTTAGGTTGTATATTAGGAGAAAATTCTTCTCTGAAGGGGTTGTACAACATTGGAACAGTCTGCCCAAAGAAGTGGTTGAGTCACCATCCATGGAGGTCTTCAAGAAACATGTTGATGTAGAACTGAGTAGCATGGTTTAGCGGTGGACTTTAGTATTAAGTTAAAGGTTGAACTTAGATCATTTGTTCTATGATCATCTATGATGATCTTAGATCATCTTAGATGAACCTGAATGATTCTATGATTCTATTTTATATAAAAAGAGACAGTACAAAAGTCCTACTAAGCTACAAAAGCAGTTGAAGGTAGTTTCATAAGGAGGTTTTGTGAGGATTTGACAGATTAAAAGCTAATGTCACTGCTGTCACAGTCTCAATGGAAATCCATCCTGATCTCATTAACAACAAAGAGCTAGAGACACACAAGAACAATGAACAGAAATGATTCAGAATGCAATGGAAACTATTATTTAGATTCCAGGTCTTCTCATATATGCACAAGTCATAGGAAAACACAGAACAGGAGAAAAAGCTGCTAGAATGTAAAAGATGAATGACTTAATGTAAGTCAGAGTTTAGCTTTTTTTGAAGTGTTAAGAAACAGATTTCTGCAGTAAATCTGTATCTACAAGGGAGTTTGTGTCATAATAAATTGTATCAAAATCATGAGAAATTGCAGGAATAAAATCACAGAAGACAAGATGGTTCAATTTAAAGTGTTTTCAAATTTTAAAACATTTTCACTCCTGTCCATCCAGCTCAGGCTCAAAGTGAATGCATTTTAAACTTATTGGTTGGTATAAGTGAGATAACTTCTTAATAAGCCATACATATATTTGAAAAAGAATATAATCTTTTAGATAATTATGCATGATGTAAACTGTAAATCTTAACCAGTTAATTTGAAAGCAACTCTGTAACTGTGTGCTGATGCTTCACCTTTAATTTAAGTATCATTTTATGCTTTAAGAAGAAAAACATTACTAAAGAGCGATTCAAATTTCTGAGCTTTTTTCTTTGTGTGTGTGTGTGTTGTATGTCTAATATATCTTTGTGTTTTCTTTTTTCCTGAGATCACATTTTTTGCGATTATTAGGTTTTATTTAATTTAGCAGTCCTGAATTGGGATTTTATGGGACAAATCAGAAACCGCTATATGCTAAACATTATTTGAGACATGCAGCTTTAATGATGGTACCTGGTTGTCTCATTTTGTCACCAAGAAACAGAAATGCTAAAATAATGATCCTAAATAAAAGAGTTTCGTGTAAAAATTAGAGACTGAAAGCTGAACTAGAGATCACAGTGACTTTTAGTATTTTAATGGTAAATAATCTTCCTTTTGTGATGCTTTAAGATGTCGTGGATTTTCACCATTGCCTTATGAAAATGTATAGTTTAAGCTTTAAATAATAGCAATAGTAGGTTTTATTCTGTTCATAAGACGGTATTTCTGATTTCACAGAGCAGCTCATTAAGCTTCTTAGCTGATTTTATTACTTTCCATGATTTTTTTAAAATCTTCATAATAGCTGTGCTTTTCCTGATGCAGTAAGATCATTGCCTCTCATCCTGATTAGTCCTGTCTTTTGGTTTCTTTTACACTAACAAGCATGTATATATTTTATTACAGTATAACTACTTGAATAGAACCTTTTAGTTCTTTTGTTGTTGTTGTTTTCTTTTGTTTTGTTTTTTTGTTTTTTCTCTACTTACTGGGAACTCTTATTATGCAAAGAAAAATGATGTGGAAAATGTATAGATAGCTCTTCCTAGCACAACTATATGGCTTTTCCAGTTATATAACACCAGACTGCTATGTTTCCATTTGTTTTCCTAAACAAAGGTGTGTAGTGTCAACTGGGAATCCATACCAGTGGTCTGGTAGCAATGGCAAGAGATCTATGAATGACCCATTGAGTGGACAGAAAAATGAATGAAGGCATTTGAAACTGTACTAGATGCAAACTTTTAGGCAGCTTGACAGCACTAGGCACCTGAATTTCTAGTACCTTTCATGGAACATGGTATTTCTTGATTGTTTACACAAGATAACTGAATTACTATATTCATTGTTCTAATTCTAATGGATCCTAATTAGTTGTTACTAGAATAAATCATAAAATAAATGGATATTTTATTCCTCAATCCAAAAGAAATTATATGTTGTTAAAGATATCTATTTTAACAGTGAGATTTCAGGTCCAACAAGAGGGACCAATTGTATTCCATACCTGGGATGACAAGCTGTTTCTTCAGGCTTTTTGAATGAAGTTATACATCTTTACCTTACAGCATGTTTTATTGTGGGTGCATACATAAGGTAAGAAGAGGGTTGCCATTGGTGGTTTCACTCTGATGAGCATCTAAATTCCACCAACACTGCTCTCTCACTCATTGTTCTCCCAGCTGCTGTTGTGCAACAGTTTTTTTTGTTTGTTGTTGTTTTTGTTTGTTTTGTTTTTGTTTGTTTTCCCTTTCTTCATTTCTGCTCTCCCAGAGGCCCAACCAGCGTTGCTCACTGGCTCAGCTCTGGCCAGCGGCCGGTCCCTTTTGGAGCTGGCTGGAGCTGGCTCCGATCTGACATGGGGCAGCTGCTGGGCTCTGCTCACAGAGGGCACCCCTGCAGCCCCGCTTCTACCAAACCCTTGCCACATAAATCCAAAAAAATGGGATCTTATCATAAGGATTAGTTAATTCGTTTAAAATAGGCAAGTCCTTCATGATGATCATAGAGATCTACACAGTGGAAATTATCCCAGAGATTTGCACTGCCAATAGTTTTGGTGTTCAATGTGCTGCTGCCCAATTTATCTGTGTGTGAGTTATTGATGACCTCATTTAGGTCTCCTGTATTTGCAAGAGAAATGTTTCCAATATTTTTGAAACCCCTGTGGGCCAGAGTGGAAGATTCATGGGCTCCACAGTCTGCCGCAGAAGTGTTTTATATCATTACAGTGGGTGCATGATGTGTTCCACAGAGCATGACATGAAGGCAAGGGTGTCATGTATGTATGCAAACTCTAATAAACCAGCGTTGAAGAATAACACTGGTTAAAAGAAGCTAACTTTAACATTACTTCCTCTGCACTATCTGTAGAGGTTAGCCCCTAAAGAAATCTATTTCTTCAGCTGCTGTTAAGGTTCCTCTATGGAGTGAAATAGTCTCTCCCAAAAGAAACCTGGAAATTGACTTACTGAGTGTAGGTGTAAATGGATTATAAACGAGTACCAGGGAGAGAAACAATTAACAGGCCTATGTTTCTTAGCCTATGTAAACAAGCAACAGAGGCTCCCTATTCAGCTGCTGTGACATTTAAAACTAGAGTGAATAAAAGACTAGGAAAGAGGATATCTGTAATAAGAACAATGACATAATGTAGCACTAGATAAGCAAGTATCTGCAAATCTTTACTGAATGTCAAAGCTATTCAGTACCACCACCAGTAGGACAAAAATCCAAAAAGATAAGTTCTTCATTTCCTTAGCCATAATTTCTATAATGACTTTAGGTCAACTCTAAAAATAAAATGTATATTCAATCTACCCAGGATTCCAGTTTAATTGAGTTCAAACAACACTGGCAGAGATGGAAGAGATTAGATGGCACTGACCTCCTGTGGGTAAGAATGAGGACCACTACAGTAGTTGGTTGAGCTAGTGTCAGCAGGGAGATAAGGGATCAGCTTACTATGAATCTTTAGCTCAAGATATAAATAAAAGTTTCAAAGTACCTTTTAGTAAGAACTGTCCTTTGTACACTGACCACAAAAATATACACCAAAATGCAAGACAACGATGCATTAATTAACCTCCAGTGTGTGATAAACAGCAGTGTGTGATAAACACTGTATCATAAACAACCCAGTTTCTAATGTTGTTGGTAAGTCTGATGTAATTGCTAGTCCAGTTGTGTATTTTCTGAGTTATTTGTGCTGTATTGCAGAAATGTCATTGTGGATAGGTATGAAAGGGGAACTGAATTTACAGCATATATTAAGGATTAGCACTCAACTTTACAAGTTTCCCTTATTCTGCATTAGCACTTATACATATGACTGTGTTGCAGTTATAATTTAAAAGAATATTTTAAGGTACACTGCATTTTTTATTTTCAGTTACTAAATTAAAATGTTAAGGGTCACCAACCTGCTAGTTTGCCTCTTGCTGCAACACAGTAGAATTTGCAATGCAAATGTGACAGGAAATTTGAAAATGGGAAAATCCTTTCTGTTAATGCAGAACACTGAAAAATGTCCATATCCTCTTTATGGACATATATATATATTTAAACTTAGAGTATATAGACAGATAGATTGTGAAATATTCATAGATTCACACTGTCCGTGATATATAAAAAGCACCAGTTCTTGTTGGATATTGTTAGGTACTGACTTTCCACTACATTTTTGAGAATACATTCCTTTTCAAAATACTTCAAGTCATAACATTTTCAATTAAACCATGGTATTGCTTTATTACTATTGTCATTCTTATTATTTGCTAATCACAATAGAATATTAAAATTACTTATTATATGAAAAGACAGCTTATCCCACAAGATTTGCTATGTTTTTTTTTCATGTTCTTTAGAGTTTGCATAAGATTTGCCCTTTTGTGGGACTGAACCACCTTACATTACTAGGGAAGACTCCACAGGGATTTGTTAGATACAGTCTCTCTTGGGACACTTTAAGTTAAAGGTTGAAGTTAAATTGGAATACCAGTCATCAATTTCCCAGCCAGAAATACAAAATTTTGAATTCTAATTTCTTAGACCAAATTTTGATTCCAGCCTTCACGAACCATGTATTCATAATTATATGGTTGCAGTTTTTCAGATACAACTTACAGTACATGTAGGCACAATTTCCTGTCCATTAGGTTTTTGGAAGCTTTTCAGCCCTTGCACATTTATCTGTTAAGTCTCAACTACAGGGAAAATTTCACAGCTTTAACCTGAGATCTTAACTTCCATGTATTTCAGTACACAATTCTAGTTCAATTTCTGGATCAAATTTTGACTGGGTTAGAAAAGGCTCAGTGTATGCTGGAAGAAAAAAAAAAAAAAAAAGGTACTCCAAAAAAAAATTAGAATTATTGAAACAGACTGCAAGATTATTTCTTTTAGATCAGCTTAAGTTAATCAATGAAAGATCCTATAAACATTTCAGGCTATATTGAATTATTAACATAATTCCATACAATTGCTCGTAGGCTTGAAGTTGGGCATCCCTTTATGTGCATGCATGATCAAGTACTAAGTGTTCTGAATTCATCCCATAAATTCAAAGGCAAGGCTAGTGTACAGAACTTGAAAAGTCAGTCCACCTAGCAGTTATAGAAATGTATGTGATGTACGCTTGTTTTTGTTCCTTATGTATGTGTGTATGAAACTCTCCCTTGTTAGTAGTTACTTCACAGTATGAAATGTTTTTAATTTGTCAAAATAATAAAAAAATATAAATCAGAAGTACTGCAGGTGGTGATGAGGGTTTGGGGAGTGGGAAAAGTCAAGAAAATGACAATCAATATTTCATCAACATATCTCAAAAGGTTTCTAAAACCCCATTTACAAAATATGAGACATTTTAAGACAGAAAAATGTTGCATATAAAATGCATTAAAAAGTGAGCATTTGCCAATTTTATTGAGAAAAAATATAGTATATATTTTCTGCTGAATAGCTGTATATTTTAATAATTTATTACATCCTCAGCACACAGAAGTAGTGGCTACTTTCCCTATTTTATCTTTGGCATGGAGATGTAGGAAAAAAAAAATGAAAAAAAATCCCTGGAAGACTCAATAGTCTACCAATGTGATACCAATAATCTGACAGCACTTTGCTGCCCATAGAAAAGTCAGAAGACAGAGTCAACATATCTACTTATACCATGGAACTTGGCTTAACTGCCTTTGGTAATTTTTTTTTCTGAAAGATGTAGTAAGTAAATTCCTCAGCGTGGGGTGAAGCTGAGAAGACGATGGATAGACTCTGGTCAACTGATGCTACTCTACCAAGTTTATTTTATACATAGCACATAGTTCCCTACATGCACATGTGAATTTTGGGTAACCTAAGAATGGCTTCTCTGTGTTCAAAGGTGGATACTGCCTGTGTTGTCCTCTGTGTGGCTGTAGGAGAGTGTGGATAATGCAGAAAAATGTTTTCATACACTTAACTAGATAGCTGTAAAATGCTTTTTCACCAGGGGGGATCTGTAGCTGACATCTAGGTGCATCTTTCAAAACAAAAATTGTGCTGGAGTCTGTTCTCTGCCTTTGATGTCAGCTAGCATAGTTTGACTGCATCTTTACTAATAAAATATTTTAGAACTCAGGACAGGGTAACCACATCCAAACTGCTTACTGGGAATGGTATCTGTTCTAGACTAGCTATTAAATCATGGCCAGAAATAGTTTGGGAAATCTTGTCTGCGATTCTAAAAACCTAATAGTTCGGGTAATTATATTTCTATTATGGCAAGTATACCTGTGCGTTGCTTAATTTTCTAGTACATACTCATCCTTAAAAGGGAATTTCCCTCACCTGTTTTAGCAGTGAGATACATCTGTGTATTAGAAAGCCTAAATTAATATGTTGACATATAAACATCCATGGAGTGCTGGTTGCCTACACTCCAATTATGGAGAGGAAAAATCAAGTCAATAGAGTTACTGGAGCTTATTCATCTTTTAGTGAAGGGTGATTCATAGTCATTGACCACAGACCAGGGACAATCAGTGCATTTTTGAATCATAGTGTACATAAGAAATCCAAATGGGCATGACAAGTATGAAAGCGCCCATAGGGTGCTTGTGCCTTTGTGGAAGAAGAGCTGGAGACCAGATAGGGTATTTCAAACAGCACTAGGTGCCCTTGTTTAGGCAGCTGAACCTGACTTGGTCGCTTCGAGAATACAGTTCATGCAAGCTGCTTTACATTCCCATTTGAAGATGGGATATATAAGTCCTGGAAACTCTTAATTTTCTCCATAATTTTAAATGGAATCTGGCATGGTTCTACCATTATTGCCTGTTGGGTGACTTCAGCATCTACAATATAAGTAGATAAGATCAAATATTTGCCCATATATTTGAACCTCACTACTATATTGAAAACAAGTATGTAGTTTAACAATTTTTTTTTCTAGAAAGAAATGAAAGATTCTCTGTAATGATTCTGCTTTCATTCTAACATATCAATAGAGGAGATATGCTGTGATATGCGGGAGATGATGGGAAAACCAGGCCTGAACATGCACAAAGGTAAGAATTCACTTCTGATGTTTAACAATAGGATCAGCTGATACAATGTTCCTTGCAAAGATCTCCTATGGTATCATCAAAGGAAGATCTGAGCTTCTCTCATTTATGAGAATGTGAAAGCAAGACTTCTTAGCAGTATGGGAATGACTGCCTAGCTGATTAAATTCTGTTCTCTTTATGTTTTGTGGTTGTTAGTGGTGGTTGTTTGTTGTTTTTTGTTTGTTTGTTTTGTTTTGTTGTTTTTTAATGGATTCACTGCTGAATCCAAATTGTAGAGGAACTATTTGAATGCAAATTATAGATTTTTTTTCCTGTTTCATTTGTCTTATGTATTGCATGTAGATAGCAGCAGGAGGGCTGCAGAGTTGACCTCTATGAAAAAATATCAGGGACTGCCCTGTGACAGACAGAGACATTTCTAGGTGGTTCCAGCCAGCTCTGCTATGGACTCAGCAGTTGGTGGCACCTCTGTGAAAACATAACTTAGAAAAGACAAAAAGCAATGGACAGGCAGAAGAGGAAGGAAGCAAAAAGAATGAAAAACAGCTGCAGGAATACCAAGCTCAGAAGAGAAGGAGAAGCAAGAGGAGGAGGAGGAGGAGAAGGTGGTGGAGGACAAGGATGAAGAGGCACTCTGTGGTGCTGGAGCAGATATCCACTGGTGCTCATGCAATCATAGAATCATAGAAACATAGAATCATAGAATAATTTGGGTTGGAAGGGAACTTAACAATCATCTAGTTCCAACTCCCCTGCAATGGGCAGGGACACCTCCCACTACATCAGGTTGCTCAAAGCCCCATCCAACCTGACCTTGAATATTTCCAGGGACTGGGCATCCACATCTTCTCTGGGCAACCGGTTCCAGTGCCGCACCACCATCCGAGTAAAGAATTTCCTCTTTATATCTATTCTAAACCTATCCTCTCTCAGTTTAAAGCCATTATGCCTTGTCCTATCACCACACTCTCTGACAAAGAGTCCCTCCCCAACTTTCCTGTAGGCCTCCTGGAAGGCACTGGAGGGCCTCTATAAAGTCTCCCTGGAGCCTTCTCTTCTCCAGGCTGAACAACCCAAATTTCCTCGGTCTGCCCTTGTAGGAGAGGTGCTCCGGCCCCTTGATTGTCTTCATGGCCCTCCTCTGGACTTGTCTTCCATGCCTTTCTTGTGCTGGGAACCCCAGAGCTGAACGCAGTACTCCAGATGGGGTCTCATGAGAGCAGAGCAGAGGGGAAGAATCACCTTCCTCGACCTGCTGGCCACGCTTCTGTTGATGCAGCCCAGGATGCGGTTGGCTTTCTGGGCTGCAAGCACACATTGCCAGAGCACGTTGAGCTTCTTGTCGACCAACACCCCCAGGTCCTGCTCATCAGGGCTGCTTTCAGTCCATTCTCTGCTAAATCTGTATTTGTGTTTAAGATTGCCCCGACCCAGATGCAGGACCTTGCACTTGGCCTTGTTGAATTTGATGAGATTCACACAGGCACACCTCTCAAGCCTGTCCAGGTCCCTCTGGATGACAACCTTTCCCTACAGCATGTCGACTGCACCACACAGCTTGGTGTCATCAGCAGACTTGCTGAGGGTACACTCAATTTCACTGTCCATGTCACTGACAAAGATGTTAAACAATATCAGCACTGACCCTTGAGGAACACCACCCATTACTGATCTCTATCTGGACATTGAGCTATTGACTGCAACTCCTTGAGTGCGACCATTCAGCCAATTCCTTACCCACCAAGTGGTCCGGCCATCAAATAGAATCTTTCCAATTTAGAGAAAAGGATATCATGGCACATGGAAGCCATGGCAGAGCAGGTGAATATTTCCTGAAGGGACTGTGGCCTATGCAGAGCCTACATTAGGGCAGTTTTATTGAGAGCTCTACAGCCCATGGGAGTACAGTACTGCTGGTGGAGCAGGGGAAAGTGTGAGAGAATAAGTGGCAGAGGAGGACCATTATGCACTGACCATAATCTTCCATCCCACTTCCCCCCTGCACCATTTGGGACAGAGAGTAGAGGAGTTGGGAGTGAAGGAGTGAAACTGAGCCAGGGAGAGGGGGAAGGAAAGGTGTTGTTTTAATATTTGTATTTGTTTTTCATGACCCAATTTGTTTTATTTGAAAATAAATTGATTTTCCCCAAGCGGTTTTGCCTGTGACAGCAACTCATAAGCAATCTCCCTGTCTTTATCTCACCCTCCAAGCCTTCTCATCCTACTTTTTCCCCCTGCCCCTCTCTCTTTGAGGAATGAATGAGCAGGTGGCTGGGTGTTTGGCTGTTTCCCAAGGCTAAACCAACACAGCTTCAGACACAGTTGAGATTAGCATATAATGCTAATGTAATGCATAGCCTTTACTAATGATTTCTAAGAACACATCCTTTAAAAAAAATAATTAGGAACTGAGTTTCTTTGTGATATTGTAACTAACATGTTTAGCATACATTTTTAATTAAGTTGCCTAAAGTGGGGCTAAAGCAGAGGAGCAGCCACTAAGGGCTTGACTCATTTGCCAGTACTCAAGAAACTTATGCCATATGAAGTAACCTGGGAGATATCTGGCACTTCAGAAAGGCTTCCTGTAGGTCTTATGTCTTATCTGAGCATTGCATGCACATATTTTTCTTATGATATCTGAAATTACACTAGATGCTAACAGCTAGTTATTTCTTTGGAGATAACAAATATCTCTTTAGACTCTGCTAACTGAACAGACTACATTTCTTCAAACTAACATAGCAAATCTGTAAACACCTAAGTATGGATACTTGCATTTAAGTGACAATGTCAAACTGAATTTTACCCTTCATAAACATTTTTTTTATTTTAATTTTATTTTATTTTATTTTTTATGGTTACTGTTTGCAGATGTGAGATACAAGGTCTGCTCTTTCTTTAGCTTGACAATTAAATATTTCATCTCCACGTTCACATGAGGTGCTTCCATACCAGGTTCCATTTATTGTGGTAACAGAAGAAATATATTTACAATTTGGATGAATCTGTATCTATTGTACATCCCAGAAAATAAATAAATAAATAAATAAAATTCTACATTGAAATAGATTCTGTCAAATTCGCTCAGCCTTAAGCAGAATACTATGTACACAGAGGCCCTTCGTAGTTTAAAAGTTTGAGAAATATGCTATAAGTAAGTTAAAACTAATCATCTTTAATTTAGGCTGTAGGTCTTCTCAGCATGACTCATACCCTCATCATTATCTTACCCTTCCAGCATTACTAAAATGCTACTGTAATTAAGATCAGTATCTTACAAAATTTATCCTGAGGAAATTTACAACAGAAAAAGAATATGTTTCAGTTTTTGACAGTATGAGACATAACCTCCCTTTATGTTCGTAAAATTGACAGTATATGACTCCACTATATGGTAAAGAAATCTTCTATATGATTAATTGTTGTGGTTTAACCCGGCCGGCAGCTAAACACCACACAGCCGTTCGCTCACCCTCCCCCCTCCCTCTCTGGGATGGGGGAGAGAAACGGGAAAGTGAAGCCTGTGAGTTGAGATAAAGACAGTTTATTAAGACAGGAAAATAATATTAACAACAATAATAATGATGATGATGATAATGGTATTACTAATAATAACGTGTATGAAACAAGTGATGCACAATGCAATTGCTCACCACCCGCTGACCGATGCCCAGCCTATCCCCAAGCAGCCGGCCCCCCACCCCGGCCAGCCACCCCTATATATTGTTTAGCATGACGTCAGATGGTATGGAATACCCCTTTGGCCAGTTTGGGTCAGCTGTCCTGGGTCTGTCCCCTCCCAGCTCCTGCTGCACCCCCAGCCTGCTCGCTGGCAGGACAGAGCGAGAAGCCGAAAAGTCCTTGGCCTGGTGTAAGCACTGCTCTGCAACAATTAAAACATCAGCATGTTATCAGCGCTCTTCTCATCCTAATCCAAAACACAGCACCCTACCAGCTACTAGGAGGAAAATTAACTCTGTCCTAACTGGAACCAGGACATTAATGTATTTAAATACACTGCTTATGATTGCAGAATACCAAACAGGTAAAGCTAATCTACTACTCTATTAGGAATAATGTGACTTCAACAATCAGAATTAAAATGCTTAACAGAGTTGCTCCAATGTTCAGCTCTATTTTCAGTCATTTCAAGTATACATGATAAGCAAGGAACGTTACCTGAAGCAGTATTTTCAAAGACATAAAATACAGATAGAAGGATAGAGAAGTATGTACAAAGACACAAAAATTAAATAGTCTTTCCCCCAAGTTTTACAGAAATATTTAAGTACCAATATAATATATTAAATAATTCAGGTAAATATACGCATGAAATATTCTCTGTTGAAGACCTTTTTTAAATTGAAACAAAATAATACAAATAAATAAACAAAGTCCTCAATCAATTTCAGAGGCAAAAAGTAATCATTTTTATCCAACTTCACGAAAAGTGTTCAGCTTCATTATGTTAAGCAAGTTTTAAATCAACAACTGTGGACAGCTGTGTAATCAACAGTGTGACCAGTTTGTTTTATCAGCTCAAGAGCAGAATTTTTACATTAAGATCTTCGTTGTGATTGTAGTAGTGAACACATAGTGGGATTGGTGAAGCTGATAAGAAAAGTTATGTGTTTTTTTTTTTTGGGGGGGGGGGGGTTGTGGCTGTTTTGTATTTTTTGTCCACACTTAAGAGGTACTTCTCTGGACCATGATAAAGACTCAAATACCTGCAGATGCCTTCATTTTTTCCTACACTCATTATCTCAATGTATACATGGGATCATCTCCATTACGCACACAAATAAAAAATATGAATTTACCTTATGATTCCTATTATTACATCAGTTTATTTTGCAAGTAGATATTTATTAAGTAAATATGATTAGGAGTAACCAATAGTACTACAGTGTAAAAGTTACCCTCTGATGTTTGTGTTTTTATACCTAACCTACCATGCAGAGAACAAGGCAGACCAGGAACTGCTAGATGAAAAAAAAATAGACTAAGAAATTAATAAAATAAAAGCTAAAAGTCAAGTAGAAATTTCTGGTTTTAGAAAACCTCGTGTTTTTTACAGTTAATATTAAGGATATTCCTGACACTGTCTTTTTACAAATTTGTATGAGAAAAATAACATTTCGACATCAACAGTCTAAAATACAGTAGCTATCTTTGCTTCCCAACATTTTATTTTTATATTACTTCATAGATAATTTCGTATTACATGAGGGATCTAGAACTAAAAACACAGCTATTTTTATGACAGTTGGCACTTTTTGTCCTACCCTGTCAGAAATGTCAAAGCAAGAAAATTTAAGAAATGTGTCTGTCCTGTAAAGATATTTACAGTGTTTTAGTGGACTTTTAATCATTTTTAAATAAGCTAACTTCAGTTCTTGAAGTAACCTAGCAACAGAGATAGAGATTTATATGAGTTTCTTTACTTCAGACTTGCTGTCCTGATTTCAAAGAGATCCCAAGGAACAAATAGATGAAATTATATGAATAGATCAATTCAGGAAAATTATTATTGTTGTTGTTTTTATTATTATTATGACTATTAGTTTCATTACAGGCCCTGATTTCCCACATAGAAAATCAGAAAAATAGTCCCTTAACATTTCACTTATAGAAAATTAGAGGAGGAAGAATACTCCTAACTCTAGGGATGCATATGAATAAAAGCATCTCATCACCTCTTTGTAAATGTGATTGAAAAATATCTTCATTGAAGACAAACAATGAAATGGAACTGCATGTATCAATTTCACTGACTTTGCCATTCTGTGAGAGGACCTTGCTCCGTTCATCATTTCTTGGGGCCTTCTTAACCGTATGAAACTTTTAAATCATTCAGCTCTGCTGGTCGGTGTGATAGTAGATTACAGAGGCAGCACTTCAAAGCTGCAGGAGCATGATCCATTTTCACTTTCTTTTGAAGGGACATGCCAGAGTTATTCCAACCAGTTCAAAAGGCAGGGAAACAGGGAAATCAAAGCGGTAATAGAAAGTACAAACAAAGCCTAATGTCTGCTGGGCCTGATTCCCATACTTCAGCCCTTCCAAGCACAGAAGGTTGACACTTCTTCTCCTTTACATTTAAAGGCCAGTTCATCCTCCCCTGTAGGTAACAGACAAAGGAGTCAGTAGCATACAAGCATCTGCTCTTTCTTCTTTATTTCTTCTTTCCTGGGTTGCTCCTACCTTTGTGTGCTAATAGATATCATTTACTTTTGTGTTGTCTATCATACTTTTATTTTTTAACTACATATATTATCTGCAGCCCTTTTCTGAAATAGACTTTGACCCCTCTGGCTGCTATTCCTTTTTAACTGGGCTGCAGTTCTCTATGCCAGCTACTGCTAATTGGTCCCTTAGTTGCAGCTAGAGAAATAATTGGTTTATATTGGCTTCTTTGAACCATGATAGTGTCTTTATATCTTATCTTATTCACAATACTCCTGAATACCCATCATGCTGAAAGATTCAGAAGTTCAGAGCTTTAAAAATTCTAATACATTTGGTATTAAAAACTAGTTCTCAGAGTGTGTCTTTGGATTTGAGTAAGGTTGCCAGTCTTAAACAATATATTCTGGCGTAATTATAGGTGGAGATTGTGCACAGATTCATTCATGGGGGTTCAGCAATCAAAGGATCTGCCGCTGTCTGACCTAGTAGAATACAGTTGGCTTGTTTTCCCATAGAAATATACGTACACCCTTCACTGAAATCCTGTCAAATGAGGTAACATACATCTTTATAGTGGGCTGTGACCACACCAAGAGAATAAAGGTCACAGTCAGAGCCCTGTAAAAGACACTGATAGATTATGATGCAGAGAGATGACAGGACGTATTATTTGTTGAAAAAAAAGTAACAGTGGCAACATGGCCACTTCCCCAGCTCCTGGAGCACAGCCAGGTACATTGGTATTATAACATAAATGAGTTTGTATAGCACATTTAACGGTGTATCAACTTGTTTCATTTACCTGATAACAGCTTTTTATTATTCTTAAGAGTTTGCAATTTATTCTGTTTGCTTTTCATTTTTCTTTGTAGAGCATAAGCCATCCAAAAAATTTTGGCACGAATTTCAATGCTGTTTACATTATTAGACCAGCAAATGTGAGGTTATTGCACTTTATGGGATCATTTTGATTTGTTGTTTGTTCAGCTTCTCTTTTCATCAGTGTCCAGCAACAGTATTCTCTAATTGTTCCATTTATTTTGTTGAAATAGTAATCAACCATGTATTGGAAGTAATCAGCTCTAGGAAAATGAATACTTTTTGATGATTTTTACCTATATACTCTTGTTGCAACTTCCAAGGTGTGACTTTAAAGATGTTTAGTGCAATTTTTGGCATACTTCCACTAAAATTTTGTGACGCCATTTTAAATGAAAAAAATATTTCATTAAAGTGAAAGATTGGAATCCAGAATAAGTGGGTTATTTTCTGAGTTCTCTTATAGCTCTCTGAGTACTTTGGATTCTGTGATTAGCTGGGACAAAGTCACTTTGGACTCACATGTCAGTGTTTCTCATGCAACTTAAACAAGTAAAGCACAAGCACCCAAACAGTAGGGTAGCTGGATTATTGAAGGAAGAACTTTATAATGAGATTTGTCTGAGTGCTTCATGAAACAGCATATTAGCTACAACAAAATGTAATGAGCTCTAAAGACTCATCTACCTATTCTTTCACAGCTACAGAAAAATCACGTCCCTGGAGAATTTACTACAAACGCAGGAATGCTACAATGAATTTTATAGTACAAGCGTATGAATAGGGATATGTGCACCTTCTATTAAGGTTTTGTCCCCTTCTATTTTTGAAGTATAAACATTTTAGGATTCACTGGCTTGCTATATATTACTGTTTTATCCTTGCCTTGAGGATATTGATCTTAAATGTAAATTGCAGCATCTGCACTCTTCAGATCCTAAGTTATCAACAAGTCAGATTGATCTGTACATATTATGAAGGTTATTGTGAAGCTTATTTCAATTGATTCATTTTATTCAGCAAATGAGTTAGAAAAGGATAGAATTTTAGATTTTGTGACCTGAAACTGTGTACTGAATACTAAGGTCTCTGAGGTTGATTGAATATATTTTTTAATTGATTTTATTTGTTTGCTTTTTATCTGTTGTGCAGAACTTCATTCTGTTAAATTACAAAACAATAATTACTGAGACCCTAAAGGAGAAGTTGGAAACATTAGTACAAGAACACTATTTCAAGATGTCTTTAAATTCAGTGTAGCAGAACAACATAGTCAATAGGCAAAGCAACCACCCTAAGTTGAAGTGAAATCTGAGAAGTCTCATGCAACAAATTAAATTAACCATTTAACACATAATAGCACAACCATGAATAAAGATGGTTACAAAGAAAAAATGATTGCAAACACACAGATAATACCTGTCCTACTGATCTATTATGACTGAAATTAAATAATAATAGTAATAATAATAATTTATGTCAGATGGAGCCATTAGTGGAGAGAGAGGTGTTTTAGATGTTGATTCCAAGGAACTTAAAATGGAGAAAATAAAAGTTTAACATGCAAAAAGCGTTCCCAGTGGGAAAATGTTTCATCATTCATGCACACATACTTTCATGCTCTTTGAACAGAATTTCAGAAGGAAGATAATCTGTACCACATCTTTAAAAACACCTGAACAATTTAATTCACTCTCTTCAGTGGTGAGATATATTTAAAACAATTTCTCTTTAACCTACACAAGGGTTGCATGTTTTTTCCTTTGTTCCTAACAGTTCAATTATCTGGGTCGTCCTGGGATGTGTCACCCTGGGAGTGCCAGTACACCTGGGTGGAAGATGGGCATTTTAGGATTGCAATTAATCATGTGCATGTAGGGTTATCAAATAAAGTGGAGCCTATGGAATCTAGCTAAGTGCAGATTTAGCTCAAATAGATACAATTAGCATTGAAATAACAATTATAAATTATAAATTTAACATTATAAAGAAACAACTTTTTTTTCTTTTTTTTCTTTTAGTTTGTGGTTAATTATTCTCCTATGTGATCTTAGCAATTATATTTTGGAGTGATATTTAGCCAAATCCTCTAGTAGAGGACAATATAATCAATGGTTTATTTAAATACATTTATCTTCAGCTTTTGCTGAGTTTTGATAGTTTTAGCAAGATCTCTCTATCTCTGAAAATAATTACTGCATTACAAGTTTTGGCACTGCATTACATAAACATACCTATTTTTAGAAAACAAGGAGGAATTACAGATCTCTGTAATTCAAAACATAAGATGATTAGTTTAAAATTATATCTATCAAAACAATGTATCTCTCAAATCCGTCTTTTCTGTAGGTGTTACATATATATATATATATATATGATTGAAACATTTTTTCCCCCGAGGTAAGCTCAGAAGATCATCTACTGATTATTTCTTTTGATGAAACTGTATTTCTAAATTCATTTCCAGAGTGCAGTGCATTCTCACTTATTGCACTGCTGGAAGATTTAAAAAGAATTTTCAAAAAAATATATTCTTGAGATGCTCCTTTTCTCTCCCCCTCTCTTTAATTTTTGTGAATTGTTGTAAACAGATTGATTTCATTTAAAAGATATTCAGGGACAAAAATCTTAGCAGATTCATACTTTTTTTTTTAATGGGGACAGAATTAGGAGCTGTTCCTATCACTTTTCCATCATCCTAGCCTGAAATAAAAGAAAAACTTTATATACAACTATGCAGATTTTGGGTTAGTACTTGGCCATAAATATAAATTTGAGTGAAGCTATCCTAAATCTTACTCTACTGCTTTCTTATCCTACTGGAAGCTTCAGCTGTGAAACTATACTGACTCGTACCCTTGAAGATGTGGTATCAAGGATGTTGACCCATATGTCAACATTCCTATGTGCAGACAAGGAATACACTCGGTGAAAGCTTGAAGAGAAAAATTACTTTTTTCAAGATGATGATATGAAAACAAACAAACAACTTGAATGGATCTTGAGTTAATGAAATCTCTGATAAAGAGGTGAAGTCTTTACAGATCCTTGAAACTAGTCTGCCTCCCTCTGTGTATGTGAGAGCAACAAACTTAGAGAGATGGTAAAAAGCCACAGAGAAAGCAGGTGGGAATCCAGTTTCTCCCTTTATTTTGTTACCTGAGCTAAATGGTTTCATACTTGCTTGGGTATTTCTGCGTGATGATGCAACCTATTGTATACCCTTAAGTCACTTTGTGCCTTCTATATGATTCTATTTTCATAGACACATACTGGATTTTTTTTCTTTATATCCTTGAAAGTAACTTTTCTCTAGAGATGGAAATGTACAATTTAATTGATACTTTAATTGCCATGGTTTAAGAATAAGAAACAAAGAGATAAAGTTTTATTAAGATCAAATATTATCAGGAGATCAAATCTTAAAAGCTTTAAACTTACATTTAATTTCTAAGATAAATATTGACTGACTGTATTACTGAAGTTTTTTGTTTGATGTTTGGTTTTGGCTTGGTTTGGTTTTTAGCACAAACAGCTCACAAACTTCTTGGTACAAATCTTCAGGTATTTTATGAACTGCTGATTTCAATAGTTTAGAATCTGGAGTCTGTAAATGACAAGTTCATGCCATCCAGTGGGGACCAAATAATATATCACCAAAGTGGGAGTCAGGTTGATATGCTTGCGTAAGTAAGGAGGGAACCACATAGCAATGAGAGGAGTTAAAACACACAGACTGTAACAGTAAAGGGTAAAATCAAGATTTAAAAAGTCACATGCCCGTTTAGATCAAAATTGACCCCCAGATCAACAGACTGAATATAATGAAAATCAGGATGGATTTGGAGACAGGGACAGGCAATATGAAGGATTGGGAAGTAAAGCAGAAGCTCGTGTAATTCATAGATTCCCTACAAAACTGTTTACTAAAATGTACTTGACATTTAAAAATCCTATGGTGAAATTTCTGTTAAGAAAAGCTGTCATTTTTCTAATCAACAGAATTATGTTAAAATCTATTATACCTCCATTTTTTCAGATGAAGGAATTAACACTATCCTGTGAAAATCCAGGAAAAATCTACAAAGGATATATTTTTACTCATTTCTGTTGGTGGTGATTGCACCTATGAGATTCATTCACCAGATGACAGGTGTCTACAGAGTAAATATCTGTCTCATAGAATCATAGAATAGTTTGGGTTGAAAGGGAACTTAAAGACCATCTAGTTCCAACCCCCCTGCCATGGGCAGGGACACCTCCCACTATATCAGATTGCTCAAAGCCCCATCCAGCCTGGCCTTGAATACTTCCAGGGATTGGGCATCCACAGCTTCTCTGGGCAACATGTTCTAGGGCCTCACCACCTTCTGAGTGAAGAATTTCCTCTTTAATCTAAACCCACCCTCTTTTGGTTTAAAGCCATTACCTCTTGTCCTATCACTACAGATCTCTAAGTTTGCCTCTTTAAAGTATTTTTCAATTTACTGAAAACAATAAGGCAATTCTATTATATGATCATTCTAATACTTCCATGTCCATCTTGTGCTGGGGGCCCCGGAGCTAAACACAGTACTCAAGGTGCTGTCTCATGAGAGCGGAGTAGAGAGGAGATCACCTACCTCTAATAGGATATGGTTGGCTTTCTGGGCTGCAAACACATTACTGAGTCATGCTGAGCTTCTCATTAACCAACACCCTTCTCATCAGGGATGCTCTCTATCCATTCAACACATAGCCTGTGTTTGTGGCTGGGATTGACCCAGCCCAGGTATAGGACCTTGTACTTGGCCTTGTTGAATTTCATGAAGTTCGCACAGGCCCACCTCTTAAGCCTGTCCAGTCCCTCTGGATGGCCTCCCTTCCCTCCAGTGTGTCCACCCCACCACACAGTTTGGTGTCATCAACAAACTTGCTGAGGATGCACTTGATCCCAATGTCTATGTCACCAAAGATATCAAACAGCATTGGTTCCAATACCAAAACCTGAGGGACTCCACTCATTACTGATCTCTACTTGGACACTGAGTCATTGACCGGAACTCTTTGAGTGCAACCATCCAGCCAATTTCTTAACCACTGAGCGATCCATCTGTCAAATCCATGTCGCTCCAATTTAGAGACTAGAGACAAGAATATCATGAGGGACAGTGTCAAATACTTTGCACAATTCCAGGCAGAGGATGTCAGTTGTTCTTCCCCTATCCACCAATGCTGTAACCCCATTGTAGAAGGCCACCAGACATTTCAGGTACTGTTGGTCCTTAGTGAAGCCAAGCTGGCTGTCACCAATCACCTCCTTATTTTCCATGTCCCATGGTCTAAGTAGCCCATCATGGTCTAAGGGTCCTTTATCCAAAGCACTGATTAGGCATTTGAGTTTAAAGAATAATAATAATAATAGTTAAAAAAAATGAGTTTAAACATCAAACAAAGAGATGGGTGGGGAATGGAATTAACTCCATGGCAATATAAGGATCTGAACTGAATGGTTCAAAACTGATTTTTAAATACGGAAAAATAGCCAGAATATTATATTTCCAGAAGAAAAAACACCTAAGCATCTGGTGACTGCTTCACATGCTTATACTAATTAAGCACCTCCACAATGAGGTAACTGAGTAGCCAGGAAATTTTGAAGATTGTTGTCAGCAGCCTCATGAAAAAGCCAGTCTATAAAGAGTCTATTCCACCCTTGATTTTATATCAAACCTCCATACCATAATGAAAAGTTTATATCCGGTATTGATAATGGAGTAAGACATCTTCATTTCTTTATTCCAGCAAGTAAATCACTTTGTTTCTCTCACTCCATGTCATATGTAAGGAGACAAATTATAGCCAAAGGTTCTAGTTAAGTGAAACATTGTCTTAATCTTACTGGTACTCCGTTATATTACATTTGTTAATAGGAAACTGGCATTTGTCTCTGTGAGTGATAATTGATATATTGATCATTTGAGAGACTGCACTTTATCGCAAGCCACCACACCAAAATCTGTTCATTTGGAAATAACATGTAATACTATGTTACACAGTGTATTCATCCAGTCTTGGCAAGTGAACAGGTGAAAAGATAAATTATTGACAGCATCTTAGAATTAGTTTGGTTTTCTCAGATAAAACAAAGGGAAAAAAAACCACATCTGTGTTCTTAACATACATATTTGCTCTTGTACATCAAATAATGTATTACTATACACTGATGAGATCAGATGTAGACTGCTCTTAATCTGAAAGAGAAATCTTAGTGGTAAATATGATTCCAATATGAGTAAAATTAAACAACAATACCTTTAATATCACTGGACATTTTACCTGATTTGGAGAGAGTGGGAGGAGTGGGGAGAGCAAATATTTGCCAAATTTACCAATAGTGGTGAAGAATTATTATGTAAGAGGGAAAAAATATATACAATCTGTCCAATGCCAAAGATAGTAAAAGCTTTTATGCAAGAAAAATATGAAACCTGGTGTTTTCTTACTCATTTGATGGCAATATGGAGTCATATACTGACCTTACCTGAAAATGATCATTTATGGTTTATATTATATCTTATATCATACTTGTGTGATGCTATGGTCCTTCAATGCATTAGAAGTATACGGAGCATAATGTCTGAAACTTTTTGAAAATGTAATAAAAATTTACATTTGAGGTAATATTAAGTAATATTAGTTAAGCAAAAAAAACTTTTCTAAATTAAAGGGAAAAGTATGGCTTGGGTCAAATACTACACATACACACTCAAGGCATAGTATGTAAATAACGTTATTAAAAAAACTCTTTTTTTGTCTTTGTTGAAATGAACTGATGTAAGTCAGACCACAGAACAGGTTACTGTAACTCATACTGGGTTTGTTTCCCGTGGGAGCAAATTATAGGCATGGGGTTCAGTTAAGTAAGAATAAAGAATGTTTTCCACTGGACATTGACCAGTTCTCATACAGCTCCCCACAGAAAATGACAGGAAAGGTTTGAGTGTCATCTACTTCTTCATGCATATCACATAAATCATATAAATCTGGACCTTTCTATGTGCACTATAACTTTAACCATCTCCAGTGTTATCCTTGCATTCACCAGGGCTGGATTTCATCCATATATTCTTGCAAATAGAGCAATATGTGAAAATAAATTGTTTCAACTCTGTCATCAGCTGCTGGAAACTAAGCAGCAAATAAAGTTATCAAGCGAGCTTGTGTAACAATAACTTCTCAAAGATCAACAGAATGACATTCATACCTAGTCCTTTTCTTGCAGTCATATACTATACAATGGATCTGGTGTAATGGAATCATAGAATATATTTGTTTTTCCCTTCATGGAGATAATACCTACACCATTATTCCCACTGTCTGTCAGCTTTGATGTCACCTCAAAAAACATTTGAAAACAGAGAAACACAGCCCAAGTAAACAGCTGTAGATACAAAGACTTTCTGTTACCAAATGCCCCTTTCATTCCCTTAACAGCCATTCCCACAACCCACTCATTTCACTACAGTGACTTAATAGCTTCTTTTCCAGGTGCAGCAGTAACCGTGACAAATTTGGCAAGCCAAATTTCCCACAATTGACAAACCTATCTCACCACCTCTGGCTATGGCTCAGGCCACTGAAGACTCCACCAGTGTACAATAAACAAGCAGAAATAAATGTGCCATTCTTGTCCAATGCCTCCCACTTCTCAAATTTGGCTTTTACTGCAATATCTTGGAGACCAAATAGCAACATTTTATACCAACATCTGAAATACATTTTATTTCAGCTGACATTAATTTGCTTTAACATTGAGTAGGTGGTGTACCTTGAAGAAAGTACAAAAACAAAGAATAAATAGTTCAATAAATATTTACCACTAAAACCAGTCCTTTTTCTGTATCACTGCACAAATTCTTCTAATCAGACTCTAATTTGTAAGGCAAGACCAAAAAAAAATTTAAATGCACTTTGTCAGGTCTTAGAGAACCAAAAGATACCTCTGACAAGAATGCAAGAATGCAGAGAATGCTGGTCCTATACTTTTCTTATAAACCACAAGAAAGAGCATTATAGGCATTTCTTTTTTCTCGCTACAAGCTTATTTCAGGTCACCTTACGCAATATCTTTCAGGCCTGATAGGGTATCTCACTGCTTTTCATACTTCAATAACTTCACTGACTTCAGGGAGTTCTTTCTGATTTACACCCGTGTAATGGAGCACAAGATCAGGCAGCTGTTCCTTCCCAGGAGACAAGAATTAACATTCCAATTTCAGGGAAAATCTACTGCAGGCCAAGTAAAGACCTTGCAATGTCTTGATGTTAATGTGCTGTATCCCCTCCATGCTAATCATACCAGAACAGAGTTTCAGATGATGGAAATAGTTGTAGCTTCAAAATTTTATTATTAAGAGTTATACTGTTCTCACTAGCTGAAGATCCAGCCAGTCATTCTATAGCACAGTACGCAGCACAACAGAAGATGTCTAATCAATTTTTTACATAATTAAATAGGGAAAAATATATTAATAGAACATTATGGTGGTGGTGTCATGTACATAATAGACAACATATTTAAAATTATAGCCCCCACCCCAAGCAATTTTAACTCAGCTGCTTTGTGTTAATATATTAAAGCATTAAAACTAATATAATGTGCTGCAAAACAGAATACAACATATTTGCCAGGGTAATGAGATATCATCAGAGAGGGAACTGTAACTTTTAATTTGCTGATTTTGGTGAGCATAAAATCTAACCCTTGGCATTATTTTCCACGTCTTACTATTTTATTATTTCACCTTTTTAGTTTCGCTGAAGTTAATTATTTGCAATTTATAAAGGAAAACATTGTCTGTTGATCCCATACACTCTATCTCCAGCTCTTGAGAGAGAAATGTCTTTGATGTAAAAATAAGTTACCCAATATGAACATGAAGGATAATTCACAAATCAACAATGCAGCAAATACTAGAATACAGTTCTAAGCAGAAAAGCTAAAGTGGTATGGCCCTCTTCAAGTCAAGATCCTACCAGTAGCAAAATTTAATTCTTAGAGGCCAGTGATATGAAATATTTTTTTTCTAAATTGTCATTAGTATCTCAGACAGCAAAGGTCGAGGAAATTCACTGCCAAAATCAAAGCAATTTAAATTTAACCTTAACAGATTTCAGAACATATTCATAGTACACACTAGATGCTATTACTAGTATGTAATAGTACACACTTCTGTACTATTTCATCTAAGTCCCATTTGCACTCAAGAGTGTACAAAAATATTTATGACTTAAAATGGTATATAGTTATGTGGCTACCATTTATGTTGAAGAAAATTGCAATAAAATGTTCTTTTTATTTTTATTGTGGAAAGAAATAAACATGGAAACTTATAAGGAACATTGCATGGTTTGCACGCACAATAAACTCTCAAAGAATCAGCACTCTATATCTTTTATCCAAAGCAGCCTTAAGCAAAGATAAACAACCTTTTATAAGTTAAAAAAGAATTGATTCAGTTCAGTGAAGTGATGGATGATATAGGGCTACAAGGTAACTAATTATTAACTGTAACATTAAACAAGTAGTTAACAAAGATTAATCTTCAAGTCAGTTTACAAGCACAGATAACTCATTAGATTACTATTTTTTTCTTTGTGCCAGAATAATAGGAATGATGCACAACTCTCATTAATGAGGATGTTATTTCCTCTCTGCATGAAGACTTTTGAAATTTTTGTTTGAACATCATGTTTGATATGCACAAAAAAGGCTATGAAGCAGATGGATCTTAATTGGACAAGCAACTAGAATTTAGAGTTAAACATGAATTACTAATTAGTTTTCTTTTTTAAGATTAACCTTTTCTATATTGCTCTGCAGGACTGTAATTTCCTATTAAAATCATCACTTTGTCATGTTGATGAGATATTGACTCAATGTTTATTCAATAAAATTTGTTTTTAAATGTTAAACATGGAAATCCATGTAATATAATAGACTCTTTCAAAGTTCTGCTGAAACATATGCTTGGCACCTGGGACAAAATATAGCTTTGAAAATTTATTGTTTTTTGAAATGTTGTATTTGTTTTGAACCATAAAATGGTTTTAAAATATCATTCAAATACTATATTTACAAAACTTTAAATGAGTAAAGGAAAACCTCTGGGAAAATAATCTAGATATGGAAACTGGTCTTTAAAAAAATAAAGAAAGAATCTTTCTTTTAAGAGAAATAATCACAACAGTATAATTCCATTAACAGGAAGGATAGATTGCTCTTCTTTTTCCTGTCTCGAAATGCAAATATAAATTCATGACAATACGCTGTGTCTATGCTGTGGAGTTATTTCTTGATGTTCACAGCAACATCTTTCAGTAGTACTCTTCTATCAAGTTCAGGCATTACAATAAATTTATTTAGTTTTAGATCCTTATTCAGAGTATTTTGCTGTTTTTCTTCATTGTACATTTTCAAATGAACAGAAGAATCAATGACTCATTTTCTTCTAAAGACAATTCTGTCATGTCTGAATTATAAAAGTTTAGGAAACAGTTCCTATCAGTCAATTCTTTAATTAAGTTAAAATAAAACTACAGAAAAATATTCTCTACAGATTTGTGACCTAGACAATTCAGTTTCTCTCTTAGGTATATGGCCCCTCTCCAGATATACTTCAAATTTATTCTCAGAAGCCACCTTTCATTTAAATTGTCTTGATTTTAGTCTTAACCTTGAGGTCAAGCTGAAAAACACATCAGCTGAGAAAAATAAGCATGAATGAGTGATGTGCATTTCAGTAAGTTTGTTGTGTGCTCATCGACAAGCTAAAATCTAGCAGTCATACCTTCTACTTCTGAGTCTCGAGTGAGTGATCTAGAAAACTAAAATATTATTATATATCTGAAGTGAAAATAACATGACTCGTTTTCTGAGGTAAATCTGTATCCAAAACCTTTACTTAACTTTTCATATTGGAATACTTAGAGCCCAAAGAACACAGAACATTAAATTAAATGGTGTCATTATGTAAACGTAATATCCTTACCCAATGGAGTATGACCACTGATATCCTACAGTTTCAATCTTATTGGTCAAGAAAGAGTTTTTTGGGCTTGACTCAGAGGATTCAAGTAACTATCAACCATCTGTAGGACATATAAAAGCATACAAATGTTCTTAAAAGAAAAAACAAAGGTCTCTTTAGCTTAGTCTCCTCTGGCCAATAGACAAAGCCAATGAAAAGGAACCAAAATCTAGATGTTTTTCTCATCCACCACAAGGATGGATGCCCCATCCCTGGAGGTGTTCAAAACCAGGTTGGAAGAAGCCATGGGCAACCTTATACAGGAGGCATCCCTGACCATGGCAAGGGGATTGGAAATAGATCATCTATAAGGTCCCTTCCAACCCAAGCCATTCTATGATTCTAGCAGGTGAACTTCCCAAACCTGATTTCAATTTTTTAACATGATGTTCCTTGTTTTTATCCTCTGTGTACCTTACTTAGCTTTTACTACTCAAAATATCCTGTGGTGAACCTCTCATTTTGACCACATACTGTGCAAAACAATTACTTGTTTTGGATAAGGTGAGAACTATTGTTCCTTGTTCACATTTTCCATGATCCTCACAATTCTACAGACTTCTGCTGTACCTCTCTCCCTCATCAGTCTTCTTTTTTCTTGCATGGGACCCTTCATAAAGAAAACACATACCATGCCTTTCATCAACTTGATAACCTTCTCTCTTTCCATTTCTAACTTCTTGACATGGAGGACTCAAGAAGCACATATCATTCAGGAATGTTCACCACTGGTTTACACCGTTATTTTAATTATATTTTGGCTTTCAACTTTGTTTTTTTTTTGTCCTAATAATTTATAATATTCTTGTGTTACTAAGCTTACATTTTACTATTACAAATCTAGAATCCCATTCATGTGTCACAGTAGCGAATGGCCAGTTCAACATATATCTCTTATGTTTTTCATTTCCTTATGCCTCACTTTCTAACCAATTGATCTGCCACTTCATCACTCAGTCACTTAGCATCTTGAGGTCCTTCTGCAGTTCTTCACAGTCAGTTATATACTGTCTTTGCTTGCTTCAAGAGAATCCCAGTAGAATGATCTGAAGTATAACTAGGTCAGTTTCAAGTAATAATAAGAAGAAAGAAGTGAATACTAAGGATTTTCTTGGAAATTCCTGACTGCTAGCATTTACTTCAGCAACTCATAGAACTGATCATGCAAGTTCTATTTTCATTATTTAATTTTAATGTAGAAAGAAGAACAAAGATAAACACATGGAACCCCAAAGATTAGAACTTTAATAGGTTGTAAATATCACTGCGAACTTAGCCTAAAAACCTTTTGGTATTTAACGTGACTTAGAGAACAGCTTGTATAATCCAGTATTTGATATCAATATTACATGATTTGAAGCAGCTTTCATCTTTGGAATATGCAACAAATGATAGAACCTCTAAGTGTCAAAGTGCTGTTTCAAAAGGATAAACCTATATTTTGATTAATTTACTCTGACATAGTCAAAAAAGAAGGCACAGATGTATATCTTTAGGTCTATATTAACCTCCTTAATAGCAACCATGTGCTCAGTTTCACATGTTGTATAAGACAATAAAAGTTAAAACAACCTGATTAAGAATCAAAAAGGGCAAGGGGATGCAAGAAGTTTACGCTGATGCCATTTTACACAACTGGGAAGAGGAACATTCTCCATGTTAAGCAGAAGTTTCATTTTCTTATCCTTATGTCTTTCCCTTTATTCCACAAATCCCACTGAAAGTGAATGTATTTAAAACAATTTTTACCCTTTGCATTGGCTTGCTGGTATTAAACTTTCTCAGTAAGTTTTCCCAGTAGTTTTTCCCAGTTTTCATAGTACTTAGTTTCATTAAGACCAGTCATAATCTTGCCTGGTCTTTATCTGCATGAAAGTTCTCTAAAAATGATAAACAATGAACCTAAGGGCCCCCAAAAGAAAAATATGGGCACCCAACATTAAGCAATCCTTTTACTGCCATACAAGGCTGTTCAAATTCAAAAGAAGATTATGGTTAGCATTACTAACAGCAACTATAAACCTAAGAGAATTAATATAGAGAGGCCTTCATCCACCATGAGTGTAAAGAAAGCGTGAAGAAAGGTTCAAGCTAACTCCAGTTAAAACAGTTTCAGTTACTTATTTAGTCATATTGCCCTTTCAGTATCCAAAGCTGAAGCAAAAGCACTAGAATTGGTGCTTCTGGAAACAGCCCAGTCCTCTGTGCTGTGCTTTATACACTGTTGAGCTAAGCCAGATAAACAAGAACAACACAGCTGCTGCTCATCCTGCTTGATTTCTACATTTCTGCTTTGCCCCGCCCCTTTCCCAGGTGATTGGTTGGGTACCAGGTGGGCCTAATGGTATATAAGCCGCAGGTGTCCCATCAGAGACCTTTTTCTGCCTGAGCTGCTGTTTGGGGTACGTGCTTTGTTTTTCCTTCAGCCAGTTGCAGGGTTCTTTAGGTGAGTCAGAGTGTATGGGCTGATGCGTTTCCAAGGTGAGAGAGGTAAGCATGTCTTAACAATTAGTAATGTTAATAATTGGTAGTGTCTTTTAGAGTAAAGCAAGCTATATGGTAGTAGGTGCCTTGACTGCATGCAGCTCTTCTTCAGGTAAGTAACTTTTAGAGCATCCTTATGGATAGGAAGATGGTGTTACTTTAAGTGTTTGCTTTGTGGTTCTAGGTCTCTTATGATTTTTGCAGGATTATGGGGCTTACTGTGAATGTGACCTTATGCCTTCACCTGTATGTCAAATGTTATCAAAGTTACAACCTTGGTGTTAAAGTGATGCAGCAGGGTTTAGGGGAAATGTGTCATCTGAGTTCCCTGTGTCAGTGAGTATCTGAAAACTACAAAAGTAGGTATGTAAGGTGTAGCCTTTTTCAGGGTTAGGGACAGTTTTTTATATTTCTGGAGCTTTTTTCTGTTGTTTTGATGGCAGTAGACTCTTCAGACCTTGTAGCCTTCTAGATTTTAAGTGCTTGAAATTCCCTTAACAGAGGGATATTTAGCAGAGGTTGCCGGCTAACTTGTTGTTGGGATGTGGTGGGGTACACTTCTGTTTTTGGGTTATGTTTTAATCTCTAGATATATCAAGCCATTTGTGTAACTCTCCAGAGGATTCACAAAGAGCTTCAGTATGTACTGCAAGGGGCTTGGCCACATAGGTGCAGTATTACCAAGAGACTGAGCAGGGTCACTTTTTTCATCTGTGAAGGGTAAGTCTCTGATTAACTCTGCTGGGGCTGCTGTGTATTCATGTCCTGTTGGCATTTGTGGATCTGAGTTTTTTTTTCTGGCTCTGGTGTCTGTGCTTGAGTCCTCTGCAAGGAGCTGTACTGTTTGTGTGTCCATCATGGATATGACCTTCTCCTTTTGTTTCTTGTAGAAAGAAAATAAAAAACTTATTCTACCCCAAGCACCACTACAGGCTGGTAGATGGGTGGTTGGAAAGCTGCCTGACAGAGAAGGACCTGGATGTATTGGTTGATATGCAGCTGAATATGAGCCAGCAGTGTGCTCAGGTGGCCAAGAAGGCCAACAGCATCCTGGCTTGTATCAGAAACAGTGTGGCCAGCAGGTCTAGGGAGGTGATTGTCCCCCTGTACTGGGCTCTGGTGAGGCCGCGCCTCGAGTACTGTGTTCAGTTTTGGGCCCCTCGCTACAAGAAGGACATGGAGGTGCTTGAGTGAGCCCAGAGAAGGGCAACAAAGCTGGTGAGGGGTCTGGAGAACAAGTCTTATGAGGAGCAGCTGAGGGAGCTGGGATTGTTCAGCCTGGAAAAGAGGAGGCTCAGGGGTAACCATATCACTCTCTATAGGTACCTTAAAGGAGGCTGTAGTGAGGTGGGGGTTGGTCTATTCTCCCATGTGCCTGGTGACAGGACAAGGGGGAATGGGCTAAAGTTGTGCTGGGGAGGTTTAGGTTGGATGTTAGGAAGAACTTCTTTACTGAAAGGGTTGTTAGGCATTGGAATGGGCTGCCCAGGGAAGTGGTTGAGTCACCATCCCTGGAGGTCTTTAAGAGACATTTAGATGTTGAGCTTAGTGATATGGTTTAGTGGTGTAGTAGGTCAGAGGTTGGACTAGGTGATCTTGGAGGTCTCTTCCAACCTAGATGATTCTGTGTGATTGTGTGTGAACAACTTGGAAATCAGAATAATTACTTGTTCTCACCTGCTCTTATAAATAATTTACAAATCTATTGAACAATGTAGATCCCAATAAAATGACCTAGCTGCCTTCCCTTCACAGTAGAGGCAAGATACTCCTGTAACTTGCTTCCTATCTTATCTATGGGAAGACTGCATTTCTTCTCTCATGACAGCTTTACTAAGATTTTGGTAATAGTGATGCCTTTTATAAACTTGAATATTAATTTATATATTCCTTATTTATGCACATTCATTCATTCAAAGTCCAATGGATTCATAATAGATGACTTCCTATACAAAATCTGTATTGATACTTTTCCTTTATCCATGTGCCCCATAATACTGTAATAGCTTTGGCTAATTTATATGACCGCTTTCCCTGTCTACAGTAGTTTGTAGGTACCATTTTTAGAAATTGCCACCTTCTAAATCACTGGCGAATTTAAACAAGAATTTACATAAAATAGTCATCTAGTTCATACTTTAGATCCAGTACACCTCTTTTGATCTTTTTAGCTCTTTTTTGCTTGCTGTATAATTTCTTTTACTGATATTTTCACTTGATACAAATCTCCAAGCTTTCTTTGCATGGGGAAAAAAAACTATCATACAGCCTTCTTCCTCGCCTCCTCACTGAACATACATGTAAAAATTAGTTTTTCTACCAGGTCTTTATCTTTTCAAAACACAATTTTTATAAATCAATCTTCTTTTGGATGTAAAGACTCTATGGCTTCCCCTGATCCCAGTGTGTTTTTGAAAGTGTTTTTTATTAGTTTTGACTTCTCCATGGTTTTCTACAAATGTTTTTTGACTTGCCTTGCTAAGGTTTTCATTTCATTTAATCTGTTAGATTTTTTGGACTTTCCTTATTCAATACAGCTTCAGTTTCCTAAAATATGCTTTTTAGCTTTAAAAATCTCTCTTGCCTTAGTGTTAGATTGTAGCTTTTTTTTTTGGTGTACTGTTTAAGGTTTACCTAACCATTTAACTAGGTTTGAGGTATTTCTATCTTCTGTTTCCAAGACATATTTGCTATCATTTGTATCAATTTTCAATCTGTTGAAAAATACAGATAGGGTATTATCACACAGCAGTCTGCATGTGACTTGCAAATATTTCCCTTCTGGCCATGTCTTCTAATTCTTGTTTAACATGCTTTCCCATTTTATGCATCTCTCCTTAAAATTAGGCATTGTCACTGTGGGTGGATAACCTCTGTTCTGCTTTCTGGAACATACTCAAATTTTTATACTCAGTAACTTGGCTTTATACATGTTGTATTGTGTCCAGGACAGCTCTGTATCTCCCTCAGTTTTTCCAGCAGAATCTATCTCCTTTTGTGCCCTCTGTGACTAGCACCCATGTTAATCATGAGCAATTATCATGAACTTATGCAAACCAAGCTAATGCCATAACACACTTTTTCTGCTCTGTAGCACTGGGGTTTCTATCCCAGAGATGGAAATGATCAGTGATACCTTGAAGTTATCTTTGATCTTGCTGTTGCTCAGAGATCTTCCAGTTAGCTTTCAGAGTTCAGCTTGTGCTTTGTTAGAGTACTTCATCTCTGAACACTCTGAGGTGTCTTCTATGAACCAACATATACCTTCCCTGTGTCATTTGATATACATTGGAATTCCACTTCCATACATGCCAGTTCTGTTCATGGGTGGAAAAGAATTGGATGCTCAGCATTGTGTGGCTTAGAGGAGACATAAAAATGCATTGAACTATTGTACTTAAAACTGTGTTGACATTGCTGGTCTACTGTGCATCTTAAGCATTATCTTGGATTTTTTTCTCATGTGGAAACTTGTCTTCTACTGTGTGTTCAGACTTATCCCTCAAATTGTAATGAATTTTTGTTTTAAATTTAATTCATGCTGCAATTAGTTATGCATGTGGTCATATTAAGGCATAGTGTGACTGTTGCATGTCATATGGCTCTGTAGGACTTTAGTATATCCAGATGGATTTTCCTGTAAAGATCCTGATAATGACTGTCACAAGGACAAAATGGAATCATAGAAAAACTGCACTGGAAATGCTGTCACACAACTTTTAAATATGGTATAGAAATAAGTATACTGACCACTTAAGGTTAGTCCTAACTCCTCTTTAAGGAGGATACAATGCTATGAATCATTTCTGAGACTAGACCAGTTTTCAGAAAGGATGAGTTTCAGGAAATGCAAACAAGTTTCTGCAAAGTAATTTCCATTCCAATCCCTATGCCAGTCAAGCTCATCACAGATGAAATGAGCCTGCGATTTTGCTTTTCGACTATTTGAAGATCAGATTCCCTTACAACTTCCAATTTTCCACTCATATTTTGCTTGTGATTGTTTATGGTTCTGGTTTGTTTGTTTTCTGTCACTTTTCCTAGAACTAGGTTTCTTTTTTTCTGAAGGATGCTTTAATGGAATCATTTATTGAGTTCTGCTTTATCTTTTATGTAGGGTATTCCATGTCTCCATGACTTCTTAACGATAGCCTTAGGAAGTGTCCATGTACTAGCATTTTAACCAGGATTTGCCAAAGACTTACATTTTCCTCATCGATGTTTTTCAAAAACAATCTTGAATTGAGACAAAAACGTTTAAATTTTTCACTGAAAGACAAAGGAAAATACAATATTTGGAGAATTAAATGTTTTCTGTTGTTCTTCAGTCTGTTCCATGCTGTAGACAGTTGTCTCAAAAGCTGTCCAGTACCCCCAGGCAATTATCTGTTTGGAAAATCAGGCTTCATGAGGGATCAAATACCTACAGAGTTAGTCCTCTTGCTGCAGTTTTACTAAAAGCTACAGTATCTGGGAGCTGAACAACTGTGGAAGGCAATAACTCAGGATAGAGAAGCTCTGACAGACTTAACACATTATCATGAAACACTTAGAATCTAAGAAATCAGGAGGATTTTTTGATAAAGGAGTATGTACATTAATGGCTGAGTTTAAATCGTATCTTCTGAAGTTGAATGTCATTTGATTACATTCTAGTATCTTTTTTTCCAGATAAAATTTTGTCTGTTTTTTGTCTTTTATGGTCAGAATTTGCAAATGCTTCCACTTCAGTTGTTTCCTTTTTCCATCATTTTATGTGAATTGAAGAGAATAGCTTGAGACAAATTTCTTAACTTGTACACATGAGAAGTAATTGTTCTAAGATGTAATTGCTTGAAAGTGTTAGGAACTACTTCTCCTAATATTGCTTTGTGATATTTGATCAGTTTGTGTGCATACAGTTGAAATAGTTCATTATTACTGCTCTATTAGTTTTAATTCTTTTAAATGTCTCACAACACTCTATTCTCCATTTGCTCTGATTATGAGGTCAACAGTACAAGTCTATCACATTTTTAATGCACTTAAGGTTTAGTTCTACATGTCCATCTTTATTACCCACATTTTTTCCTTTAGGAATAGTTTGGAATAGTTTTTGGCTCCCATTACTCAAGATCACCCACTTGACAGTTTAACTCTCACTGGTTTTACATCCACTTATATACTGTAGCCTATTCCTTTCTCTTTCTCTGCTGTGGAAGTTAAAGCAGATGCTGTATATCCTGATTAATTGTTTTCAGAATGGAATTAATCAATGTCAGAAACTCTTGCAGATCTGCTTTACAGTTTTCTACCAAGGTAGAATCACTATAGAACTTAGAAGAGCATGAACTAATGTTTAAAACAGCAACTATATATCTAAATAACAAATTAGTTTGTTTCACTAGTCTCAGAAAAACACTTCTGCTTTTCAGTGTCTATTTCCAGGTGTAAAAGGAGCTACAACATTTGAGGAAATTAATCTCCAAAAATTCCAGAAATTCAACTTGAATTTCTAGTTATCTGTCTGTAATTACCACCACAAGGAGAAGGGGGGGAAAAAAACATACAGGTGATAATTTGCTGACAGATTCAAAGCACATCTTAGAACATTTAAAAGCAAGGACTATTCAACCACCCCTGTGTAATAATGCCAAGTATTATGTCTAATTGGGTTTCTAAAAACTTGCTGATCGTACTTCCACGGAGTCTGATTTCCCTTTTCTCCCTCTGTGTTGATTACACATTTATTTCTATTCATTTTCTATTTTTTAAAAGCTACAAACTATTATCACCACCACCTGAATTTAGTGTTCTCATTTCACTTTACAATCATTGCTTTATTCTGGTATCTGGCTTATTTCCTTCATTATTTTTTACCTTCTGTGAATGCAGTTTGTGTGGTTCTAACTGCTCTAACAAAGCTCACCATTCAATTTCTTTTATTCCTCTTGCTCAGCAGCACCTGCTACTTTTTATGGCATTTTAGTGCTCAGATGGTAGATTGACAGCCTTGAATGCAGAAGTCTTATTTGTATGGTTACAATATCTGAGCAACCTGGAGCAGTAAAAGATTTTATCAAGGTACTTCAGCTTTGCTGGAAAGGCCACTGATATGGTATTTAGTCCAAGTTTTCACTTCAAAATCTTAGGAGCTTGCAAGTTGTAAAGGGATTTTGTTTTTTTTAAATGGATCGCTGCCTACTGGACTTAGATAAATTGGCAATTTCTGCCTTAGGAACACAGAAGTTCTCTCATAGGCCAGAAAACATCTATCAATTGCCTGGTTACAACTCCTGCATTCCATTTTCAGTTCACAGTACCTGCTCACCCTCCACAGAAATAATCAAGAACATCATAATTTTGTTCTAATCTAGCTCTTGTGAGATGGGTAAATAATTCCGTTCCCATTTAAGAGACAAGAACATAGGGTAAATGAGATTAAAAATGAAGTTCTGTATAGTATTTAGGCACCTGAGTTTATACAGCTAAACACATTTATTTGATCTGTGTTTAAATGATTTGCTCAAGTCCACATGGACAGTCTACCTAAAAGCACAAGGTGTTTTAAACCAGCTAAACCCACCACTCTAATGACTTAAGCATTTATTTTTCTTTGAGATCCAAACCACTGAATATAAAGATAGATTTTGTACCTTCAAGTAAAGATGGAAACATAATTAGAAACAATCTACCTCTGGAGCCATTTTATCAAACCATTCTTTTGTTTGAATTAAGAGTTTGAAATATTTGGTTGAGTGCACTGAAATTGTCACAACTTAAGACATTTTTAGTTTCCATAGTTTCCCTCCTTAGAAAATCACTATTGGCATTATTTTGTATCTTTTTTACTTGAATGATGGAGGAGTAATGTAGATCTTAACACTAGCCTCGTGCTACTCCATGTCCAATGGCTCAGCAGAGAGATGGTGATTTTAAAAAATGCAGAAGAACCATGCAGTCCATTTACAAAGAGGGTCTGATAATATCCACTTAACATTATATTGTCAAAGCACAGATCACTCAGCTACAAATTAATTGTCAACTGTTCAGATGACTGGATTAGTATATCAATGTCCTGGATACTTTAAATTGACAGAAAGGATCAAAACATGATGATTAAAACACAGATGAGAAACTTTAAAAGGAATTTGTTCTATTCCTCTACTCTGATGCAAAGTTTAAACTAAGAGCTAAACTGCTTCTAGCTGGTCAGGATAGCCCATTGGTACATGTATCTTGTTCTCACGCTTGCTTTGTATGGAAAAAAAGTGAAAGAATAACAATACTTCTCTAGATGAATCACATAACATTGCTGTTTCAGATCTAAAATTACATGGATGGGGGCACTTCTGAATCATAACCTTTTCATTTAAGACTCATCTCTGTTACCATATCATAAGGTGTTTGTGTTTGTTACAGACCACAGTCACTAACCAGTTTTGTTTAGAACACTTATAATCAACCTTCTCATTAGGAACTAATAGCCCTTGGTTAAATTAAAAGATAGGTAGTCAACCAGCTCAGATGATGCTAATTAACAGATCACCTTTCAGTTTGGGAAGATACATCTTCTTGCTGATGTATTATGGTACAGAACAAGTTCTGAGATTCGCATTAATATGTGAAATGTTTCTTAGTTAATAGTAAAGTGTGTTGATTGTTTTACCTGTTCTAGTATTTAAATTATGAAAACTGCAAATTTCATGGAGTACACATGTAGTAGAAGAGATGAAGCACACTATCTATGCCCATATTCACTGTCCTGTTACTGTAATGCTTAAAGGCTCATAAACTTCATCCTTTTGGTGTGAATGGTAGTAACTATTGTGCACAAAGTATGGTGTGCTGCTTTCTGACATGTTATGGGATCTAAGCATCTACAAATGTTGACATTTCTGAGTCAAACTCCCAGACAGAATATATTCTGAAAAGATATGAACTATTGCTCAAGATGGAGTCATTCACTGTTTTCTATTGAATTGGCTATTCATCAAAAAAAGACAAGTTTTAAAATTGTATACTGCCACTTTTCATTAGATTCATTTCAACTGAACTTCATTGTCCACTGTACAGAAGTTTACATTTGAACTGATTGTCTAGATTTCTTTCATAGTAAATGGAGAGAGGCACATTTAGTAACAATTCATTTGCTATATTTTAAAATTTGTCTGAGAATTAGATGAATTGTTGCTTGAATATTTGTTGTCCATATTTATGTGAATCCTCTGCTTTACATATAAAAATACCAATAGGTTCCACACAAGGGCTTGGGGAGGGTATGAGGGGGGCCAAAGAGTTCCAGAGTGTGGCTTTAAGGACACACTTCAAAGCGATGATAAGCTTGTCATAGCACCTGTCCATGGCAGGAACTTCTATGTGAAGCAAAAGATCATTGGCACATTTTAAAGCCAGAGTTCCTCACAGCTGTGCGTACCTAAGAACAACCCCTTCCTATAACAGATTCAGAACTTTGTTTGACAAGAGAACACAGACAAAAGGAGAAATTCAAATCCTTTTCCAAATCCGTACAACAGTCTCTTATCAGCTTGCACACCTTTGAATCTTCAGGGACTAATAAAGAATTGCAAGCAATACAAATAGAAGAACAGCACTTCTTATATTCACTTTTTCCTTAGGCTGCCACTAAAATACCAGTAAATGCTGATTATGGCCACACTTGAAACAAGTTTCTTTAGTGATACTACCTCAACACTTGCAAATGCATTGTTTCTACTGAACCAAATGCCACTTTTAAACCTGTCATTATAGAACAATTTGTTTTTAGATTTCCAGACAAAAATGAATTCCCTCTCACTGGAACATTAACACTGAAATGTTAGGTTAATTGAAAAGAGGAAAAGATGGAATTCCTTAAATTCAGTATGAGTTCTGTGTCCAGCTTATTCTAAAACATTTATTTTACTCAGTAACAAAAACTTCCAGATGCTTAGGTCATTTTAAAAGAACATATCCCTATTGTTAACAAATGTTTTTTTGACCAAAAAAAACATGACAATGAACCTTAATATTTAAGCTATCCTTTTCCATAATAAAACATGATTGTAGTCTGCCTTTGTTGAAAGCACTGAGACCATAAGGGGCCCTTCACAATCCTCCTGTTGCAGAAGTAATGTCAAAGTGCTACTAGCAGTACTACAAGTCAACAGTTTAGCTCCTTATTTTTTATTATAATTTGTGAAAAATAAAAAGATAACATAGCATCTGTGACTGAATTAGAGATACATTCAATGGTGGGAAAAACAAAATTAATGTGGCAGAATGGTTTGCAGGAAGATATTTCTTGCTATATGAAGCTGTATTTTGGCAATTTATTCTAGCACTTCCTGTCATGCAAAATTAGTCCCAAGTCAAAAAGGAAACAAATATATGAAACTTAAAAGCATAACACATTGAGGTACCATGCTTTCAAGTGACTGGCTCTGAACACATATAACATTGATACTACAAGGGTTTTAGTGTAGTATCTACTTAGAAGGGTCTGCTATTTGAGCAGGCATTTTAAAAAGCCATAAGACAGACAAATTATAGAAGACACAAATTACAACCAAAAGGAAGAAGATACAAAATCAAATTTAGACCTTCAAGTCATTTGTTTACTCAAGACAGTAATTTGAAATGACATTATTTAAATGTTGCATTAGTTTTCAGAGAAAAAAAGTAATTTAAATATATTGGTCATGTTTAATAATCATTAATATAAGTCTTCCAAAAGCATACTTTCCATTTTTTTTACTGTCTAAAGTCAGCATATTTCAACCAGTTTCTAGTACAAGCTCAAAGCTAGAAGAGTTGGTATAGCTTGTTTCCATGTAAGTATCGATTAGAAAAAGTCATCAGTTCTCGCCAGGCCCATTTTCATAAATTGTGTTGCATATCCAAAGCTCCACATGTGATATTGTTCCTTGATCTTGCATTTGTCATAAATATCAATACACATGATACTCATGGAGGCTTTCAAGGGGTGCAAAATAGATCCAGGATTAAAAGATGTTTCTCTGCATTCATAGATGAGCTATAACAGAATGTGATAATAGAGAATTCTCCTAAAGACTAGAAATTGCTTTCCTAGGAAGGAGGAGCATCGTTGTCATTTCAAATTTGCTCTCAGGTTCTCACCTCAAGATTCTGTCCCCTTTGAAGCAATTTTGCAAGCCTACAGCAGACAGACAATGGTTCAAATTCTACTTTCTAGTGACTCCACAAGACTGAACCTTAACCAAAATAACAGAATTGATAGCATGCCATGACCCAGATGGTTGTACCTGGAGAGGATACATCTATCTGCCAAATTATTTAAATCCACAGTTTTCTTTTGTATCCTGGTCCCTATAATATTCACACCACTAATATATTAGTTTGCTCTCAAATGAAACTAGAATACTGAGATAGTTTACTCCATGCACCACTGTCTAAAGTCACTATTGACAAGAGCAGAAGTATGCATGTTTTCATTCTACATTGTCCACAACACACAATTCACTTTACCCCCCAAAAACTTACTATGCCTTTCCAGGGAACTCAACATCAAAGGGTATAAAAATACTGCTTTGAAGAATTGTGACACATCTTCATGTTATACTAAACTGGAAAAGCTTTTTTTCCCCCTGAGATCCACTGTATGAAGTCCGAAGTAGCAATCACAGCAATCTAATTGCTATGCTAAGTGGGCAAAGCCTTTCTGCCTAGATGAGGCTGACTCTGAGCAATGTGGTCACAAGCCACTTTGTATCTTGAGGTACAAAGATACTATCTAGGAATAATTTCTGAGGGCAAGAGTGCCTTTAGCCATGGAGACATAACCAGTGACTGATGTGAGAATGAGATTTTAGATAGAGACTTTTCTCTATCTAACAAATCTTGTTTTTATCAAGACACACCATGGATAGAGTTGCAATGATCAAAGCATTCAACAAAACCCTAAGTGGTTTTTGTTCGTGTTATTGAGTATACTGTCTCCTTTTCCCTTTTGGCTGCATTTGCTATTCCTTCAAAAAACACATACTTGTTTTTCTCCATCGCTGAGGACTCTTGAAGGCTTGCAAGTAAGAACCACTTTAAACTAAAGACTTCTTATGCTGATAAGTTGAGCTAGAAGGAAGAGAATGGCTGTGAATTAGAGGAAGAAGTAGAAGCGGAGTTAGGCTGCGGTTTTATTCACCTCAGAAAAAGACACTTTTGCTGCACCCTCTCCTTGTTGATGCCACTAAGAAGAAGGAGGGGGAGGCTGTGGTTTTGAGCCATCTTTGCAAATTTTTTGCTGATGTATTTTTGGTTTTCTTCAATAACTGTTCACTGTAGGTGCAGTGCAAGAGAGCAGTGACTGTGATGCCAGGATCCAGACTCTCAGACAAGTGCCCTTAGCTCTATTGTTTCTCCTTCATGCTTATCACTTGCTTGCTTTGTTGCGAGGTGGTGCAGACTCAGTAGGAAGTGCTGCAGTAAAAGGGCCTATGGTTCTAACATGGTCCTAAGAAATAAAAACTCAGGGATCAGTCTCTCCCTGGGTGCATTTCCCAAGTGAGGGTAGCCTGCAGCACAGCTCTCCTCGGGCTAGCTCTCCACCAACTAGGCTAAGTCTAAAAAGGTAGATAACATCTTCAGCACCTGCTGTCATGGAAAAGAGCAACAAACTAATTTTAAACCTATTCCCAGATATAGAGCTTTACTCTCTGGCTCCTGAGTGAACAGCAGTATTCATTGTTCAGTGTTATTCAGATGGAGCCAGACCTGTGACAGAGTCCTGGAAAGGTAATGGTTGTCTCTAGCAATACTCCTGCACAGCATGCTAGTTTTCTAAATCACCTTCAGAAAGCACATCTCACTATCAACTGAACAACAAAGACTTTACCTACCTATTTGAGTAGGTATAGATTGCCCTGCCAGTGTGATTATTGTATGCCTTAACACACAACCTGAATCTTGTTTTAGAAATAAAAGCTTACAGAATGTCCATAGTAGCTCAAATATGGTTAAAATTACACTATATGAATATCAAGAAAAACTAACAGATCTAACTAGAACATTCATTAGGTAACTTTTCCCTCACAATTCTCTATGCCAGGGCTTGGAGCTCTCAAGTGTTTGACTGGCTGGGCTCAGGGTCAATTTCAATAGTAAAGCTGTGCATCCTTGAATGAGAGCTGTGTAGAAAGAGCTGTGTGAAAAAAAATTTCTGACAAGCAAGGATCTGTCCTCTTCAGCAAGAGATACGCTGAAGTCCAAGCTCTTGCCTTTTTTTCTGCTGTCATGCCCATGTCTGGCTGTGCACTTCGCCAATCTGGACCAGACCCTCACCCTTGGCTTCCTGGCTTGACCACAGGAATGCCTTGTCAGTATGGATGGACTTGCCCCACTTGCTTCACCACAGCTCGTCTGCTGGTTTATCTTCCCTTACTGAGTAGCTGTGGCATGCTGACACTTCATTCTCCATTTGTACCAGTACAAGCTAGGTCATGCTGTTAAAACTGCTGTCACTCACACAATTTTGTACAGCACATTGGACCTGAAGCTAATAATGGAGCTCAAGAAAAGTCTTTAGCACATTACCAACCTTCTTAGCACAGTGAACCATAACAACATTGCTCCCTCTAATCTCCTATCCTGAATACATCAGTCTGGTTTTCAACAGTCTGTGTTTGGAAATTCCAGGTATCTCAGCAACCACATTCTCATCTTTCTATGACACAGTAAGAGAACTTCTTTGCTTTGGAATATAACAGATGCCCAAACACTGAAACAAAGATCCATTTTAGTGGAGGAACAATCTGAGGCAAGTCTGCTGTCCCCAAAAAGTCAATTGGACTACTGACATGGTTCAAAGTTATGCATAAGGCTTAAACACCTTTTAAGTCATGAACAAAATAGGGAAGATTTAGTGTTCATACTCAAGTTTGCTCAGCTGTGGAATGAGCTGACAATCTAAAATCTGACAGCTCTTAGAGTGCTCTACCTCCTTTTTTTTTTATGGTTCTGTTACATTACTCTAATGGCAACAGAGGAAGGGTAAATTGTCAGAAGCAAAGAAGGGAAAAGGACGAAATTTGTTAAACAGACCTAGCTGTTAAATAGCTAATACAACAGCAGAAATTGTAAAATAGAAAACTGATAAATAATAAGAAGAAGAATCTAGATTGACTGATATTGCTTTTAACAGCTAACACTTTGTAGAAGGAGAAAGACTTGGCCTGCATTTCATAGGGTCTCTATAGAATGAGGTGTACTGCATTCCACCAAGAGGTCAGTTTGTCAGGTGAGCAAATTGCAAGAACGGAGCAAAAAAACATGACATGCACGCAATTCCTAACTTCAAAAAATTTTAATAGTTAAAATATTTTCTTACAATGCAGGAAATAATAGCTTCTCATTTATTTTACACAAAACCAAAGAAAATAAGTACAACATATCACTCAGGTAAATTTGTGTTTGTGTTAGTACTTAGCATAAGACTCTTATTACAGTAAATCTGCATTAGGAATTTCATTAATACTAAAAAAAAGACCATAAAGGGGAACAGTAAAAAATTGGTTACAGGCCCTCTAAGAAACTAAACACTTTAATTGCCATGCCTTCTGAACACTTAGGCATGTAAACAACATGCATAATGCTGGACTCCCCCAGTCAGCCCGGTCATACCCTTAGGAACCTGCAACATTTTGCTAGGGAACAACTTTGTCTCTGACCTCTCTCAGCAGAACTGTTGATTTCCTTTCTGAAACTTTAAAATACTCTGCACAACTACACAGATTTATCAAGTTTTGCATAAAGACAGCCATCTTTAGACAGCTGATGTATCGTGTATCCCCAACTTGTAGGCCTGCAGTGCTGAGCTGTGACAGCTCAGCTCTGTGTTCTTGCAAGATCAGAACCAGTGGGTTGAGACAAGGACAGTTTAATAAGAAAAAAATAAATTAATTAATTTAAAAAAAAAAAGAAGCAAACGAAAAGAAATAAACAACAACAACAAAAAGAATAAAGCAAGAATGCACAATGCAATTGACTGATGCCCAGACAGTCCTCGAGAAGCACCCCACCCCCCCAGCTGGCCAGCTACCACAGTTTTTTTGTTGAGCATGATGCCACATGGTATGGGACATCCCTTTGGTCAGCCTGGGCCACCTGTCCTGGCTCTGTCCCCTCCCAGTTTCTCATGGTATCCTCAGCCTCCTTGCTGGCAGGGCAGAAAAAGGAGCAGAAAAGGCCTTGGCTCTGTGTAAGCAGTGCTCTGCAACAACTAAAATATAGCTGTGTTATCAGCATTATTCTCATCCTAAATCCAAAGCACAGCACCTTACCAGCTGCTAGGAAGAAAATTAACTCTGTCCCAGCTGAAAACAGAACAGGCTTTAAGAGCTAAGCTGCTTTGCCATTTCACTCTTTTGACTGTAGTCAGCTCATTCTAATAAAGGGCAGTATTATATCCGTTAGCTTCTTGTCATTCGGGCACTATAAGGCAAATTATTAATCGTATCCCCAACACTGAGGGCACTAAATCTCCAAGTAAAAGGAAAACTATGTAGGACAGTCTTTAAATATCACAAAAGAAAAAAAGTGAAACTGAAAATATTTTCCTTTTTGATTTTAAGAGGTCCAGTTTCACACAGGTGAAATATTGATGGGAAATATCAACAACTTGGAGGGGATTTGGGAATAGATTGGCAAGTGACCATGTCTGTTTACCCACAGAGCTGAAACAGATCTGTCTGAAAGTGAGAGTATGTCATTTAGGAGTCAGAACATAGTGGGACCAAAGGTACTGTCACACTTCAGAGAATGCTTAATAGACATTCATTAGAATCATAGACTCATTAAGGCAGGAAAAGACCTTAAAGATCATCTGGTCCAACCGTCCCCCTACCACTGATATCACCCACTAAACCATGTCCCTAAGTACAACATCCAAACTTTTCTTAAGCACCCAAAAGGGATGGTGACTCCACCACCTCCCTGGGCAACCTCTTCCAATGCCTGACTGCTCTTTCTGAGAATAAATGTCTCCTGATTTCCAACCTAAATGCCCCTGGCGCAGCTTGAGGCCATTCCCTCTAGTCCTATCACTAGTTACCTGAGAGAAGAGGCTGACCCCCAGCGCCGCACACCTTCCTTTCAGGTAGTTGTAGAGAGCAATAAGGTCTCCCCTGAGCCTCCCCTTCCCCAGACTAAACAGCCCCAGTTCCCTCAGCAGCTCCTCACAGGATTTGTGTTCCAGATCCTTCACCAGCCTCGTAGCCCTTCTCTGGGCACACTCCAGGGCCTCAATGTGCTTCTTGCACTGAGGGGCCCAAAACTGAACACAGTCCTGATTAAGGATTCCTTCTTTAAAGGATTCAAATATCACCATGTGTACTCTGCAAACCACAGCAGAAATCTGGGAATAGGAATTAGTGCCAAGACCCCAGACTGGCCAGACCTGAAGAGCTAAGCCAATTTCTTCTATAATACAAGTACACCATCAGGATCTGTAGCTTATCATTGTACCATATATCTGTATCATGGTGCATAATATTTTGTTAGAATAGCCTTACACACTAGAACAGCAGTACCCTTCAAGTAGGAAGAGCAGGACTGTGAGGTTAGACTATAGGGTAATCCTAAACAAGGGATTAACAGAGATCTTCCTCCTTTCAGCTGCATCTTTTTAAGGGAGGTACCTCCCACAAGTTGGCCTTTCTCGCACCCTTCAGTGGATTTCTGGATTTTTATAAACTACAGAAAACTCTCACTAGTTTCTTAGGAATTCTTTGTATTTCAGTCATTTACAAGGCTTTCTGTAGCTCTGCTTTCTTGATGCCAGCCCGTTTCCGCTGCAAGGTATTTGCCAGTTTCTAGCAGTGCTGACAGTTCACTATTTCCTGTCCCTCTCCTACTTCTTGCCCATATTCTCCAGCTTTCTCTGTCCAGTTACTTCACAGGAAAGCAGAGTTTCCAGCTCCCTCCATATGGCTTTACCTGGCCCTCATCACAGCAGACAGGACAGGCAAACCAGCAGCCTTGCATCCTACTGGTTGCAATAAATAGCATTTACACACTCACCTGTGAAATCAAATTGTATGGTTCAGCCACTCACTACAGCTTGCCAAAGGCAGGAAAGTGTCACGAAGCCAATAGGCTTGTAGAAAGTCTCAACAGTGACGATTAGAAAGGAAAACCTCTGTCAAAGGACAACCTCTGTCAAATATGTTGTACAGCACATGCATTGTCATCTTGCATGAATACAGTTGCAGCATCAGTACAGTGGAAAATAACTAAGCAGAATCTGAACACACATGACAGACTTTTAATTAAAACTGATGTAGTTAAAACTATATTACTGGAGTTACCCCAAGCATTCACCTACAACACTGCTATCATTCAGATTCCTAGGATAAGCAGATCAGTTTCATCATAGCCACTAGTTTTAACACAACTACATTAACTGCAGTTTCACCCTGCCTTTATCTGGCCTAGATATCTCACTGGGCAGCCATTCTTTGAACATAAGATTTGTTCAGTGGCTCCACACCTCCCCAGTTTGGAGATAGTATCTCACATTTTAGGCCACAGCATGATCTTTCTCCCACACCGCAGGATCCCAAGTGACAGCTGGTCTGTCAGGGAGATGACAGAAAACCGTACTGCACTTAGGAAATGTAACACTTTGACAGTCCAGCGCTAAAAGGAAATACTTTAGAATCCCTGTTCTTCAACTACCACATTTAGAGAACATGCTCATGTCTCTTAATAAGCTTTCTGTTATCACACGTCCCAGCATATAAAAGTAGATGGGCCTTTAGATCATGGAGAAATCTACTGATTTATGCTTTACCTCTTTTTTTTTTTTTTTTTATTTTGTCAGCAGCAGCCTTTAAAATAAACTGTGAATGGGTAGATTAGACTCTACAGAGAGCCTGCATAGCTCTATGAATTCTATACTGGGTACAGAAATTAATGTAGCCAAATAAATGTTCATGGCTATTTATACTATATATTCACAGAAGAAATATATTTTTTCTGACTAGTCTGGAATACTTTTGGTGACGCAAAGCTTAAAAGTAATAGATTTGATTATATACACACGTTTAACAAAATGAAAAAAAAAGTAATGGTCAAGCAGGAAAGTTTATCCTTCTTCAATAGCCTTTTAATACATTCACTGTGTTAAGCTTACAGTTAACTTCATGAACACAGATCTTGATTAAATGCAGACAATTCACTTTGAATACTGAGGATTTACGTAAAATGTTAAATTATATTTTCTACTTTCTATTATGGACTATAATACCCTTTACCTTAAAATACTTTTTTAAATAAAGCAGACACAAAATAAAAGGTAATTCTAAATTTTGATTTACTTCACCCTGTAGTTTAGTTTTCTCACTGAGAAGGCAGACCACTGCAGTAAAGACAAACTATTACTTACACACATTTAAGGCATCGCCCCCAGCTTCATCACTGTTCAGGACTTCAAACGAAGTCCCCAGTGCTGAAGCTTCAATAACTTCTCCTCTTCAGTGCCATAATCTGTGATAGCAAATGGGCTTTTTTAATGAATGAAATCATGCAGGTCATTGGTTTATAATTTCAATAAAGAATATTAAAGTTTAATTAAAGATTAATGTGGCAAAAGAAGCCTTTTTGTTGTAGCAGCGAATGCATGATTTCAATGAATAGCACAGTCATGTAGCATATTCATCTCTTAGCAATGTTCCCATTTTATCTCTCCTGGAGCCGTTTTTATATCTTTTACTCTGAGGGCATTTTTTGCCCTCACATCTGTTAATGGTGATTCAAATCTATGGATTCTTCCTACATAACTTTCACTGGATGATAATATTGGTTTTATTTGCTTGTGTTTTTTTGTTTTGTTTTCAGAATATTTGGCAGCAATTTCAAAGTAAAAGAAAATTATTTAATTATCTATTAATTATCTACACATTCAGGTCATACCTATTTTGGAATAAAATCTTATGATATAAATAATATGATTTTTTTTTTTAAGAAATGCACTGTCAATGCCTATCTTGTCATTTGTTGACAACTTTATACTGCTGTTTTAGGGTTACAGTCTAGAATTCACAAAGCTGGAATTTTTGCTTTAAGTATTTCTCTCGATACAGATTGTCAGAAATGATCTAAGAACAGAGTTTACCTCTGAATGCTTATCAAGAATCAGGCTCATTTTTCCATTGTCCTTTCTCTCTGTGATCCACGAGGTGTGTTTCCTCAAACTCCTCTGGTGCTTCTCAACACCTTATGTGATGTAACCTCACTTATGAAGCATGGGGCAGGGAGAAGAGCTAAAAAAAAAGATAATTTGCCACTTTCAGTGCAAATAAATAACGAAAAAGGAAGAGATACTTGGGTAAAGGAAGAGGTAAGAAGTGGTATCTTGGTCTTTCAGTTTCAGACTATCAAACTGCCTTAGTCATTTGTCATCTCGTGTAAAAGACTCCTTTCTTTCCTTTCCCCTTCCCCGCCATGAGAGTACTGTCAGCCTTAGGGTATGTGTAGGTCCGTGAATACCAATTGTTATATCAGCATAATATCTGCAGTATACAATTGTACTAGAAAACTCTTCTGCACAAGTGAAATCTGAACATATTCTATTCTTAACATTTCATCAGCCCTCACTATTCTCTTCAAGGATTCCATTTTTCTAAGTGTCCTGGGATGTGCTTACTAAAGTGAAAACACTTTTTTTTATTTATTTATTTTTCCCTCAAAGCCTCCAATTTCTGAAAGAATAGTTATTCTGGCTTTAGCAGCAAAACAACTTCAAGAAATTTCCACCCCCCTTCACTTCCCTGTCTTATCATTCCTGTGCCACTGGTGTGATTTACCACCTCTTCAGGTCTGCCACCACCTCAGCAGTTTGTCTGCTGCTCTGGCGAGCTAGAAGACTGTAACAATCTAGATAAAAAGTAGACCTCTGATAGAAAGGGTCATTTTTAATTCAGGGCATTTCTGTCATCTGCTACTACAGACTCGTAAACTATTGTCTCAGCATAACAGGGGAGACAGAAGATTGTGGCACTGGAGAATTTCTAATGAATGATTTCACCCCCAAAGTCAACACATTATGTACACACCAGGGGTAGATATAATCTAACTTAGATATGCCCAAAGTAAAGCTGAGATTCAAACTTCTGAATGTAGATATTTTCATGTGTATAGCTACATGGATACTAGGTGTATAAACTCTAGGACAGTTAATAGAGGGAAAGTTGATACATGCACACAGTGATTTAGATGGCTCAGTAGCTCACATCCAGGGCACTATGAGATATCCAGAACATCTGCATGGCAGATATGCCACAGAATCACACTGGAAAAATTGTGACCTCTGAATAAGCACCTAAAAGAACAGAAGAAACACCGTAAGGAGCCTCAAATGATGTGAGGTACCTATGTTTAAGCAACTGAAGTGGACTCTAGGAGCCAACCTTAGTGTGAACCACATTGGTGTACAGCTCCACTGTGTCAACTAGCTCTCCATTGGCTAAACAGGTACTTAGACAGCTACCATGTATGTGGAGACATATGTTACAGCCATACATTTAAGTTTCTTAAACTCAAACTGAATCCCAATTCTAAAATTTTATGTCCACACAGTAGATGTTAGATTCCCACATATTGATATCTCATATTATTTGAGACATCCTACGATGTACAATCTACCTGGGACTGTCAGACATGAGATATGGCCTGTGGCAGACCGGTGCCTTCCAGAGATGCCAGACATGATGTTCAAATAGCATTATACATCAATGTTCAGCAGCAAGGCCTAAGCCCTGAATGGGTAGACATTGCTTATATGTTCATAGACATTTCTCTTACAGCATTGCCAGTGTACGCAATCTTCCACCCCATGTCACCTTTTAGTTCTGTCAGGAGCATTCATCATAGACTTCCTTGTTGAAATGGACCTTTAGGCAAGATATGATCTTTCTCTGAACTGGTTCCTTCATAAATTTAAAATCAATTATATTGAAAGAAATGATGTGATGATACAAGGGGCCACTCAGCAACTGAATGAGGAAGAGAAATAAACAGACACAGCAGAAACTTAAGCCGCTATTACACCAGGGAAAAAAAAAAAAAAAGAAAAAAAGGAAACAAGCAATTTCAGAGAATCATAGAATGGTTTTGGTTGGAAGGAACCTTAAAGATCATCTAATTCCAGCTCCCCTGCCATGGCCAGGGATACCTTCCACTAGACCAGTTTGCTCAAAGCACCATCCAACCTGGCCTTGAACGCTTCCTGGGATGGAACGTCCACAGCTTCTCTGGGCAACATCTTCCAGTGCCTCAATACCCTCTGAGTAAAGAATTTCTTCCTAACATCTAATCTAAATCTAACTTCTTTTAGTTTAAAACCACCGCCACTTTTATTATCACTACACTTCCTGACAAAGAGACCGTCCCCATCTTTTCTGTAAGCCCCTCTAAGTACTAGAAGGCCACTACAAAGTCTCCCCAGAGCCTCCTCTTCTCCAGGCTGAACAACCCCAGTTCCCTCAGCCTGTCTTCATAGGAGAGGTGCTCCAGCCCTCTGATCATCCTCACATCCCTCCTCTGGATTTATTCTAATATGTCCACGTCCTTCTTGTGCTGGGAACCCCAGAGCTGAGCACAATACTCCAGGTGGTGTCTTATGAGAGCAGAGAAAGGAAGTAAATTTGGAAGGGAATATGGATGGGAGGTCTCACTCGACAAGACTTATGAAGAAGCATGGATGCGGGTGCCTCTCTTTTGCTCTTCTTCCTGGACCTTAGTCATTCTCATCCTTCCCAGTTCTTTAGGGAAGAACATCTTCATATCAATCTCTCGTCTCCTGGGTGCTTACAGGTCATGACTCTCCACTTCTTCCTACTTCTCCTTTTTCTGTCCCTTCTACTATTTTCTTTGAATTTGTTATAGGATTGAATTCATGCACCAAAGAACCGAAAAGAAAATCATTTGGTTGGGGATGTCCTGGTATCTCTTGGCTCCAGGAGTCCCTGTAGATTGAATGGATGAGATCAGATGTGTATGTACTGTGCAATGGAGCATGACAGATCTGTTCAAGATGGAATGATGAGCATTGTATGGACAGTAGTTTGGGTCTGAAAAAGTCTAAATTAGAAATTACAGTTCTGCACCCAAGACAATGGCTTCGTATTTCAGGTTTATTTAAAGGTAACCTGGAAATGCTGTCTTGCAGTGCCAAGTTGCCCATAAATTCCTAGGAGCATGGCACACACAAGAATAGCATAAACAGAGCTTTGTCTCACAAAATAACTGAAAGACTTGAAATTTTAATGCATCAGCCCCTCAAAACATCAGTGACCTCAACATAGTCATGACTGTGTTTTCCTCCATCTCTTTTCTCCAAAGCTTTTATTGTTGAAGATGCACCATTTGTCTTCATGCACATATTCTGGCATTTCTATTTTATTTAGGACACAGGTATGTTTTTCACAATGCTTCTACCTTCCTCACCTGAAACCAGTTTGGTAAAACCTGAAAAGTGGGAAATAAAACCTTAGTCCTACCTTAGTAGTACTTAGTCCTACCCAACCCTAAGTGCAAACCACTTGCTATTTCTCTCTAGCCACATCTTATCTTCTCCATCAAACTTCATTTGTGTTTTTAAATCTTGAGGAAATGGTTTGAGTGGGCTTTGAAACAGTTCTCAAGGGAACAGGGAGGAAAGGATATCTTTGGACAGAAAAACACTATTGAAAAAACCTGCACAGAGAACAGACAGAAAAGCCTGCAGTTCTTTGAACAAAAGTACTCATCACACATTTTTTTTATAAATCAACGTTCTCTCTGACACTGCCCGCTACCACTTCCCACTGACATCAACAATCTCTATTGTGTACACAGTCTGACAAGGGCCTAATCCTTTTGCTTGAGAAGCATCTTTGGACACTTATTACTCCAAGAAATTAAGTGTTGGCTTTGCTGGTTCTTAGAGATATTCAGTAGAGCGCACTGTGGAGTAAGACTAGGAAGAAACCTGGTGTGCATATCACACTTGAAAGCCCATTGCTATACACAGAATTTGTTTTTATGCACTTTGTAAGAAAGTTTCTATAAAGTCTTGTATTAGTTGAGGCAGTACAGGCAAAATATGAGGGAGAATCAACTGGTGAATTCTTTTTGATGATAACCATGTTGTCATGCACCAGTAGAGGGGTGTCAGGGATTTCTTTCAGATTCCAGAACAATAAAGAAATCAGTCATGGGAAAAGTAAATCAAGTAGAAACAGGGAAGGGGAAAAAATGGGAAAATACTAAAAATGAAAGTAATAAAAAGTTTACTTACTTATTCTCTACTGCAACTAGATACTTAGTTACAATCAATTGATTCTTTAAGGCCTTTCTCCAGATAATGCAGGTGCACAACTTAATGTTCTCACCCATATCCTGTATCTGGTATAGGTTTTCCTTGCAATGTCCTCACCACGCTCAACTTGTGATGGGTTTAATATCATCTTCCCTGGCAGCTGGCATCAGGGGCATCCCCACTGATGGGTGGTGGGTTGTCAGTCCAGAGGCCAGCTGACAGTGATTTTGAGTCCATACAAAAAGCAGGTGATTCCTTCATTTAGAACTTTTCTTATGCCCAGCTGGGACATAATGACTCATGCTCAGGTGAATATGATGTTGGTGATGCGCTCCTGCTCAGCTTATGCTCCAGGCTGTGTCTAGTACCTTACTGTCCTTCAGTTTATTCAATTTACATTACTTTCTTCCCTTTACCACTGTTTGTGTGAGTCTGCGATGTCAGTGGAGATTCATGATGGTGTGGGAATCCATCAGGCCTCGGCTTGTCATGGTGGGACTTTGCTCAACCCACACAGTGCAGTGACTCAAGTCATAACATACTCAGAAATTCTTTGAGGACATCCCAAAGGTAGCTCCTTCTTGATGGACTATGCCATCCCAAATCCTGCCCTTGCCTGTGCAATGCTTGCCACACGTTCACTGGATTTTGGGATAAGCATTAAGAGAAGGTCTCATTTGGATAAATGACACTATAAATCGCAAACATCTGTGCTAGCCATGCTACACTCCCTTGACAGCCAGTGATGAATAGCGGTCATTTCCAGAACACAATCCATTGCATTGTAAAGTAGATATTTGAGATGTCTACTACAATTCAGATAAATTACATCCTAAAATTCTAAGAGTTAATGATATATTAGACTTGGCTTTGGTTACAAGGAAAGAAATTTCAGAAGAACTAGTTAGAAAAAATAACCTTGGAAGCAGTAATCACAAATTTAAATTAAATAGTCTGTAATTAAGGCACTGTTTCAAGAGGGATGACTTTGAGCTATTAAGAAAGCTAGTTATTAAATTCAGTGTGATAGAAAAATAAAGGATTAGAACACAGTGAAACTCTGTAACTTCCTTTATGTGCTGTGGAACTTCTACAATTACAAGGAGAAACACTGTACAAAAGGATTTCAAACTGTCCACCCAATATTTCAGAAAGAATATGGGGAATAAAAAAAGTAAAAAATTAAAGAACTGGGGATTCAACAGGAGTAAGATATATATTTCTAAAAATAAAAAATAGAAAAAGAGTAAAATACATGTCAGAACTCAATTCATTTCTTACAAACTAAATCAAAACAAACACTAAAAGGTTATCCACTGGAAAGTGCAAAAGCAAGACAAGTAAAAGCAGATATTAAGACATAAGAATGATTTAAAATAATGTAGGTATGATCTACGGAACAGGTGACTGATGATGTGTTTCAGTTTTCAGTTTGATAATATTGGCTATGGAGAGGATAGAATAGATTACAGGCAGTGAGAACTGGTAAATTAAACTAAGAAAATGTGAAATTTGATAATTAAAGAATTATAAAAACATTGTGGAAGAGTGATTAAGACTGAAGCATAGATACTCACATTTTCCAACTGTTTAGGAAAGAGAGGAACAAAAGTACAAAGGAAATGCAAACTGTAGACATAGAAGTAAATTTTATTTTAAAAGAAGAACTTTAGAAGTAACATGTCATCCAGGGTACAAGCAGGAAAACAGTAATGGTAGGAATATACCTGTAAGTGAGACTCTCAACTGTAGTTACATAATATGGTGCCCAGATTTTGGCTATGTGCCCAGACTGTACACCCACTCCCTTGTTTCAGCTCGTCTCCTTTTTTTACCTTCTCTCTGTCTCTCTTAATTCTTCCCAGCTACTCTTCTAGTCAGCAACATCAAGTGATTAGATTTTAAGTACAACTTTGTCCATGTTGGTGTGATCATAGCCACAAAATAAAATCTAACAAAATGTGAATTGGACTTGATCCCTTCATGTACTGTCTGAGAGAGTTTCAACCCCTGAGTTCCACTGTGCCGTTAAGGTGTTTGAAAAACAAATTCCTGTGCTGAGCTGTTCAGCCACCAAGCCCTACCTAACCCACCCTTAACTATTTACACTTGACATCTGTATTTAGCACAGCATTAAACACCTTTGCTACTGCAGGTGTTTAACCTTGAACTGACATGCTTCTCAGAAGTATAGTGTTTACAGAGAATCCTGCAATCCTCTTGGCACAAAGTGCTGATTATCCTCCATTCCTTTCTTTTCCAAAGAAACTGTGGCAATTTGACAAGAATTTTTAAGGAATGAGTGCTTGGTCCATTCCTGCTCCTATTAAAGTCAATAACCAAACAATCCATTGTTTTGGTTTTAAAAGCCTTTTTGACAAATTACCTGTAAACCTGCAATCAGCTTTATAAGTTCTTTATAACTTTTATATTTTTATTTAAATGTTTAATTTTTTTTTAATTTTATAACAGTTTATTTAAAAGGTTTTAGAAATAGGTTCTGTTTGTTAAAAGAAATTGTTTATGATTATGAAAGGTGTTAGAACTGGAGACTACTTCCCCAAAGCTGTTCAAAGTAACTATTTCTTTTTCGCATGCTTCTAAAAGCACTAAGAAGTTCACAGGTGCAGATTAGCCACTAAGTATGTACAGGGGAGGTTTTTATTTTAATGTGCAATCAAACAGTCAAATGAAATAAGTTACTCAGCAGGTGCCCAGTTGAAATCTGCCAGCTACTGTAAGAATCCTTTTAATACACTAAGCAATTCCATTTAGGAGGAGTCAGGGCATTATTATTAGCCATCTGTAGGTAGGGATCAAAATAGTATCATAAAGACAAGAACTAGAATTCTGTTCTCAATATCTGTTTGCAGTGTACCAGTACATTCCTTGAAGTTGTTTTAACTTAAGCTCTCAAGGAATGCAGATGACCTGACAATGGTCATGATTTATTCATATTTTCTTAGATATTTCTCTGAGTCATAAAAACAGATTATAACATAGTTTATCTGTGACATGAGATCATTAAGTCCAGAAAGTAACAAATGATCTCTCTCCTGGGTAGAGTTCTTTAAAATGCTATTCCTAAAAATTTAGTGGCCTCAAAAAGTTCACCACTTTGTCATATCTACCACTTGTATCATATTAAAGCTATTAACACATGTATTTTGCAGTCTGATAAATGGCTACGTACAGTATTGTAATGTGACATGTCAGATTGAAGCACAGATCATTGTAAACTTGTATTTTTACTTGGAATATTCCTAGATAAGAGAACTGATATTTAACAAATGTTTCCATAACAAATATTTCCACTTTACACAGATTGAAATGTTTTGGCATCACTGCAATCAGTAAAACGTCTGAAAAGGGTGGATCATGTAATATTCTTTCACCCAATGAGTACTGCTACAGAGACAGAAAAGAAGCTGAACTGAAGGACTAGAGGAGTTAGTTGTCCTTTTATCAGCAAGGTGTTTTCTTTAATATTGTGTTTATTTAAAGTGCAAATTAGCCAGATGTTCAAAATAGGTTTATTGATTTTTCTGGGGGAGGTACTGGTTCTGTTCAATTTTTAAGGAAAAGTTCAAGTCCTGGATCTACTCAGACTTTGTCAGTCTGATAAATAGACTGAGGTGTGACTGATAGGCAATTGATTAAAGGATGCAAGAAATGGGTTGTTCCAGAAACAGTGTTCTTGGTGGCAATCAGCACTTTATGAATAAGTGAGTTCTGTGCCCTTTAGGGACCTGTATCAGTTACTGGAGTGCAGTAAGTATTGACCTGTCAAGTCAGTCAATGGGACTCATCTTTAACTCCAGCAATCTGAAAGTTTACCTTGAAACAAATTCTCTGGGTTACATATGTAGTCAATGAACAGAGCAAGGGAAGACCACCTACAAAAGGTAATTAGACAATATATTTTAGATACATATTTCCATTTCTCCACTGATAATAAAGTGTAGGGATGAAATTCATCTCATTTAAATTTTGCTGTGTAAAACTTAGGGCTTATTTTTCTCTATAGGCAACAAAGACATCTAGGGTGACTAGCTTTGACTGAGATGCAGGCAATGAAGACGTGAGTTTAGGTGAGTTGAAAGCCACCCTGATAGCACTATATCAGGAATTTGTTCGCACATATAACACTTAAAGCAGTGAAGTGTTCCCTCCTTCCTGGCCTTGAAAAATTTCACAGTTTTGAAGACACTCGCTGATACTAATCCCATCATACTACCTAAAACAAAATTATCAAGATATCCCAAAGCAAGGATCAAATCTACCTATAGGAATGTGTGACTTATAATTCCACGTTAGGCACGTAATAAAATACGTGTATCATCTTTTTATTATTATGAGTAATTTGAGAGAATCTTTCCTTGGAGGCATATATTTATTTCTTTCCGCTAACTGTATAGACAGCTTGCACACTTATTTAAGACTGATTCACTAGAAAAGGGCTCCATCTTGTCTACTGTTAGCTGTTTAAAAGTTAGTTACTCTAACTTATATTTTTTTTTAGCCAGTGGAGAGAGACAGACTCCTAGAGGTTGGGTCATCCAGTAGTTATTTTATCATTTCACTGGTAAAATAAATCCTAATTTAGATATTTAAATTTCAGATTCAAGTTAACTGAACTTGAGAGCCTTTCTCTGAATATCCTGGGTCTTTCATTACCTAATGTAGATGAGAGGCACTTCCACAGAGCAATGACATTCATTTCTCCTTCCATGGAGAGTGATATTTTAGCCGACTGCCTAAAGATATGAATCTAGCCCAAATGGCTTGTCTAAGTAAACTCGAATTATAGAGTTCCCACATGAAATTACACAAAACAGAAACTTTGTCTAAATTTGTCTAAATTTTAATTGAATTAGGATCTTAATTATACTTGTTTATAAACCAGAAGTAATTTATTTTTTGAGGAAGTTGCTTAGATTTTTGCCTATAGAATTAAATTACACAAATTATTTATCAAATTTGTATCTGTGGAAAATGAGCTGACATAGTTCTCACCCATTTATTTTATTCTGTCCAAGTAAGCTATCCTTGATTTAAGCTAATACTTATGACTAAACCTGGCTTTTTTGAATCTTAGATGTGACTTCCACAATAACCCCTGTAATAAATTAAATATATACATATATTAAATGATGTTTCCATACAAGAGAACAAACTTTATACTTACAATACAAAATAATTTCCATGGAAAACTACATGTGGAAACTCAGTATGACCTGCCTGAAGTAACAAGGTTCCTAGGAGTCTATAAACTCAAGCATCAGTAATAATAGCCTCCACAGCTGTAAGAGATTTCAGTCAGTGAATTACACTAAGGAATGGAAATTCATCTTTCCCCAAACAATGTAGTATTGGCTCAGAGTTTTGGAGCTCTGCAATAAACTGTGTCAGGAAGGTATTCAGTATTGCAACCTGATAGCTGTCAATAGAGCTGCATACATTTCTGAAAAAGCAGTTTCTGCATCTTGATGGGATAGTCTCTGGTCCTTAACCTAGCAAAATTGTCGTAGAGGCCCCCAAAAGCATTATGCACAGTTATTTAGGCCTGCCAGAGATGAACTGAGAATTGAGATTGAGTCCTCCATTTTTATTGGAGTTACCTGTTTGATTCTCTAGAACTCAGTGCTGTGTACTAAGCCTTAGCTTTTTTTCTCCTCATCCTATTAGAGGGAATAAAATAAAATAAAATAAAATAAAATAAAATAAAATAAAATAAAATAAAATAAAAATAAAGTTTAATAGCTTTTTTGCTTGTTTTCATTCAAGGTTTCTTGTTCTAGCAATGGGAGCACATATGAGGGCTAACTACGTTTGAGGGGGTTGTAATTCAGAATTACAGCAGAGCTGACTTGATGGAATCTTTTTTCTTTTTGCTGTATAGGACCTGACTGGAAAATCTAGCTTAGACAGAAAAATATACGTGGGAAGAACTGGTGAGGTACAAAAGGAAAAAAAGTCACATACACCTTATCAAAACCATATTTGCACAGTATGTCATCTTTCTAAGCTTTCCAAAGGAAGTAGAAAAAGAATCACAGAATCACAGAATCATCTAGGTTGGAAGAGATCTCCAAGATCACCTAGACCGGCCTCTGACCTAACACTAACAATCAGATATTATTCCCATGAAGCATTGACTATCCTGTAACTTAAGTGAGAACCACTACAAAAAATGAGTCCTAACAAGGAATGTTAAAGATAAAGGAAACAGAGAAGCTGGGTCATTTCTGCAATGAATATGCTCATTTCAAATAGACTGTTGTATGACCAAGCTTTTCTGTTAGCTACCATTGTATGAACTTCCTTGTAAACAAGATAAACGATGCGCAATAAACATAACTGCCTCACACAAACCTTCCCAAAACTCATCTCCAACAACCTTACCCTTTAGCAGATATTTAGTGCTTGCTAATTTAAATTTATTTTGTCAATAAATCTGTAGTGCCAATTTTTAATTTACACTGAAAATATAACACTCTCAAGTTGGCAGTCCTCATCAGTGAGAGATGTTTCATACAGACTAAATCTAATCTAAATGACATAATGCTATTCATTTAATTTCAATTATTATAAAAGCTTGCTTAGTTAATCTACCTGCTAAGTCCTTTATGCACTGTGTTAGATGAATTCATTCAGAATGCCTGTATGAAGTGGTCTAAGTAGACAATGAATCAGAGAAGAAATCTTGTCCTATACCTCCAAGTCTCTCAAGCTGTCAAATTGGGTAAAGCATGCAATGAGTCATTAACAGCAAATGGAAGATATTTTCTCACTACCATACCTTTGGGTAGACTTAGTACTCAAGAAATTGTAATCTGTAACTTTTGCAAAAATGAAAATTTCTAGAAAATCATGATTTTTTGCAAGGAAATAATCTAGAATGTTTGAACTGCATAACCTTAGGTGTTTAAATCTCTTGTAAGAATAACTTCAATGCAGCAAAATTCAAAGCAAAACCAAAACAAAACATACTATATTTCAACAAAACAAAAAATACTGTATTCAACCCCTCCAACAAAAAGATATGGATTAGAAGATCCCACTGTCATTACAGTATTAATATCTCCTGCCAACAGGTAGTCCTATTAAATCCACAATAGTCCAGAGGTAAATGTGTTTAGCACCACCGAGGATCTTGCTAAAAATTATTCTTATACAGTGAATTCTTCACTCTTCAGAAGGGATATAAATTTCAATGTGCATTCATGAATTTTCATGCTTGGCAAATTATATGTTAAAACATTTTAAAATAAAAAGAGGGAAAAAAAGGGATTTTGACTGCATAATTTTCTCCTCAATATATATAATCTCAGTTTAAAACCTAGTAAACTGTTTATTTGAATTTAACTCTACCAGTAGGATAAGATGAAAATTCACTTTCCTACCTACAAACACCATTTTGCAATCAGCTCCTTGGTATTTTCTTTCATTATTTAAAAACAATAAGTAATTCCTAGGCTACTTATAGTTTAACTGAATTCATCAATCTGCAGCATTGCTCTGTTTTATTAGAATGAGATTTTGTTGTTGTTTTTTTTTAACTCTCTGAGGTCAGAAGCTTCAATACTTCACAGTGATTACATAGTGCCAGAGTATGCTAATAGTCCCACTCTAAACTTCATTCACAAAGAATGTAAGTTTGTTACTGCCCAAGGCCATGAAACCCAGTTATGCAGCATGGTTTTTTACAGGTTAAGGTCCCCACTATTAAGGAGAACATCACAATCAGTTCTTCAAATAATTTAAATTTCTAAGCAATAAACCTCAGACCCTTTCCACTCTTTGTGTAATACTGCTCGCTGGTCTGGGAATTTGCCCTAATATTCATACCTATTTCTTGCTCTGCTGTAGTGCTCAGGGTCATGATGAAACAGAAGTACTGGGAAACTGGACAGAAGCACTGGTTTTTCGGTAGGCAGAACTTTTAACAGCTCAGAAGCTGTTGCAACTATCGGGTCACAGGCTAGAAAGGTAACAGAAAACTATTTAACTATCTTCCCAAAGTATAATGATCACTACTATGACACACCTGAGCATCTGGTGCATGATCACGATGAGGGGCATTCCTCATAAGGGTGAGCAGAGAGGGAGCCACTGATCTCTTTTCTCTGGTGACCGGTGACAGGGCCTGAGGTAATGGCATGGAGCTGCATCAGAGAAGGCTCAGGCTGGATGTTAGGAAATAGTTCTTCACTGAGGGGGTGGTCAGGCACTGTAACAGCCTGACAGAGTACAAGAAGTGTTTGGACAATGCTCTCAGAAACATGAGAAACAGGTAGTCCTGTGCAAACCCAGGAGCCAATGGACTCAATGATCCCTGTAGATTCCTTTCTACTCAGGATATTCTATGACTCTATGATGGATAAAAATGCTTACACCAGAATCAGTTGAGAAAGCACAGAGCACTGATGTATACAAATGCTGTTTTTAAAAAATAGTCAGGAAAAGCTTAGTTTTGAAAGGTTAAAACAACCATCAGAGAGATTTCTTCAAAGTAAAATATAAATGTGTTAACTGTACATAATAAATATTAATTATTCCATTAGTAATCGCTAATTTGTTTTATGGTGGTTCCAAAACATTAAAAAATCACTCCATTATGAGGTATTGGGGTAATGCAGTGTACTGTTTTTTGCTGATAGACTGTTTTCTTCATCTATGCATCTATGGTACTGCACTTTAGATCTGTCACCAAAACAGTGCTAATAACATACCGATGTTTTAGTTGCTGCTGAACAGTGCTTACACAGAGACAAGGATTTTTCTGCTTCTCATGCTGCCCTACCAGTGAGAAGGTTGGGGATGCACAAAAAGTGTGGCGGGGACACAGCCAGGACAGCTAACCCAGACTGGCCAAAGGGATGTCCCATATCATGTGGCTTCATGCTCAGCAGTAAAAACTGGGGTAAAGAAGGAGGAAGGGGCAGACGTTTGCAGTGATGGCGTTTGTCTTACCAAGAAGCCATGGTGTACGAGCTGTGCTTTCCTGGGAGTGTCTGAACACCTGCGTGACGATGGGAAGTAACAAATGAATTCCTTGGTTTGCTTTGAGTGCACATGCGGATTTTGTCTTCCCTAGTAAACTGTCTTTATCTCAGCCCATGAGTTCTTGCACTTTTACCTATCCAAGTCTCTCCCCCATCCCACCTGGGATAGAGTGAGTGAGCAGCTGGGTAGCAACTAAGTAGCCTGCGGGCTTAAACCATAACAGAGGCCATATAAAAATGTTGTCATGTAGTAAACTGATATATCCTATTCATTATGAATAGTAAGTATTAATGTAGTTGAATTAAAAAAAATGGTGCTAGGATTAAATTTTTGTTTATAAAATATCTTACTGTTTAGAAGATTACATGACAAATCACTCCTATGAAACACAGAATGGCTGAGGTTAGGATTAAAGGATATTGGATAAAGGATATTGGATATAAAGGATCGATTATAGAATTGTTTGGGTCAGACCCCAAAGACCATCTAGTTCCAAGTCCCCTGCCATGGCCAGGGATACCTTCCTCTAGACCATTTTGCTCAAAGCACCATCCAACCTGGCCTTGAACACTTCCTGGGATGGGGCATCCACAGCTTCTTTGGGCAGCCTGTTCCAGTGCCTCATCTCCCTCGCAGTGAAGATTTTCTCCCTAATAAATTTCTAACCTAATAACTCTCCCTAATAAATTTCTAACCTAAATCTAAATTCTTTTAGTTTATAACCACTACCGCTTGTATTATCACTACACTTCCTGACAAAGAGACCATCCCCATCTTTTCTGTAAGCCCCTCTAAGTACTCGAAGGCCACTACAAAGTCTCCCCAGAGCCTCCTCTTCTCCAGGCTGAACAACCCCAACTCCCTCAGCCTGTCTTCATAGGAGAGGTGCTCCAGCCCTCTGACCATCCTTGTTGCCTTCCTCTGGATGGACTCGTAATAATTCCATGTCCTTCTTGTGCTGGCGGCCCCAGCACTGAATACAGAATTCCAAGTGGGGGTCTCAGAAGGGCAGAGCAGAGGGGAGAGAATCAACTCCCTTGACCTGCTGACCACTTTTCTTTTGATGCAGCTCAGGTTGCTATTGGCCTTCTGGGCTGCAAGCGCACATAGCCGACTCATCTTCAGCTTTTCATCCATCATCAGGTACAAGTCCTCTAGAAGGGACTAGAGGTCATCTAGTCCTACCCTCCTTCTCAAGCAGGGACACCTAGAGCAGGTTGTACACCATGTCCAGACGGCTTTTGAAGATCTCCATGGAGGGAGACTCCACAACCCCTCCGGGCAACCTGTGCCAGTGCTCAGTCACCTTGCACAGCACAGAAGTGCTTCCTGACATTAAGATAGGACCTCCTCTGTTTCAGTTTGTGCCTATTGCCTCTTGTCCTTGCACTGAACACCACTGGAAAAAGCCTGGTTCTGAAAGTATTCTAGATATTCTTAAAGCTGAAATAATACAAATAGCCTCCATGAATAAAATCACAATCGAAACGAAAGCAGAGCCTTTCTGTGTGGAACAGAGCTTTTCACAGATACTTTGTGTGATATGTATCATCTGAGAAGAAAAATGCATGCTGTTATAGCAGTGCTTCAGGCCGTGTCAGAGTAGAGTTAGAGGAGGAGCCATTCTTCTATTAACTCTACAATAAAGTGGCTATTATCAAGAATCATGGGATTTTAGTCTTTGTTAAATTAGCTTGAAATTTATGTCAAGTGCTAGAAATGAATAAGAATGGAGAAATAACATTTTAATTATTACAGACCAAAAATACAACATGGAACTGTAACAATATAGTTCCCCACTTTGTTTCTCTAGGATGATTCATTCTAATAATGGAGAAATTTATTTTAGGGCCTGAAATGTAGTTCCTGTGTAGCTGTCCATGCAGTTCTAGCTTAGAATATTCATTACTCATTATTATAATGTTCGAGAACCTTTCTTTTATGTATGCCAGAAGGATTGTTAATGGTAATGGCAATGTGATGTTGTGAACACCTGCACTTATGACATGGACAAAACCCAATTTATTTCTCAGAGATCATCATCAAAATAGTCTGTTAATAATACCTTACAGTCTCATAACAATGGGGATAGCAGAATTATTTTTAAAGTTGAAGACACAGAAATAATACAGTAGGATTAAAAAGTAATTTTTGAAAAGCTAACATTTCTCACCACTCAGAAAAGAACAGCTGATATGCAATAAAACAGTAAAATTCTATTCATTGTGCCTTATGATTAGGTATGGTTTGATGATAAAATTAGTATTACTGTCTGTTGCTTTTACGTCGTACCCACTAATTTTCACAGAATTTCAGAAAGCAAGTATGACATTACAGATGAGTATGATTTATAATAATGATTTTATGATGAAGCCCTAATTAATTTTCAGTAAATAGAATAAAGTATGTTCCATAAAGAACGTTGTCTAGAGTTTCCAATCTAGGCAATATAAGGATTTATTTTTCTGCTGTATATCATTGAGTCTGGAATCACTGTTTAGGCTTGAATGCCTTTGTAAATGTAAATGCAAACTGCATGCACATTAAAAAATCCTGAGGATAATGAGTCTGCTAGAGAAAATACTTCTGGTATGATTCAAAGTAAGACATCAACCAATATACTATATTTTCCTGGTTTGGGTTGGGATAGAGCTAATTTTCTTCTACGTAACTGGTATTATTTTATTTAGGATGAGAATAATGCTAATAACAGAAGGGTGTTTTAGTTGTTGCAAAGCAGTGGTTATGCTAAGTCAAGGACTTTTCAGCTTCTCATATCATCCTGCCAGCAAGAAGGCTGGGGTTGCACAAGAAGCTGGGAGGGGACATAACCAGGACAGCTGACCCAAACTGGCCAAAGTGCTATCCCATACCATATGGCATCATACTCAGCTATAAAACTGGAGGAGCTGACTGCTGTTGTTCAGGGACTAGCTGGGCATCATTCAGCTAGTGGTGAGCAATTGAGTTGTGCAAAAATTGTTTTTTGTATTCTTTTAATTTTTCTCCCTTTTCTTCCCTATCAAATTGCTCTTCTCTCAACCCATGAGTTTCACTTTTCTTTTTTTTTTCTTTTCCCCAATTCTCTCCCCCATCCCTTGGGCAAAGGTAGTGAGCAAACATCTCATGCACAGTTGCCTACTGGGCTAAACTACATTTATGAAAAGTCAGCTTTCACAATGACTTAGAAAATAGAATCAGTGTCAAAATAAATAAATAAATAAATAAAATGGGGTGGGGGGCGGGAGGGGGGGAGGATTTCACTGGCAAGGCCAGTAAGTCAAATGTCATTCTTGCCATCCTGACCTTGTGGTGGTTTAAATCAGCTGTGCAGCTGAGTTTCACCACAACCGCTCTCTCGCTCTCCTTCCTCAAAGGGAAAGGGGGAGAAAACACAATGAAAAGGGCTCAAGTGTTGAGATAAGGACACGGAGATCACTCAACAATTATCACAGGAAACACAGACTCACCATAGGAAGGTTAATGTAATTTATTACCTACTGCTAACAAGCTAGAGCAGTGAGAAACTCAAAACAAACTAAAACACCTTCCCCCCATCCACCCTCTTCTACCTCTGCCCTGTGAGCAGCACAGGGGAACAGGGAATGGGGTTGCATTCAGTCCTTAACACTTCATCGCCACCGCGCCTTCACGGTCACTCTCTGCCCCTGCTCCACGTGGGGTCCCTCCCACGGGATGCCGTCCTTCCCGAACTGAGCCTGCGGGGGCTGCCCACAGGCAGCAGCTCTTCAAGAACTGCTCCCACACGGCTCCGTACCACGGGGTCCATCCCCCAGGAGCAACCTGCTCCAGCACGGGTCCCCCACGGGCGGCAGCTCCCCCCAGACCCCCTGCTCCTGCGTGGGCTCCTCTCCACGGGCTGCAGCTCCGGCCCGGGGCCTGCTCCTGCGGGGGCTCTCCATGGGCCGCAGCCTCCTCCAGGCCACATCCACCTGCTCCACCGGGGGCTCCTCCACGGGCTGCAGCGTGGAGATCTGCTCCGTGTGGGACCCATGGGCTGCAGGGGGACAGCCTGCTCCACCAGGGGCCTCTCCACAGGCACAGGGGAACTTCTGCTGCATGCCTGGAGCACCTCCTGCCCTCCTGCTGCACTGACTTTGGGGGCTGCACGGCTGCTTCTCAGTCCTCACTCTCCTGGCTGCTGTTTTGCAGCAGTTTTTTTTTGTTTGTTTGTTTTTTCCATTTCTTAAAACTGCTTTCCCAGAGGCACAAAAAACATCGCTTATTAGCTTGGCTCAGGGCAGTGGCGGGTCTCTGCCAGCTGAAACTAGCAGCTTCTCTACACTTCTCAAAGAGGCTACACCTGCAACCCTCTGCTAATGAAACCTTGCCATGTAAACCCAACAAACAGGCCTGGTACAGTAGGTCTCAAACAAAACCAGGTGAGTATCCATGCAGACGACCATTAGTTGGTCTGCAATTCCTAAATATGTATATAAGATAAGGTGCCTCCATGAACGCACTTCTGTGTGTAATAGAGAAGTTGAAATATATAGAACCTTCCAAATAAAACCTTTATTATATATATTATATTACATTATATTATATTATATATTATAATATTCATGAGGCATTTGGACAATGCTCTCAGGCACAGTCAGATTTTTTGGGTGGTCCTTTGGGGACCCAGCAGTTGGACTTGATGATCCTTGTGGGTCCCTTACAGCTCAAGATATTCTATGGTTCTATGATTATATTTAAATGATCATTTTACTGCCAGTTTTCTTGTAGATATTGACTATATGAATGGATTATTATTCGTTTCTAACAGGTCAGAAGCAGAAATCAACATAGGAGAACAAAGAAAATAATTACAGGGAGAGGTTTAATTTGCTGGTATGTTTAGAAAGAATATATTGGTCACAATTCTCTACTGCAGCAAGCTGGTAGAAATCCATCAAAAAACAGTACTTCAGTCTGAACTAGCCACCGATAAGTGGGTCTCTTGCAAAAAAATGTCTGTTTCAAAGTCCTGAAGGATATATGTAGAGATATCATTCAGTGCCAAGCAGTTATCACATACCCTGAAATCACACAATGTTGCACTCAATATCCTTGTGTATTAAAATGTATGCTAAAACAGTTAGCTCTCCACATCAATTGGATAATACAGTGCCAAGAATAGATAGCTAAAACACCTTTAAAAATCTGAGCTCTGTGTGATTTTGAAAACTCAATTCCACTTCTAATTAGCCAGGTATAATCAAAGTTCAAATTCAATTCTCATACCTTCTACCTTTTTTTCCTCTCACCAACAGTAAAATATTTGAGTTTCAAAATTTATCATAGTTAGGAATCCCTGAGGATTGTCAGAGGAGGTAATGATATGTAATTCCCAGCAAAGACTTATGCTTTCCACATCTCAGATATGTGAAGGAGAGCCATTTCTAAGTTGCATAACTACATATGAATACAGACATGATAGAATCAAAAAAAAAAAAAAAAACATATCATTTGTTTCCTTATGATTGATGGAAGAGGGCAGACAACAGAGAGTACCACTCTCACTGACGATGAATTGCCTTTTCTTTCACAAGCATTTAGTTTTTGGATCTATTGTGATATTAAAATGTAATATCCTTCATCTCAATGGGTTCATTTAAAATAAGGTGCATGTAATCTACCCTGGGAATAAACAAGCTAAATTTAGTCTGAAAGGCCAGGTAGATATAAATGCTGGTATTGGAAAACTGTATTCTCTTCAACTGACAATTTATTTCTAATTCTGTTTTTTATTGTTATCTACAGCAAAAAGAGACTTAAAGACAGCACTTCTTCACTTCATTGCCTAGTGTTTTGATTATTTGTTTGTGGTTTTTTTTTGTGAGTTTTGTTGTTGTATGTATGTTTTAAATAAGACTTAGGGCTATTACAGATTTTTTTTTATATATCCGGTATCTATTACCCTCGAAAAAAAAAAAAAGTCATCTCTACTGATAAAATCATAAAAATAACAGGCCCAGAAGCAGCAACGGACATAATACCTAACTTGCTTGTTAAATTCGAAGACCTGTGTTATTCAGGTCAGACTACTGGCTTTCAAAAGCGTACCAAATTAAAGTTAGAAACCAAATCCAGGGCATCTGTATTTGTTACTCTCTGTACAGTGCAGAAGCTTTTAACAATAGCTAAGAAAAAGGAAACCTAAGAAATTTTCTTGACCAAGGGACAGTCATTCTTTGGGATTCCATTTCACTTGCCAGAAAAGAAATTAGAATGAAATATTTAAAACCTGGAGACTGAAACAGCAACTGTCTTTTGAAATTGGCTGTTTTAAGTATATACAGATACAACAATAAGCAGAGTCGGACATCTTGATTCAAAACTACTACTTAAAAATAATTGAAATTCCACAATGCCTCACTTCAACCCTGGAATGTTCCCACAGGGGAGAAAAAAAAAAAAAAAGAAAAAAAAAAGGAAACATCCCATCTCCCATCAAAGCTTCTTTAATATTTTTTCTTATATAAAGAAATAAATGTTTATGTTTAGAAAATAGGAAATTATATATTTTCCTATTATTCCCTATATATTTTGATATAACAATACAGACTGTGTTCTAAAGTAACTAATTTAAGCATCTAAAACATAAGTGCCTTACCTGAGCAAAAAGTCAATATGAAGGCAAAGCAAGGCAAGGCAAGGAATACTAAAGTAAAAGATCATTTTTGCTAGGAATTGCTGTAATTAGTGAGGAAAGAATAAGAAAGGATATAAGGTAAACAACTTATAAAATGTAATGTTCCCTTTATTTACATAAAGGATTTGTATGGTGTAATGCAGACCCCTGGCAGTCCATCGACTCACAGCTATGCTGACTGGAGCAGATGGTCAGATCCAAAGCCACAAGGTTTAAACACTAATGTTGACCCAACCCTGCCTAAGGTTGAGTCAGACAAGAGCTGGTAGTACTATGGGTTAAAAATAAGGGGTTGATCAGCAGTCAATCTCAAATGCTTCTGAATCAACTGGACACTATCCCATGCCAGCTCAGGGAGTGCAGTGCCTATGACAGGCATGGGATGGAAATGTATCCTAGCACCTAGCAAGAGAGCTATGAAGAGCAGCTAGCTGTTGGTGATCCTGTTTGGTTGGAATTTCCAAAATAATGGCTCCCTGGGTCCTCCCTTTTTCTGTCAAGAGAAGAGCCATCTACCATCTCTGATAAAAAAAAAAAAAAATGTTATTCTCTGTTGGTACCTCTCCAAACAGAGTTATTAAGTTGAGACCCTTACCTTGATCCTTTTTTTTCCCTCTTGTAATGTTTTTGGGATGATTGCTGCAGTGCTTAGTGTTTCATTCAGCAACTAAACCATCTGTTGATAAGCTTGATGGCTGAAGTTCTCTTATCCAGCAAAAATAAACAAAGCTGAAAAAGATTCATGTTCCTGAAGGAAGCAGCAAAACCTATGAAGTAAATGCACCTTGGAGTAGAATTTTCTGTTACAAGACCTTATTCAAGTGCTTTTGAAGACATCTTTGCTGAGTTGACAAGTTTAGATACTTTTCTTTAGCCTAATATGCCATTAATATTATCTGAACTTAGGCAGTAAGGAGTTCTGCTACATGTAATATAAAGTATTTTAAATTGATTAATTTTGGACTAAGTGAAACGTTCTAGCCTAGATACCTAATATGCTTTACATCTGTGCATTTATATTGGCATATTGACAAAGTGAGACCAATATGACTGAAATAAAATCAGATCATATTGTGTTGAAATATGATTTGGAGGTAAAATCTACTGGTATTAGAAATAATAATAGGAATCTGTAGAGGTGTCATATTTAGCACATTTCTGATGTGCAGTGGAGCTAATCTCCAAGAATCCTCTCAATTGCAAACCAACATTCCACTTTCTTTATCTCGCCACTTAAAAGCTCTCCTTTTGATTACACATGGAGATATTTTTCAATTTATTTGGAATGTCATTTTACTTATCCTTGCCTGACTTTCGTGAGAAAGCATAATATAGTTCTAAATTATTTGCTGAAGAGTGTTTGACTCCCAATTGACTCAGAGTTTGGAGGAAAGAGGGAAAGACAAGTTAATAGCTCTGTCTTTCTCTCTGCCTAATAAATCTTATTCAGTCTAGAAAAGGAGTTGGAGATTGTTTGCTTACACAAGGCCTTTGAAAAACCTGTCTAATTTGAAGGCAGGGACAACAGAAGAAAGCAAATGAAATTACACAACCAAAAGTAATTGACTTTAAATATTAAAAAGTCAATACTTGGAGAAGAGTTTATATACAAAAGCCACTTTAAAGAATGTATAAAAGAGACAGAATACCTATAATTAACATGTAACATATAATCATATGTCCTATATAAATATATAGAATATATAAAACAATATTTAGCAACCTAAATCAGATTAATCTAACCTGGGAGTTACCCCTTCTGTCTCAAGTCATCATCTATGATAAAGTCAGACACTTCCAAAGGCCACTTCATCCAACATATATTAAGTATCTATGCTACAATGCTTATAAATCTGTTTTGTCTGTATTCCTCCACAGTGTTGAACCACGTTCATCTCCTTCCACAGACTAGAAAGGTGTGTTAAATGTAGCAGGTGTGTTAGAATAAATTCTAAGGTTTAGATGTCGAGATTGGTGAGATGATTATCCAAATCCTTGGTGATCATGTAACGTGAAATATTCACAACATTAACTGTTAAGAACAGATGGCACTCAAAGAGAGGATAATGAACACATTCAACTATTTAAATATTGCATTTGGAAAGTTTCGCTCAAGTGCAAATACGCTTTTGTTCTGGTTTCTCATACACTGCTGTTCTATACTGAAAATTGCTTCCGTGAAAAAAAAGACATCATTTAGTGCCAACGATCACAGTGATTTCCATATCAAGCAAGCAACAGTTAATAATCAAGTGTGTTATTTCTTAATCACAAGGCCTTCAGAGGAACTACAAAGCCTGAAAACCTAAAGGATTTTTATAGCTAACAGACCACTAAGAATAGGGATTCAGCAATTCAGATTTACAATTTTCAATTCTGTTCATGTAGGAAGCCAGCTAAAAGTTCTCTATCTCATATTTTATTTCATCTATAAATGGAATGAGTAAACAAAGTTGAGAGTGCATGATTTATCAGTCCAAACAAAAACAAAAAAGTAAATGTCAATAGCTTTTTCAGCTTTAGCTACGTATTTGTGCTGTATTAGGACTTTCCACTCCCCAGAAAAAAAAAATATATATATATATATATAATAAAAGGTTTACTAACACATATCTAGATCTTATTGAAGAATTATAAAAAGGAGAAAATACAGGGAAAAAAAATATAACTTCTAGAGCTTAAATGTAAAGACTGCTGATTTTACCATCTGAAAATATTTATCTTATAACCACTGGGTCTGCTGAATAGATATCAGAAGTTAGAACTCATAGATAGTCACTCACTAGGAAATACTTCACAGTGGGTAATAATCTGTGATATAGTTTCAGTTTAACAGAAATAAAATATACTCACTACCAGTAGCATAAATCAGTTTCTTGAAGGTCATAATATCACGGCTGTCCCAGCTGCGCAAATCCATATAATCCATATTAAATTGTGGCTTTAATAATATGTCAAATACACACCATATTTTTCATCTGAAAAAAAAAATATATATATATATTCTCAATAAGTCTGGTTTTGTACGAGTACAAAGACCTATGCCATGAGATGCTGAATTTCTTTGGAGAGGTAACAGACATCTTCCATTTATAGATGCAGCAGCAACTCCCACAAGCAAACTGATTCCCTTACAAAATTCATCAGATCAAGCTTTTAAACAATGTTTCCAGTGGCAGTCTAAATTTATACCCATATAAAGATAAAGAGAGAGCAGAAACTTTTTTATTTTTTTTTAAAGCAGAGGCCTTAAAAGAAAGGGGATAGGGACATAGAGAAAATAATTTAAGAAACAGTGGTGTGTGATATAAGATCTTTCAAAATAATAACAACACTCTACAGGCCATTGGATATCTGGTATTCTAAAGACCCTTGCAGTGCTCTGAAATTATAAAAAGTGTTACAAATGAGTACACTCATTAAATTCGCCCTAATCCAGTAAGCGCATTTACTTTATTGTTAACATAAAGCTACCATAATTTTCCCATTTTAAGTTTAGCCACAGGAGTGTGCACAGGAAAATGCATCAATCTCACTTGTCATAACTTGAAACTGCTGAGGGGATTCAACATCTTAAATGGCTCCAGGCCAAATAAATTTCAAATCTTAAGAAGTGAGGCCACCTGCTTTTCGGCAAAGGTTTGTGGCTTTGCTATTGTTCTTGATATCATTTTAACATTTTCTATCACAATCTGTGGGAAATGTTGATTGTTAGATATCCCCAAATCTCACTTCCGAGCATATCACAAGACTATTCTAACTCAGTAGGATTTCTTGAGAAGCAGTAGAGCAGGGAAAGATTGGGAATACTTGTAAACTTGGAAAGATTTTTTCTTCTTGCTGCAGTGCTCTATTTTTCTTGCATCTCCAGTTCCAGTTCTCCAATGGTCCAGGGAGGGAGGTGAGGTAGGTCTGTTCTCCTTGTTAATTCTGCAACTATGGAAGAACAGCTTGAAAAGTAAAGTTAAGTTTCTGATTACCAATTTTGTTCTGCTAACATTGCAATTAAACTGTCAAATTAAACAATAGAGAGTCAAGTAGAGTGAGGAGAATGATTTCCATACAACTAAAACTTTCCAAGGAAAAGAATGTCTCCCTCCACACACACTATTTTTGAAATAAGATTAAAAAATATATTCTGAAGTTCAAAGAGAGTGAACAGTCATAGAGAATAAAGAATCAGGTGCAACAATATAAAAACGAAGACCTAGGAGGATCTGCAGGAGATTATATACCACAGTTATCTTCATTGAATCAGGACTGAATATAGTTAGATCATTTCTTCATCTAGACAGACTGGTGGTCATCTAGTAGGAAGCATTTCCAGTAAGGGAACTGTAGTGTCCCTTGTTCTGTTGTAGTGTTTCACTACCTGTGCAATTAGAAAGCTTTTTAAAGAATTCATATTGAATCTTCTCTGAGGCTAATTAAACTTTCTTCATTACTGTGCACCAGACAAAGTGTACAGCTTTTTATGTAAAATACTTATCTTTCTCTGTCCTAGACTAAGCAAGTCCAAGTCCTTCATTGCTTTCTCATGGGTCGCATTTTCTCAATTTGTCATTTTTGTATATAGCTTCTGTTGAGACTGCTGGAAAACAACTTAATTTTCAAGGATGTTAATTCCGCTTAATTGCTGTTGAGAATGATTGAAAAGAGAATGATGAATTGATAACTAGGGCCTAACTTACATTCTAGGATTGGTTTTGGTTATTTCCTGAGGGAGAAAATAGAAAATATATATATACATAACTGAACTAGAATTCTGCAAAAAGATCATTGTTATTTCATTAACATTATAATACAATGCAAACAAAAGCGTGTAACCTTTTATTATAGTTCAGAGCAATGAATGTTTGTCAATACCACACAGTGAGGATATTTGTCAAAGTTTTTCATTATGTATATACCCAAGTATATACCTTTATTCTACTGTAATTCACCTCCCAGAAGCTAGTTATTTAATATTTGAAGATGTTGGTCATCTTTTTTTGTTAGAATTTCTCCTGCAGTATCTAAGAACACACTAATGTGAACAGAAACAGCCTGATCCTACAAACTTCTTTCTTTCAGATATATTTATTTATTTATTTGTCACGGGCACCTTATTAGTACATTTCATGGCAATTAAATGGTTAACTGGGCAATTAGTAATTCCTATTGCTCATTTCCAAAGGAAAAACAAAATAAAACAAAGCAAAAACTATAAAACAGCAGCAAAAACAAAGCCCTGACTGTAACCATAGCTATGACTTTCATTTGTCTGGACAGAGACTGTGAAGCTGTCATTAATCTGTTTAATTCAATTAAATCAGACTGAACCTCCTTGGTTATTACTCATTCCTCTTGTTGGCTGCTGACAAGGACTGTGTGGCTGCCATGTCCATCTGCAGGTATGGTGGTCTGTCTGCCTATCTGTCTTCTGCTCTGTCAGGCTTTTTCCTAGCCACCCATTGCAATTTTTGAACTTACTGGCTAATTTTAGTCAAACCTGAGAGATGTCTGCAGGCCTCAGTGATAACAACTGCCTGAAAATGGGCAACTGATCCAAAAAAAAAAAAAAAAAGAGAGAGAAAGAGAGAGAGAAATCCAAATTATCTTTCTCCATCCTCCCTGCGGCTAAGGCTGAAATGTAAAAGTGGTTATCTAATTATGCACAGGAAAAATCAAATAGCAGAGAACTACAGGAAACTAAGCTGTAAGTGGTGGGGCAAGTGAAAGCACAGCTCTAGGTATGATTAGAGGAATATTTTGAAATCAGTAGGGTAAAAAAAGTAAATTTCTGAAATAGTCTTTTTCCGCATAAGGCTGGCTGAACATGAAGGGCATGCTGAACTTAGATGACTGAATCTTCTTTTAGGTATGCAAAAGCTTTTATGGCTCTGGTACTTTCTTCACCCTGTGTTCAGCTAACTGTCATTTCCAGTTCTTTCCTCTTTACTGAAGCAAAGTCACAGTGAAGGACTCACAAATCTCTATCAAAAATTACTATTTGGCACAAAAAGACCATTGAGTTATTCTCATCATTGGCATTTAAGCACTGTTTAAACTGTACTTACTTACTGGCTTGAAGAAAAAATGTTACACTGACTCAATCTAAAACTTCAGAAAGCTGGTGAATGAAGTTCATACTGAGTTCATATCAATAAGTGGCTCAAAAGTTGCAAGCACCAAAGACTTAGGTAGTGGTAGAGCAGTGGGGTAAGAGTGGTGGTAAGATGTTGGTAAAATATTCATCTTTTTCTTTCTTTTTTTTTTTTTTTAATTGGCCAGTTGCTGATATCTAATAGCAAGGGAAACATGCAAATTTCTCTGAACTCTCCCAGATTTCTTCTGAACCTGATTAAAAATCACTTAAATTACACACTCAGTTATGTTTGTTGCCCATGCATTGTCATTGAAGGGAGTTGTGTCTTTGAAAACTCCTGAAATCACAACCCTTCCTCCTCTGTATATGGAGAATAAGCAAATTAACATGCCTGGACACTGAACAGGGAGCATCCCAGATTCATTCTGTATGTACCATGCCATGTCTGACTCAATGCTTCACAGTAATCATTTCCTACAACCTGCAATTTTAAAATGTTGGGTTCTCATTTTGGTTTTGCAACTCACTCACTTTCTGACTGTAGTATCTACTTGTGTTCAGGCATCCTATCCCCATCATTAGCTTCCTGGGGAAGTCAAGCACTCTGCAATAAATGCTTCTGGGCTCTGCTCAGTCATGGATGGAATTTAAGATCCAAAATGATGCACTAGCTATTTCTGTCTTTAAGGTGCCTCCAGAGGTATTATCAGTTAAGAACACTAAGATATATGTACAAAGAATCTCAATTTATAAGACATGATTTTCCAATAAAAGTCACATTTTGATCATTTGTAAAATCTTGTTCAGATCATGTAGTGTAACAACATATTTCATCAGACTGGGAAATCCAGGATAAACAAAGTAGAACTTTGATTATTATTTTTTTTCAGTTTTCTGAAAAGGAAGTGTGTCAAAAGTCAGAGGAAATGGCACATAGTGTCTGATAACTACTTATTGCTTCAGGAAGTAAATGCAAAACAATCTGTACCAAAGAAAAGAAAAATGCTTTGACCCCAGTAAATACAGCCAATGAACAAGCCTCTAGAAAGATACTCACCCTGAGAATAAAAAGATGTCAAAATCTATTAATTTAGCTTTTAACGCTGTAATTATCATTTTCCCAAAGGTCTTGTATTATAACTTTCTCTACAAATCCTGAGAATAATTTAAAAAACAAACAAAACAAAAACAAAAACAGAAAAATAAATTCATCTGTTTCAAACTGTGGAAAGCGATTCAGTTTGCTCAAGAGTATGTACCTGCAATCACGCATATTTGAATATGTATGCTCATGGTGACTAGTAACACATCCTGATTCTGTTATAACTTACAGAAACTTGATACATGCAAACACTCACACTGCATCGCTATGCAGCTGGGACAAATAACTAAGAGACATATTTAAAAAAAAAAAAAGATACAGGGAAAACAAAACAAAACAAAACAACAACAAAACTCTTTCCAGGTGGATAAATAACTCAGTGGCTGAGGAAGCTGGAAGGCATATATCCAATTCCCTTATCTCTGTCATCCAGGCTGGAACAGTAAATCTCATACAAGAGTTGTCAGGTCAAGGCTGCCTATTTCTCTGTTGTGTTTTCTCAGACTTCACACTGGAACTGAGTGGTGCAGTTCCCTGGAGAAAGTTTCAATGAAACTGGTGAGTTCCCATGGAAAATTTCACATTTTTTGACAAAGCACCAAAAAGTATTTTTTTAACCAAAGCTCTGAGTACACCATTAGAGTGTTTCTCACATGCTAAAATACTTCAATTTTCCTATGCATGCAGGAATGGTCCATCATCAGAAACTTTTGTACACACTTTGCACTACTCTGTATGTGACTAATAAACATTAACTATGATGTCATAGTTTACCTGAATAGTAGAGAGAAGCAACTGGGCTTCATTTCTATTCTGCAGCCAATATAATGAATTTTGACTGGAATCCTAGGTTATCATGCCTCCAACATTTTGGTCTCTTCTTTTTCATACCTCTTTTCTACTTCAGGATATTGATTGATGGCTGAAATTCTTTTGTCCAGCAGACAAACAGAGCTCAAAAAGAAATATGACAAGATGAACATTCCTAAATGAAGCAGCAAAACTTATGAAGTGCCATGCATGTAGCACCCTACTTGGTTGCACACAGATTACCACTGCAGTCTTTTTCTTTCCAGAAAGCATGAAAATTTCTTTCCATATCTCTTAGAGATGTTTATAATAAAATTATTTCTCTATTCAATAGAGCCATTGCTGCTCTCCAGAAATATACCATAGAAGAGGAACTAGCTATTAATTTCTTCCCACACAAGGTGGCATATGCTTATTACTAATTATAGAATCAAAAACTTTATCAAGTTACAACAAAAGGACTCAGAATATTGTTCCTACCTTGCAGTAAAGAGCAAATATCACTGTTAAACTGGTGGTTAAAAAATCAACAACCAATTAGCAGTTGGTCAGAGACATAAATTTCCTGTCAGTGGAGACACTCACTAGTTATACAAGCTCATACAGGTGGGTTGAAAGGTGCATGTAGCATAGCAATTGAGACATCTGATTTTCAAGGCATAATAAAAGGCTCATAAATACTTTCATGAAGGAGCAGATCTGAGGATCTGTGGATCTAGCCTGCAAAATTTCATCACGTTACTGGAGCATATACAAAGCAACTGTAGAAGAGACCAGGAACTCTATCTTTTTCTGCTGTATAGACCTATAACTGTGTAACCTCTTCACAGAATCATAGAATGAATCATAGAATCACAGAATGGCTTGGGTTGGAAGGGACCTTAAAGATCATCTAGTTCTTGCCACCCATGAGATCAGTTTTCTCAGGGCCTCATTCAACCTGGCCTTGAACACCTCCAAGGATGGGGCATCCACAACCTCTCTGGGCAACCTGTTCCAGTGCCTCACCACCCTCTGAGTCAAGAATTTCCTCCTAACATCTAATCTAAAGCTCCCCTCTTTTAGTTCAAAACCATTCCCCCTCAACCTGTCAATATCCGATTGAGCAAAGAGTTGCTCTCCTCTATTTTATAAGTCCCTTTTAAGTATTGAAAAGGTCACCCTGGAGTCTTCTCTTCTTTAGGCTGAACAGCCCAAGCTGTCTCAGCCTTTCTTCACAGGAGAGGTGCTCCAGACCCGTGATCATCTTTGTGGCGCTCCTCTGGACCTGCTCTAACAGATCAACATCCTTCTTGTGCTGGGGGCCCCAGACCTGCATGCAGCACCCCAAGTGGGGCCTCACAAGGGCAGAGCAGAGGGCAACAATCACCTCCCTCCACCTGCTGGCCACTCCTCTGTTGATGCAGCCCATGATGCAGTTGGTCTTCTGGGCTTCAAGCACACACTGCTGGCTCATGACAACCTTTTTGTTCACCAGAACCCCCAAGTCCTTCTCTGCAGGGCTGCTCTTAATCAACTATTCATCCATCAGCTATTGCTGCTGTCCTGTTTTCAGCTAGGATAGAGTTAAGTTTCCTCCTAGTAGCTCGTATGGTGCTGTGTTTGTGATTTAGGATGAGAATAATGATGATATCACCCTGATGTTTTAATTGTTGCAGAGCAGTGCTTACACTAAGCCAAAGACTTTTCAGCTTCTCGCTCTGTCCTGCCAGCGAGCAGGCTGGGGGTGCAGCAGGAGCTGGGAGGGGACAGAGCCAGGACAGCTGACCCAGACTGGCCAAAGGGGTATTCCATAGCATATGGCATCATGATGAACAATATATAGGGGTGGCTGGGGGGGGTGGGGGGTACCAGGGATAGGCTGGGCATCGGTCAGCAGGTGGTGAGCAATTACATTGTGCATCACTTGTTTGTACACATTATTATTAGTAGTACTATTATCATCATTATTTTCCTATCTTTTCTGTCCTAATAAACTGTCTTTATCTCAACCCATAGGCTTCATTTTCCTGATTCTCTCCCCCATCCCAGAGAGGGGTGGGGGGAGGGTGAGTGAATGCTGTGTGGTGCTTAGCTGCTGGCCAGGTTAAACCACAACAGCTGCAAACCACTGCCTTTGAACAGGGTTACTACACAGAGGGGTGTTCTGAGAAAGTCCTTGAGAATTTTAAGAATCTGAGTCTTCTTCACTCTTTTCCTCTTCTTGAAAAAATATTCACAGAAGGACGCTGCTATTGGTGTTTGATGTGGGATATGTTGCTTTCCTGTTCCTGCTGTGGTCTGCCAGACAATAATCCTCTGAACACCATCTGACCTCTCAATATATTTCTGAATTATATCACACACACAAGTTAAAACAGGAAGCATGGCATCAGTTCCCTCCCTTCTCCCCTGGAAGACTACCTATACTAAGCTAAACATTGACACAAGTTTTCGTAGGCTGTTCATAACATCTTCTAGTGATGGAGATCCCACAGTCTGCCTCAGCAGTCTGTTTCATTGCTTACCTATTCCTGCAACTAGAAACATTTTTTTTAATCTCCAATTCTCTCTTTTTGAAATATGATCTCATTATTTCTTGTATTATTCTCTGTAATTATGAAGACCATTTCATTCATTTTCTCTCTGCAGCCAACTTTTATGCACTTGAAGTCCATAATCACTATTCACTCCTGCTGTATTCTTTGGGTAACACAGTTATAACAGGTCACATCTCCCAGACCTGTAAATATTTTTATTATTCTATGGTTTCTCTCCAAAAGGTCTGCAGTCCTAAAAACTGCAGGAAACTTAGGAAGTTCCTATATCTCGAGTTATCCTCTAAATTTTATTTTCATCAGACCTTAAACAACTGAGAAGCCTGAACTGGTATTCCCAAGGCCTGATTAGTGTAGCTGCGATTAATCTATGGTAAAACATAATTTTTATTTATATCCAGAAGCTTTCCTTCCTACTGTAACATGCAAATAATAAACTTTGGGGTTATTAATCCTTAAGAAAGTATTCCTAAGGGCATTATTCTATGGACACAGTATCTGAATTTTTTAAGTCCCTCATGATAATAGATTCTGGGATTCTAGAATAAATATTTCCTTGTTCCAAAGAAAAGCAAAATAGCTATGCTGTCTACATGCTTGCAGCCATCTGGCTGAAGCTCTCCAGATTATTTTATCTTGTGTTTATTTAAATATTTACATCTTTTTTTTTTCCCGAATAATATATTTTCATAATTCTTCAGCATTCACATTTCTTTCTGCATTCCTAAAATTTTAGACTACTGTTAAAAAGTGGAGAACCACACATGATATAAAGCTTGTCAGTCACCCATATGGATAACATTAAATGATATAGCATCCCAATCAGCTGAAGATCATTCTGCATTTAGAAACATAAAGCTTCATTAAATTATAATGATTTCATTATTGAATCAAACCATGACTAAATTATTTCAGGGATAATTTATGAAAATATGCAGTTAGATTGGAAGTTACAATAAAGTAATTGATTGGGATACTAACTTAAACAGTATAAAATTTTACTTTTTTTAATAGAGATGCTATTGTTCAATAATTAACCATTAATTATTGTTTAAGAAAATTAATTGTGCTATATGCAAATAAAGGATAATTGAGTTTCCTGTGTGATTTAGCAATAGTTATATATGAAATAGGGAATTATAATCTAATTTATGGAATTATCATGAAAATTTTGGACTGTGCAACTGCTAATTTGCAGAAGCTCTACGAGTGTCTATGAACTTAATATGAATCATCTATTAGAATAAAACTACTTTGAACACAAGGTTGTAGCATTATGTCCAGGACTTTTAAAGACCAGAGGCAAGGTCAATATCGTGGGCTTTAATCCATCTACAATGAAAACAAGGACCAAAGATTTGGCAGATATATCTGCCAAAAATATATCTGCGTGTGTCTTTTATGAGTCTTAACAGTTCTCCAAGAGAATAAAAATGCATGCATTTAAAAATAAGCTGACCCAGTACTATTTTGTTCACATCGAATAAACTAATCATGCTTCTATTGTGCTGGACTGCCTCTGAAGTTATTCATGTACCACTGGCTACTGGACTTTTTGATACAAGATTACCAATGGGAACGTACAGTTGTCTGACAATTTGCTAGTATTTACATAATCAATGCAGAATTATTTCAAAACATTTCTACAGGGACCCTTCTTTAAGTCCAAGACAAAGGAATTAGTTGAGTTATACATCTTCTAAAAATAAAATAAATGAGGCTGGTAATTTAAACACAAGACAATAACATTTAAATATCCAGACACTTTTAGTATCTTTTTTCCAGAAGTTGATATAAATGTAAGTATTTATTTGCTTGAACATTTTTATTTTTTTTTCCCTCAGCTTGGGCTGCATATGAAAAAAGTTGCTTTAATTAAGATAAAATTTCATGTATTATTTTCTGATGCATTTGTACTATTTCTTGCAGACACTACAGCTTCAAGACTTCCTTTGTCCAGTAGATGTTAATACAATGCAAAATAATATGAGCGACCAAATGCTTCAGCTTTTATTCAGGTGGATTTGTGTGAAAGATGGCTGACAGTGGAATATCTTGGAAAAGTTACACTACTCAACAGAGCAATAAAGTATTGTTATAATGTTCGTACCATTTATATATTATGATTTATGTACCATATATATATTATGATTTTCTGAGGATGAGCTATGGGTGGGGACACTTTGTAAAACTATGGCTGTCAAAGCTTTTTTTTTTTTTAGCTTATAAAAACTATAGGGGGTTGTGTAAATAAGATAGTAAAGGGATTTTTATTAGAATTAGAATTGGAGCATTTAAAGAACTCTGCAGAGAGCAGACTGTGTCATCATTCCTACTGAAAATTGTGAAAAATGAGCAGTGTGATACAGAACTGGCGCTCTCTGTGTTATGTTAAGATACCTCCCAATTTCTAGTGACCAGGTCACTGAGAGATGGCTTAGCAAGGCATCTAAAGAGGATATTCTCCAGCTTCATCCACAGAGAAGCAGCTTGTTATGGGAGTCAGGAAAGAAGTCTCGAACATCATAAATATGCTATGCTATGCTTCAGTTTCTGACACGCACTGTGGATTTCGGTGCATCTGTCACAAGACAATTATATTCCTTATTTATTGGAAGGGGGCAAGCTTCTTGTCTAACCACAGTAACAAATAGCTCTGTTGTCCCCTCTGGTAAGATCCAAGCATGGATGATGAGAGGATGTGTAACTGGCAGGCAAATAGGACTATTTCCTCAGAATATACTCGCAGACACCAGGGAACTGGGAAACAATCACCTCTTGAATTGGAGGTAGAGACTCCATGTCTAATTGCCTCTGATGGATTTTTCTTTTTTTGTACTCCTTTGGGTATTAAAAAGTGTTAAAAAGGCTAGGCACTTCAAAAAACATAAATAATTTAGATCATTTGAAAGACTACTTCTTTTTAACATGGATAAGGCTTTGGCTTGCTGCTCCTTTTATATCTCTGGGAGGAAATTTCTCTAATGTATTTTCTTAATTAATTTAAAAGTCTTTCAGTGTCTTTGATAAGTGTTTGTTACTTGTGTCTTTTCTCTGGAGACTTTATGCCAAAAGGAAAATCTTCTAGTTGAAGAACTGGATGAGAGAAAGAAAATAATTTTTTTTTCATAATCTTTTCATCTTATTCATGAGTAGCTGTCATTAAATGTAATAGGGAGTTATTCTCCCCACCCCAAAATCTCTGTCTGTGAACTTGTACTGTGTGAATCATTTTCATTGTCATCAAACACACCATGTGGCACAAAAAAAGTATCCAGAGATTTTACCCAGGACAAACAAGTCAACGTAAGGCAGTCAAACTACATTAGCATCATTTGCAAACCACAGCCACACAGTACTGACTTTTTAAATGGACGCTTTGCTGAATGCTAAGCCTAAACAGAGCATGAACAGAGCATCATGCTGTCAAGATGAGTCCTTTGCGTTTTGGAGCAGCATTCTAGTATCACAGTGCATAACACATTTTTCAACTCTTTTTCCAAATCAAACAGTGAATCAGAACAATAAAACAAACCATAAACCTTCCTACCCTTTTGCCAGTTGTAGTAGGAGCAGTGCTAGCTGTCACTGCTCTGTATTAATTATTTTTTTTCAATTTTCAGTCCCTTTCCTAGGTAAAAGCTTTGTATTTTAAAGGTAGGCTAGTCGGACAGTCCAAAGGGCTGACTCTAGTGAAGTTAGCTACATCTTAGCTGTCTTTAATTTAGCTAGCTCAGGTACTGATCACAGTGCAACAACAGCAATACAGAGGTTAGATTTCTCAGCCCTTGAATCAATATCAGGACTGTTATTGACATGTGGGATTCTGAGTGTAGATATGCCTATGTGCACTGCAGTCCCTGAGCAGTACTGCAGAGGATAATGTGGGTGGGAATGATTAAGATTAATTGTTTTAACCTATATATATTTTAAAAACTGACATTTTTCCAGTATATAGTATTATGAGGTCTGTCATGTTTTTTAATCTCCTTACATTTATGTTTACTCCTACAGACCTTAATCTAGCAAACGTTATTTTAAAGTGAAGATAACCCCAATGCACAAGATTATCATGAGTCCTTATTCTCCTCTCAAAAGTGTAGCTGAAAGGACTGAGTGTCTGACTTTTTCTCAGCTCAGAAAACCTGACATGGATACTAAACAAATGCACACAGATAGGGCTGGGCACAAAATGAAACAAACAAGGTTCTGTCTGAATACCAGAAAACACTGTGCAGGTGACGAGGCACTGCAACAGGTTGCCAGAGGGGTGGTGGAGACTCCCCCGTGGAGATCTTCGAAAGCTGCCCGGATGTGGTCCTGGGCAACCAGCTTGATCAGGGGGTTGGATCAGATGGCCTCCAGAGGTCCCTTCAAACCTAAGCCATGTAATTCTATGACTGGAAAAGTCTTCGTTTTCCATTACAAGCAAATTTTTTAACCTGATGATTTCTACTTCAGCCATCTCAATCTGTGCTTCCTCAGAAGCTGAGCTGTACTTCAGCTGTCATTTAGCAATCAGAAACATAACAAGTGTGTTGTGGTTTAACCCAGCAGGCAGCTAAGCACCACACAGACATTCACTCACTCCCCCATCACCACAGTGTGATAGAGGAGAGAATTGGGGGAAAAAAAAAAAAGAAAAAAAAAAAAAGTAAAATCTCATGGATTGAGATGAAGATAGTTTAATATGACATAAAAAGAAAGGATAATGATAATAATGACAAAAAAATAAAAAGCAGGTTATACACAATGCAATTGCTCACCACCTGCTGACAGATGCCCAACCAGACCCCAAACAGCACCCCACTCAGCCAAATCCACCTTTTTTATTGTTTAGCATGACACCTGCCCTGGTTTCAGCTAGGATACAGTTAATTTTCCTCCTAGTAGCTGGTATGGTGCTGTGTTTTAGGTTTAAGATTATGATAATGTTGATAACATGCTGACATTTTAACTGTTGCAGGGCAGTGGTTAGACTAAGTCAAGGACTGTTCTGCTTCTCATGCTGCCCTGCCAGAGAGGAGGCTGGGGCTACATGAGAAGCTGGGAGGGGACACAGCCAGGACAGCTGGCCCAGACTGCCCAAAGGGATATCCCATACCGTATGGTGTCATGCTGAACAATTATATGGGGTGGTTGGCTGGAGTGGATGGGGGGACCACTGCTAGGCATCAGTCAACGGGTGGTGAGCAATTGCATTGTGCATCACTTGTTTGTACCTATTAATAATAATATTTATTATTATTATTATTATTATTATTATTATTATTACTATTATTATTATTCTTATTGTTGTTTTGTTATTGTTATTATTGTTATTATTGTTATTATTTTCTGTTCTATTAAACTGTCTTTGTCTCAACCCACAAACTTACTTTTTTTTAGACCAGTTCTCTCCCCCATCCAACTGGGGGGGGTGGGGGACTAAGCAAACAGCTGTGTGGTGCTGAACTGCCTGCCAGGTTAAACCACAACATCATATAGTATGGAACATCCCTTTGGTAAGTTTGGATCAGCTGTCCTGGTTCTGTCCCCTCCCAGCTCCTTGTGCACCCCCAACCTCCTCGCTGGCAGGGTGGTATGAGAAGCTGAAAAGTCCTTGACTTAATGTAAGCACTGCTCTGCAGCAACTAAAACATAGGTGTGTTATCAGCATAATTCATATCCTAAAACCAAAACACAGAACCATACCAGCTACTAGGAAGAAAATTAACTCTATCCCAGCTGAAACCAGGACAAAGTGCCACTAAATGAACATTTCAGCATAGGTTGCTGAGGAAACTTTGTGTGAAAGCTCACCCCAGCATCATCCCTCAACAGGACCTTGAAAACAGCACTTGTCCTGGGAAAGACACAAACAGGAAGATCACTTGTCCCATCATTATGTGGTATCAGTACAATCCATTTAGTAGACCACAGGTTAGTATGAAGTTTGTGACTTTTCATTTTTGTATAAGAACTGGAAGTTTACAAGCTGCTGATAGGAAATGGGACCTGCCCGGTTAGCCATAGAGAAAAATGACATACTCAGATCATGATTCAGTATTTTCTTCATGCTGTGAGTTACTACTTATATAATTGGTGGATCCCAGGTTTGGTATGTACCATATTATTCACTAAAACACACAATCAAAGACTGTGAATGAATAACTGTACTCTATTTTTTTCCCCTCAGACTTAGTCTGCTGCCATATGGAGTAAGGAATATTAGAGGATATTGGATATTCAAAGCCAATTTTCATTTGCGCCATAAAAAGGCAGTTATGATAAATAAAATTTTCTATTAAAAAAAAAAAAAAGTTGTTCCAAGGAGGCATCCCTTGGATAACAGTACACGCCCTCTTATTAAAACATTTCTGAAGCAGAATTTCTGAAGCAGATTGTTTAGGTTGTGGGGTGTTTTTTGTGTTTTTTGCTTGGTTGTCTGTTTGTTTTTTAGCCATTTCTGTAGCCATTCATGTAGTACAAACTGTGCCACGCATCCATATAGATAATACTATAATTTATTGAGGTACATTATACTCAAAAGGAAAGAGATACAAATGTTCTGAATCTTGATAAGCAATCTAAATAGCTATGAAGGATCTCCTTTCCTAAGCAAACAAAACAGTACTAGATGGAATCCATTCCTCTGCCCCAGCACTCAGAAGTTTGTTACCATTGCTGAGGAAGTACATGAGCCTAAATGGAGAGCAAATTAAATGACAGTTTAAATCCTATACATGTGGAGGTGCATGTGGTGATATCAATGATTTCTATTTACAGCAGTGACTCATCTCATCTTCTTTCTGAAATACAGCTGTGAGAACTGGATCAGTACTGTGCTTCTCAACTGCAACATTATTTATCTTCATTGCTTGCACATCACGGGGATCCACTGGGCTAATCTCATGCATAGAGCCATTGTGGTTAATCCAGATCTACCCCATAACTATGAATGAAAGCCATGGCATTTTTCGTTATATATTTCCTGTACCATCTCTCAAAAAATCTGATGTCAACCATCTCCAATCATAACATGAATAAAACCACAAACTTTCTGTGAGGTTAAGAATAACAAACTTCTCACTATCAAGTCTCTGTAATCCTTAGCAGAATTCCAAAAACTTCACCTGCAACATCTGGAAACGTGCTTCAAAGCAGCACAGACATATTCAGTTCCTTTTCACCCTCTTTGGTTGCTCAGAGCAGAGAACTGTAGGACTGCAAGACAGAAAAACACTTCAATTCTCCAGGGCTTGTTAGCATGCCTGAAAGGGTATAGTTTATTGCTATAAAAGGCATCAAAATTGGGTTATCTTTTAAAAATAAAAGCTTAAATACCAAGCACTAGTGAAGGGATATGGTAAAGGTCAACAATAGAATGCTGAATGCAGTCACTGACAAGATATTCTTCAGAGTGCATGGCCAGCTATGCAGCAAAATGTTATTGGAATTTGGTGTGTTTTGTTCAGGCTTCCCTAGAAAAAAGATGAGCACGGCATACAGAATCCCTAAAGCAATATTTGTTTGTTTTATTATGATGGTAATAGACCTCTGCAATATTGTAATGTTCTTCATTTCCTTTCATCTCAGTTAAGGAAGCCACACAAAACTCTTATGAGACTGGCTGACTATTTTAAGGCCCAGAAAGGGCCAAGTGAAATGCCTCAAGTAACACAGTCAGTGGAGAATCAAGAACTGAACCAAAGAGCTGTGACTCCAAGTGCCAGTCACCTGCTGTAACCCAAAATACTAAAGAAACTAAGTCATCAAATAATTATCTTGCTTTTCAGTGAAGCTAACCAACTGCACTATTTATTAGCTTCACGGGAAATGAGCCTTGTAGAAAAGCAAAATATGATAGTTTTTTGGTTTTTTTTGGTCAAATCAAAAATGGGAAGTCTTTAGGGCCATTAGACAACTTCACATGATAACAGGGCTTAAGACAAAAAAAAAAGATCGGAAAACTGTGGATTTGCTGTGCAGAAGTGTAAGCTTCCACTGGAGAGAAAAAAAAATAGAAAAATGTTCTCATACACAAATTTAATTTTTTATGAGATCTCAAGGAACTAAGCAAAATATCTGGCCTTTTCAAACTGCTTCAATATCAAAGCATATCTAAATTTATCTGATCAACATGTCTGTTCTCTAAAGATTCAGGATATTTTCTTTTATCATTCAGCAGAAGCAATATCCTAATATCATTTATGTATCTTTGATTCTTTCAAATCATACATTATATTTCCATTAATTCAGAAACATGATCAAAATTTACTTTCCAAATTTATTTACACTTACTATAATTCAGGGAAGTCATTAAATAAATAAATAAATAAATAAAAACCTTAAGAAGATAATCATCTGAGATTTTCTACTAAATCTGTTATTGGACATCCTTAGAAGTGTAAACACAAACGTTGGTAATCTTTTTCACTCGTCACTCAGACATAAATTATACCTTGCTAAAGTGAAAATAAACATGATATATAGAGTTAGCAGCATTGTTTTTTTCACGTTTGTTTTTAAACTTCAAATTTTTATTTTTGTTCCAATTTCTGTCTGAATTAATTGCCTTGTAGAATAAAGTTATAAGAACTGTCAGGTATGAGAAAGGTATCTTAGTCATTAAAACTTATCTAACTAGAATACCAAGGAGGGAAGAAGATAAAATGTTTCAGTATGATGTATCTGTCATGATCGTGAATATGTAATTATTGTGCTTCAGTACTGAAACAACTGTGAGTCATTTTGCTGTACATCTTGCCTTGTGACATTTCACAAGTGCATATATTTTATTCCTTTATATAATATTCACATTAAGGCTTCTGAGAGTCTTGTGTTGACATAATACATATGGGAAGTTCACCATTTAGAGTACTCTAACATGGATCTCAGAAGACTAGTTTAATTTGCTGTCTAACACAGTTGTTCTGAGTTGTTCTGTGTTCTTCAATTCACTATTTATCTCCTATAGATCTAGCTCTAGCCCACCTCTAGCTATCTCTCAGCATGCCAGTCTGGCTTTTAGGTACAGCTAATATCAGCTGAGATTCATCTCATCTATGTTAGGAATCTAAAGCTAAAGTGAGTACTCTAGAGATGAAGTACTTGCAAAGCAGCATTCCACTTGGGTTTTGAGTGCCTACAAGAATGCACACTCTACAGGGAAGTCTGTGCCAGGGCTTGACCACCCTAAGAGTACAAAAAACTTATTTGTCTTCCCATCTTACCTGCTTCTAAAATGAGTCACTTGAAGTCACTCTTCAGGTACTTTAAAAAAAAAAAATAGTTGCCTAAATTTTAAATTTCTAAAGCTAGAGGTGAAACCTGCCCAAAGTTGCCAGATGCAGTCAAATAGGTTAGCAGTCAGATAAATAACCTCCTGAGGTTATAAGTAATATAGTTCAAGCCCTTTTTCTGTATAAGGAATTTGAATTTGCATTTCAATATTAGAATCATCTAGCCACTGGACTAATAGACTATTCTAAAGCAGTGAAGCAGTGGTGCTTTCTCTCTCACACACACACAATTAGAAATTACCTGATATTAGCATTAGGAGCAGGTTCACATTTAGGATACCCACTGAAAGGAAGAGAAAGTAATAACTGTTCTGAGTTAGGCTAATATCTAGGCATCACATGAAACTCTTCTTGCATTGTTCCCTTCTGGATGGCTATGGTAATTCTCATCCAAGCTGGCTACTGAATATATGCATCTGTAGTGATCCATTCTCCCTCCGTGTATTATAGAAAAACTGGGCATCTATGAAGGCTTCTCCATCTTCGTGGAGAAGCATGTCACTTAAGAAGTATGAATAATATTTTGGACCTCAGTTCTAAACCTATGTGTGTACTAGACACAGTGTTGTGACAATAAATACATTGAAAACTAGCTTTGGCCACAGATAATCTACACTGACATGTACATCATTGCCCATCTCTTGCATCTTTTTAATGCAAAGTGGAGCATGTTCAATTTTGCCTTTTCTACTACTTGAAAGCAATGTGTCATATCTGATAGATATGGCTCACTCCTCCTCATACCATGTTCCCAGTGGAGAAAAAATGACTATGTAACACGTTCTTTTGGTTTCTTTAATTTGCCTTTTTTTTTTTTTTTAATAACAAATGCGTGCAGAGTCCCATGCCACTGTATTAGAAATGATAAGGTCAAAGAGATGTGCCACATGCTTGAAACAGAAAACAAAGTTTGAGGTTATCCTCAGTCGCTGGGGGAACACATTCTATAGTTTTGAACTAAAGGCAGTTGGATAGTTAGAAGATTTTGCCATAACTGCCTTATCCATGAGGCACAAGCCATTTTCTGACACAAGCAGCAAAGTCACTGTTTAATTAGTTAAAGATAAAGAGCCTTAGAGGACTACAAAGCTTTTTTGTGTATCCAGTGATGTAAACATAGAATTTCCCTTAGAGTTATTAGAATAGACATGTTGTTTCTGCTCTGGGAATTATTAGAGATGCTATAAGCTCAAGTAATTAATGTGATCCATTTATAAAACTCATGGAACTGTTTTCATTACTGTTGAGACTTCTGCTGAGTCCTCTCTTAATTATGTTATACAGTGGTCAGTATCAAGAAGCCAATATGGGCTAAAATTTGTTATGGGTAAATATTTTAATACAATACTGTTGTTCCCTCTGCTGAATGCAGCTCCAATTTAAGAGGATGTTTATTCATGCGCTTAACTTGAGAGCACATGATTAAATCAACTACTTCTGGGTGTTACTGCGGTTATCGATGTAAAGATGTTTAGCTTCTTTGCTAGAGTGGTAGGGTTCTCAAACTAAAAAAAAAAAATGTTTAATGGAAACACTTGTCCTTCTTTGGGTAAGTTTATAGCCATTTTCTTACTTACCTGTCACTTGATATAGTACTGCAACTTGTATCATAAATGCTACAGCAGTTAATTACATTGTGTATTACACAGAAACAACAGCAAAATAAAAATGTAAATTTATTAAAATGATTACTCAGTTTCAAAAGACTTCATTCTATCATAGTCATTTAGTCATTTTTCCAGAGAATTTCTCCTCTTTGTTTCTCTAGTTTCAATTTCCAGTTTCAACAAGAGGTAGGTTGTTCATTGTGTTGCAGTTAGCAAACTTCGAGTATAAACATGATCCATAATTACCAAAATCAAGAGAGAAAGGGAAGGGAAGGGAAGGGAAGGGAAGGGAAGGGAAGGGAAGGGAAGGGAAGGGAAGGGAAGGGAAGGGAAGGGAAGGGAAGGGAAGGGAAGGGAAGGGAAGGGAAGGGAAGGGAAGGGAAGGGAAGGGAAGGGAAGGGAAGGGAAGGGAAGGGAAGGGAAGGGAAGGGAAGGGAAGGGAAGGGAAGGGAAGGGAAGGGAAGGGAAGGGAAGGGAAGGGAAGGGAAGGGAAGGGCTAAAAACTAGATCTTTCAGGCAAAAAGGAAATTTATACAACTCCAAGCAAAGATGTCAATGGACTGCCTTTGTGTTATTGCTTGATACTAGCTTCTTGATTCCCTAAAGACAAGCACTGTATGGCACCTTCTGAGGGTGGTAAGGCTAGTGGGAGCACCTCTGCTGCTCTAGGGAGCACTGTGAGTTCAGAGCACATCTGAAATGCTTGTATACCAATGCACACAGTATGAGGAACTAATGGAATGAAGTGGAAACTTTGGTCCTTTCCCAGAGTTATGATATCATTGATATTAGTGAGACTTGGTGGGATGGAGGGCTCTCAGCTATTCAGGAGGGACAGGCAGGGCAGCTGAGGTGGAAGTGTTTTGCTGTATGTACAGCCTGTTCCATTATCGATGACACGGTAGAGAGTCTCTGGGTGAGAATTAAGGGGACAGAGAGCAAAGAAAATATCATCAGGGGTGTCTACTATTTACTGCCCATGTAGGATGATGGCATGGATGAGCTATTCTGCAGGCAGTTAGGGGAAATCTGTAGATTGGTTGTTCTTGTCCCTATGGGAAACTTCAACTTCCCATAAAATGGGAACATCATACTACTGTGGTAAATAAGTTTGGGAAATTCCTAAAACATGTTGAAGATAACCTCCTGTCACAAGTACTAAGTGATCCAACTAGGAAAGGTGCCCTCCTAGATATGTTGTTTGAGAATAGGAAAGGCCTTGTGGATGATGTGATGTGATGGTAGAACAAGTCTGTAAATCTAAGCAAAGCCCTCGGAAGAGTTCTGGAGATTTTCCCAGGTGATATTGAAAAGCACTTAAAGAACAAAGCTATTATCAGGCATAGTCAAAATGGGTTCATCAAGGAAAAATCCTGCATTAGTAATTTAATGTCTTTCTATGATAAGGTCACCCACTTGGTGGGTGAAGGGAAGGAAGTGAACATAATATTTCTGGATTCCAGTAAGGCCTTTGACAAATCCTTCTGGACAAAATTGTCCCACTGTGAGATTAAGAGGTTCATGCTATGCTGGGTGATGAACTGGCTCAATGGTAGATCTCAAAGTGTTGTAGTGAATGGAGCTATGTCTGGCTGGTGCCCAGTCATTAGTGGTGATCCCCAGGGCTCAATTCTAGGACCAGTTCTGTTCAACATTTTTATCAATGATCGGTGGAATGCATCCTCAGTAAGTTTGCTGATGATACTAAACTGGGATGTGGTGTTGACTCTCTGGAGGGGTACACTGCAGCATTGGGTAATCATCAACAGCATGAAGTTCAGCAAAGGTAAATGCCGAGTTCTGCAATTGGGACAATGCAGATTGCACACTGGGACAGACTGAACATGGGTACAGATCGGGAGATGAGTGGCTAGAAAGGGATCAGGGGATGCCGGTCAACAGGAGGCTCAATATGAGTCAGCTACTGCCCTGGCAGCCAAGAGGACAAACTGCATTTTAGAGTACATTAAACCAGTTCATCATCAGCTGTTCCAAATAGATGATTGCTGCCCTGTATTTAGCACTGGTGTGACCTCACCTTGAATATTATGTACAGTTCTGGGCTCCACAATATAAAAAGGGTCTTAGGCATCCTTGAAAGCATCCAGAAGAAGGAAAAAAAAAAAAAAATCTGATAAAAGGGCTGGAAGGCATGTTCTACCGGGAGAAGCTGAGGACACTTGGGTTGTCTAGTCTGGAGAAAAGAAGACTCAGATGTGATATTGCTCTCTACAACTTCTTGAGGAGTAGAAGCATAGAAGGAAGTTCAGATTTCTTCTTCACTGTAACCACTGATAGAACATGAGGGAATGGCATAAAGCTGTGACAGGAGAGGTTTGGGCTGGACATTCGGAAAAATGTCTTTACCATGAGGGTGGTCAAACACTGGAACAGGCTTTCTAGAGAGGTGGCTGATGTCCCATGCCTGTCAGTGTTCAAGTGTCATTTGGACAATGCGCTCTATAACACACTTAAATTTTTCGTTAGCTCTGAAGAGGTCAGGCAGTTGGACTAGATGATCTTTGAAGGTTGCTTCCAACTGAACTATTCTATTCTATTCTAAACAGTCAAAAAATGGAGAAGTACCTGCCGCTAACATTCTTGGAAAGGTTATGATATGCCGGTGATTAAATGCAATTTGTCAAGATGATGTGTGTTAAAGATGAACCATTATGTAGCATGAAGATGCGGTTTCATATTGCATAAACACTTTGTAATCTTTCAATAAAATTACAAGGAGAAAAAGAGAAAACAAATGATAGAGCCTAAGAAGGGTGGCATCTTCCATTTACTTTATGTTTCTACTATTGGCAAATGCATGCTAGAAGTTATTGTACCCCTTGATAATTTTCTCTGATAAGAGAAAATTTTCAAAGAGCTGTTGTAGAAAATATTTTCTATATCTATGGGGAATCAAGCTGACTGAGAGCTTCCATACGCCCCTTCAGATATACGACAATTCAGCACCATTAGGAAACTGCTGACATTCATGGTTCTGTTTTAAGAATTAACTTTCCCACTTTTGTTAAAATGATGGACAAAAACGATTGCATTGAGGCCAAATGATGTGTACAACAAGTACTGGAGGAATCAAGTAAATCAATCTTCTGCTAACCCATAAAGGACATCAGTACAAACAGTCTGTTCTCCACCTGGGAGTGTTCACACTCTGAATGACTCAGGAGCAGGGTTAAGCCTTAACTGCAAACTTGTCAGTCTCTATTTCCTTCCCTCACATTCACTGTAAGTCTTAACTTTTAAAATCCTTTTCAAATTAAATCAAAGCTAACAAAACATTATCCGTGTAGCTAGTCACTGTCTTCCGTATTGCTCCCCTGTAGACACATAGAACAATAAATAACACAAATCCAAACAACTGGATGATATACAACTGAAGACACCAGCCTCTACAACATCCTGGTTATAATAACAGGAAAACAGTTGAACTGTACTAGATGCAGATAGAATTGAGTGAGTCCACTCCAAACTCAAGGACTCTGGAGCAAAACGCCTAAACTCCACTAGGGATTCTCATTGAAGGAGTAGGAAAGGAAAACAAAAGATGAGGCTGCTAAGCACAAAGGAGAATTTCTATTTCAATACAAATTCTATTTCAATATTTCTCAGTGTTTCAAGATTCTGCCCCTCTTTGTAAAGAAAGAAAAGAAACCACACTTCTAAGGCATAAAAAAAAAAAATGCAGAAAGAACCTCAGTGAAATAGAAAAATAGCAGCAAGACCAGATATTTAGAACCTCTTTGATCAGATCAATAGCTTGGGGTAGGTGATTCACAGTCCTATACACATTTCTGGAAACCTTTCTCAGCTTTCTTGTCATGTATTATCATTATTTTTTTTATTATTTTTGTTTTCTTCCAGAAACTTTCCCTGTAAGGAGACTTTTTATTTAAGTGCTCAAAGGCTTGGAGAACTCTAAGTAGAACAGAAAGAGGGAGTGTGAAAACCAGCTAAAACATTTTCTAAGTAATTTTATCCCAAAATTGCTTGGTTTGGCCCAAGTTCTTAGCCATCTATTTTCATCCTGAAAGCAGCTCATCTTCAATGCTGGTGGCAAAATTGTTACAAAGAGGAATTTGCTTAGTGTGCCTAATGTTGAGAACACCTAATGTTCTGAAAAATGAATTTGGAAAACTTCCCAGATTGCACATCTGTCTCTAAAACTTGCAAATAATGGACTGAACAGGAGAAGGGAGGATTAAGTGAACTCTTGCTCTCCTCTGCTTTCCCTCACCTAAACCTGTGTGGTACCTCTGGGTGACCTTTATCTCGAACACCCTCTCACAGTATCTTGGCCACAAGCTTACAAAAGTAAAACACCTACCTGACATGCAGATGTATGGATGTGCTATTGCAATCAGCTGGTTATGAGTACCATATGTCTGTGGTTGGAAAGAAGGGGCCATTGGAAGAAAACTCACACTATGATTAATTAGTAGTATGAGAAGTTTTTTTCTTGCTGCTGCTTTTTTTTTCCCTTGAGTTAGTGCCTCTCATCCTGCCTTGATAGCGCAGAATTAACACGATCACAGAATTTACACATGAACAGGATTCTCAGATCATCACCCCCTTTTCCTGTTTTGCAGAGATGATTCAGAGAATATATTTTCTTGACCTTCATCTACTTAACAGCATGACCAAGAAGTTAGGCCTCTGCTATTTGCCTTCTGGGACAATCCTGCAGCATAATGCATTTCAGTGTCCAAAAATGTATTCCCGATAACCAACCTAAACATTCCAGGTTTTATATTTCTCTCATTAGCCTTTACAGAAGACATCAGATGAAATTACTTATTTCATGTTTTGTGTTCAAATCTAGGCATAGAAAAATAATGAATTTAAAACAGATCTCTAGAGGACTATACCCAGTACTAATACTATCTCTACCTAATTGCCAAAGCTATTGAAATTATAGCTGGTTACCCCTCATTTCCAATTGTGAGTCAATGTTTCCACATGCTGATCTCCTTTGCTAATACTGCTTTTAACCAGTAAAGGTGCAAGTTTGTATTCTGGATGTCTGCCACAAGCAGGTACTTACTAATTCATTTAACATTAAAACTGGAAAAATTAGACAAAGGGATGAAAGAGAATTACGAGTTTTTGAAGAAACATTGGTACCTCTGATTTAGAGAACTCAAATTTTGTGAGTTGATTGAAGGATGTCTGAAACATTCAATTTTAACTTTAAAAAAAAAAAAAACACCTAAATTTTGGCTCAAAATAGAGCTTTCTTGTAACTTTTGCAGCATTTACTTTACAAAATGTATCTGTCAAAGACAGTATCCTCCCTTAGCCATGTGTTACCACTTTATTGGTTTCCTATTCTGGTGAATAAGTATAATTATAGCATACTATATTTTACACAAAATAAGCCAGGTATGTACAAACAGACAGTGTGGTATAGCAACTTTAGAGAGCTCAAACAATCCTTCCATGGAAGGGGCCAGTAACCTCCAGCCAGCAAATATTATCGCAGAGCAATAACCCTTCAGCTATTATACTTAGATCTATAATGCAGTGTCTGAATTTCATCTTGACTTCTACATGCTCTGTAGCTGCTTCTTGGAGCTTAGTTTCACATATTTTGTCTGTTATTTATTATCTGTTTCAGATTTTCATGTCCTGAACTGGGTTTTCACCACAGCTATAGGAGCTCTATTGTGTGGAGAGCAGTATTTGTGACTAACATAATGATGCAGTGTACTTTCATACAGGCTTGGTATGACAGCAAGTGACTTGAAAAGTCAGGCCACAGGGTGCATTGTAGCAGAGTACAGGCATGAGATGATAAGGAAATGGGACCAGGTTTACAAATAAGACCCCACAGCTATAAACAACTCCCCTGTGGTCAGTTAAAGAAATGCAGAGCTGAGCAAAACTGTTTCAGAAGTAAAAAGCAGAACAAAGAGCAGTGTCTAAGCTACATCAAACACACAATACACAGTAAATTTGGAAGTAACATGGACTTGTATTAGAGCAAGGAGGCATTAGAAGCAGTTGGTTGAAACTTTCTGGAAACGTGAGTATTTGGGAGAGTAGAAACAGAACTGAGGCATGGACACACTGGAGGGACTGGGTAGACTGTGCAAAAAGGACTATACAGGATAGAAACATTTCCCACTGAAACCTGCAAAGAAAATTGAGGTATCAGGACAATTTTATGCAGTTTAACAGAGCCTTATTCTGTTCATATGTTATGTTACAATCTTTAATTTACTGATCAGTGCTAAATCAATAATGATACCACATTCTTGTTTGTAGACTGTTATAAATTGATCATTTTGATTTATATGCTGAACATAGGTGAATGCAGCTGTTGCATCAAAGGGTAAGCAGTTTGGCAGAACCTAACCCCCCTTGTGTTCCAGTTTGTCCTCAGATATCAGAGGGACTGGGGGTGGCTGGGCTTGGATTCTGAGTGATGCCCAATCGGCCATAAAGTCCGGTCACATTCAATATATTGAATTACCACAGTCACGGGTACACAAACAGTGCAATACACATTCAGTCTAGTAGATTAATGACTGGTGTAGTTTATGGAAGCAACAGGAGCACATGTTCTTTGGGATTGCCAGTGATAAATACACTGTCTGCAAAGCACGTGCAAATACAAAGAATATGACTAGCACAACCAACTACATATGAGTTAACTTATGAAACAGCCCTATAGAGAATGTTATGTTTCCTGGAGAAGCACTCAGTATAACCAAGGGTTTGAATCTCACGTAATAGTCATCCTTATGGGGGGTGGAAGAGAGGTTCAGCCCATTGACTGTCTGATCTCAGAAGTCATCAATGCCCTCCAGAGTTGTCAGCGATGGTATCTTCCCTAACATTTTTCCTCTCTTGAGCCATTTTTATAGCATTTTCTTTCTTTTAAAGAGAAAGTAAGAGCCTGAGTAACTCTGGTCATATGTATCTTTGAGAAATTCAGAGTGCATGCTCAGCAAGGGGTGGCCACACCTTGGAGGCAGGTAGCCTTTGGGATTCAGGTGTGTTTGGGGATTATAATGAGATTGTAATGAGCAAAGTTCACCCACAGGACATGATTTTGTTATCAGTTTAGCTCAGGGCTGGTCAAGCAGACTATCAATTCCCTAATACCATCAAGTTTCCCATCCCTGAGGTGATACCACAGAGCCTGGCCAGTGTCTTCACCCCTCTCCATGAGCTCCATGCTACTTCTCTTACAGTCAGCACACCAAGCTCCCCTGGTTTTGCCAATATTTAATGCTGCAGTTTATGTTGCCAAGGGGACTACCATCTAACAGATTCCTTGCATATCTGCCGCATCTCATCCTGGAATTTTTGTCAACACCAAACCTTCTCTTAAGATGTGGACATACCTTCAGTCTCAATAAGTCACCTCCAGCAATTATTCCACAGCAATCTATAAAAAACAAAGTACACCATACTCTGATCAGAAAGCTTAATTCCTACATGAATGTTGATATTATTCTCACACTCTTAAAGCCAAGAAGTAATTCAGTTATGCAATCAAATTAAAGAATGTGTCCAAACCTATAAGTACCTTCATCATTAATATAATAAAATAAATGCTCAAATATTTAAGTAAAAAAAAAAAAATTTGAAAGAAATGGGTACCTAATTGATCTGTGCAGTTTGTACAAACTCGCTACGAACAGTTTATAGGCTGAATATGTTGTTCTATTTATGTACCGCATTCAGCACAATACAGGTGGATGGTCACATTTTTATTTGTACATGCTAAAGTGGATGACATAGTATTACTGATTTTCATTCCTTGAAAAAATTTAAAAAATAATAATAAAAAGATTGAAATATTCTATCCAGCCATGAAGTTCAATTAATGGCATGAGTCATTTTGTGTTACATGGAAGGTAAATACAGCAGAAGTAAACAGTGCACCAAAGGGAGGGGTAAAATGGATTTTGGATGCTAGATTGATCTCCATTAAACTGTTTGCAACAACTGACATTTACTAGCCTCTGAGAGATGAGGTACTACAATCATTCCTTTTTGAAAGTAAGAAAAATACCTGCTAGCTTATGCAAATTTTGTTGGCTTTTTTTTTTTTTTTAAAGGGGATCACTATTCACAGTCCTAGTACATTGAAATTAACTGACAACAATTATTGGAAAATGCATTTTCCTTTTAGCAGAAAATATTAAGAAACTAAAAAGAATAAAATGTGGTGTGTTTTGTCGGTGGTGGTGGTGGTGGTTTTTTGTTTGTTTGTTTTATAAGGTAAGCAGAATTCACTTGTGAAATATAACTTTACTGCAAGCAAACCTAGTGGTAGAAAAAGTCATGGTAAGATGAACAAATAATGATGTTTTTCTGTTACATTCTAATTTTCTCTCAGGCCAATTTGCTCTTATGGGATTTTTGATAGTCTGTTCTTAGCGATATCTATCATACCTGAAGGACAAAAAAAAAAAGGCCAGATGTTTGCCTGTAGACTTTGCAAATACTTGTGAGCAGTTTTTATCTTAAACTTCTTCTAATAGTTCAGCTGTGTAATACAATTCAGTGTCTAACATTGAATTCTCCATCTTCATGAAACAGCCCCCAGATTGCTCTTTTCTCTGCTTATAAGAGAGGAGGTGTTTAATATCAGATAAAATATTAAAACAGAATTCAGTTTATATTTGCTAAACACAGGGTTATTACAAAGGAATGTTATGCTCGTTTTTATAAAACAAAACATCAATTATAATAACTATAATAACTGCTGCTACTTTGAATTTAGAGACATACATTAGCTAATGTGAGACAGAAGCTGTTATGACTAACTACTCAGTACTCATTTTGTACACAGTAATTTTTCCAGTATAATCCTTAGTGTATTAAATAAACTTGAGAGACTTAGGAAAGTCAGTCAAAGATCTCTGATCTTAGATACTTCTACTTAAATGGGATCTACCCATTTATCTATATGCATATAATATACACACACAAATATGAATAAATAAAACATTTCATAGATGTATCTGAATATGGAATATTTTTGAACCATTTCCTATGAATGAGGCACTTTTACATGTTCCATTAAGAAATGAGCCACAACAAGATTACAGCCATAACCAGAGATGAATAATGGACTACTCTGTGCAGTTGCATGAATGTCTATGAATGTACAGATATGGGCTCACGCCCTAATGATATTTATATACATTGCACCATTGCATGAATTTTAAGTGTCAAAACAAAAAGCAAAACAAACAAACAAACAAAAAAAGGCAGTGTTTGCAGTGAGTTTTCACATCAGCTGTTTTGTGAGCCACTGATTGTTCATCAGGCAGTTTGACCTTCTCTTAAATGTATGTGTTGAGTCAACCTTGGTTAGCTGACAGGTTCCCACCAAGCCACTCTCTCACTCTTCCTCCTCAGCAAGATGGGAGAGAAAATACAGGGAAAAATCTCATGGGTCAAGATAAAGACAGGGAGATCACTCACTAGTTACTGTCACAGTCAGAACAGACACAAATTGGGGAATGTTAATTATTTTATTGCCGTTTAATAACACAGTGGAATACTGAGAATTAAAAACTAAAATGACCTTCCTTTATTTGCTTTTAACAAAATACTCCTCCACTGAAAAAAATAAAAATAAAATAAAAAATAAAAGTAAAAATAATACAAATAAAAATAAAAATAAATAAATAAAAATCAGTATTATCCAGAGATTTGACAAAGCTCTCTATGAAAGCATTACCTGAATTTCTACTTTTGGTCCACTCTATTTCCATTCATCTCCCCCCCCTTGCCCTCTCCCACCCCCCAAAAAAAAAGTCATTTTAATCTATTTAATTTTTTTCAAAATATCCTGAAGTGTTCCATAAAAACCTTCAAATGAATCATAAAAGACTCCCATTTAAGTATAATTTTTTTTTTTCTAAAACTTTGTAGAAGCTTGTCCAACTGGAACAATTTAATTTATAAACTTACCTTTTGGCACTCTTTATCTTCTCTGGACTTATTTTTCATAATATATTGGCATGCTCAAATAGTTCTCTTTGCCACATGTACAGTTTTCATTCTTGCATGCTTCCAATCTCAGACATGTTGATGGCACTTAACTACTAGATAATAAGATTGGCTCCTAAAACTAGCTGTTATTCAGTCCAACAGTGAAGCAAGGCCATCATTCTGTTCACCAATAACAGACATTTAATCAAACAGAAATAGCACAGAGTTGGGTCAATCACTACCATCTATAATCAGCACTTTTCTGTGCCAAAGCCTTTTTGTTTGACAAGAGTTTCAAATACACGGTACACCTGTTATCGACAGAAATTCCCTAAAGAAAGAGCTCCTGCTTTCATAGTGAGTCAGTAACTGGCTCTAGCAGATTGCCTTATCTGTGTATCTTCAAAATCACTATTCATTTTGCTACTTGTCTTAAAGGAAAGTTATATCTTATAAGAAATTATATCTTATAAGAAATATACATTAATGTTAACATGAATAGTGCAGGTTCAGTGCTATAATAACCTCTACCTCTCCCCAAAGCCATTCCAAGACTTTAAGTATGTCTTCAAACCAATTATTTAACTGTGGAATAGCGATTTCCTTTAGCAACCATGGTATCCATTATGTCCCCCAGGAACTTAATAGTTTGGGAACAAAAGAAAAGTCAGACATTCTATCGTATATCTTTCTTTAATAAATAGGATCTAATGATCCTTAAAGAAAAATGCAGTCCATGGGCTAAAAACAAAATTAAAAAAAAAAAAAAAAAGGTTAATGAACTATTAGTTAGTGACAATAGATGTGTTATGGTGCTAGAGTATTTATATAATACTTGAAAAGTACTGATTTGTAATAGTCATATTGTTTCTTGTTCAGCAGCCAACACACCCAGAACATTTTATGTGCAATTATCATGAAATAATGCACCCAAATTGGCCAACTGTTTGAAATATACTTAGACACAGATTTACAATTGAAGTTAATTCATTAAAGATTTTTTTTTCATAAGTTGATTTCTAAACCATGGCTCTATGATTAGTTCATAATTATTAATAGAGAATTTATTAGGACAAAATGTGTTTCTTAATTAATTTTTTTTAATTTACATTTCCACTCTCTGGAAATATTTATGTCCAATTTCCACTTCTGGAACCAATCCTGCTGTGAAATTGCAGCCTTCTGAAACATTTGGCAACTCAAAAATCTAGCTATGAAATTTTGCTCATCGTTACATTTTCCTCTTTTCCAATTTTACACTTAATTATAGAGCATTAAATCAGTCCTCAGTAAATGTATAAGACTGTCAGTCTTACACAGAGCAGTTCTTTATTTACCATCAGTGACAGAATGTTGGAACACTCAGAATGAATTTCTTTATACATTTATTTTTCATACCACTTACTGTAGAAAATGCAGAAATCCCTAAAATAGCTTTACAGTCACAATGCTTGGCAGTAACACTTAATCCAAATTTGCCAAGTCACCCGTATTTGATTCAGGTTTTCTTCAGCCCTGTATAAAAAACTTTTCTTCTCCCTTCTTCGAACTGTACCTCCCTTTCTCAGTCCCCCATCTTTTCAGCATAGAAAGAACTCTGGACTCATTTTAATGTTTTTTTTTCTTTTTTTTTTTTTTCCTCTCAGTTCACTGATCTTGGGAGCTATGACCCAAGGGTTATAGTTCTACTACAACTACGTATTGTGGTTTCAGTCAAGATGAAAAAGAAACGGATGGAAGACTGAAACGTAAGAACAAGACAGGGAAAAAATTTCCCATTTTCTCTGCTTACTAAAATACAAGAGGCTTTAAGATTGTTACTCTGTCTACTGTTCTAATACTTCCCAGGCAAACATTTTATATACTCTTCTCTCTTCTAAACTTCTTTGTAACCTACAGACAATGGCAAGCATACCGGGGGAATACTAAATCACAAATGCAGAACTGAATCTATCAAAAAGCACTGCACTTTGCCATTACCATTCAGAAACAATATAGAGGGTACTTATTTTTATGAGTAATCCATTCATCAGCATAAGGGAATTCAAATCTAAACTCCCATTTTCCAGTGGAACATGGGTCTATACCAGCAAGCCAGACAGTACTCTGAACAGAAGTGCCTTTCCTCATCCTGTTTAAGAAGTACTATGGTCCCAGTAACACATGAGCTATGGTATCAGAGTATTTCATTAAACTTAGTGATTAGGCTATTCAACAACAGACCAGGGACTAGATATTTGAATTGGAGCTCTAGTTACCACATCTTTTTATATTTTGAAATGAAACATTGATTGGATAAAACACAGAAATAATGGCTAACGGGCAGAAATCTGGTCCTGCAATAGTGAACAGCATCTAAATTTTCTTTAAATAAGAGACAAACTCTTTCAGTATGTCAATCAAAAACCATTTATTTCTACAGGAATATATAGGCAATATCAAAGATTTGAACCTATGTTCAAGAATGATTCTGAATATGTGTTTAATCCTGAGCAGAGAAGTAGCACTGACAACTATAGTGGTTACAGTTAGCACATAATAAAATGTGGTCATTGCATACTTTATTTGCTTCGGGAATCAGGCTTCCCGATTTTAAGAGAGAAAACTAAATCTTATTTCTCTTAACCTGTCCACTGCAATACACAACAGGGACAGTAAAGCAGATTTTCTTCCACCTTGTCCATCACCGGAGGAACAGACATTGTGCCTAGGTCACTACTGTACAGCCAGTATGTGCAACACCACCTATAATGCAGGAAGTAGGTAGTGGTACAACATATGAAGATGATGGGATGATTCACCAGAAGCATCGCTGTAGTTACAGAGATTTATTATTATGTACTAATGAGCAAAGATGAAAGACCGGATCAAGCTTCCAGCTGTAACTTCAAATCTTTTTAAATGCATCAGGAAAGGGGGAAAAGGAGATATATAAATATATATATCCTATGTATATATTATTTTTTGATGAATTGAGTATAGTAAAGGCTGTTGAAAGTATACGCAAACCTCATAGAGGACCTCTTCCAAATACTTCTATAGAGTAGTGATTCAGTTAATGATGTAGTATGCATGAAGAAAAAAAATTACACGTTGTAAAGGAACAGTAATGGCCTTGTAGTGTAACGTAATTATATCTCTGTGGTTCAAGGGAGGTAGAATCAGTTACCTGAATCACAGTATCCCTCCCCTCCATTTTGCTAAGACAGCACAATAACAACAATGGCTGAGGAGCGTGAGTATTAGGAAAACCATGGAAAACAAAAGAAAAAGAGACAGAAAATACAGCTGCTGAGTTTTTTCTGAATTTCCCAGTTACCAGACCACTGGACTGGAAAGCAGATCCTACACTAGTGATGGTCACACTTCTGCTGAGGAGACGGTGCTGCTTATAGTGACTCAAAGTAACTATATCCTAAATTCCCACAAAACATATCCCAACAAACTGAGATTGCTTGAGTTTCAATAACTCAGAGAATGACAGTATTGGATAGTACTGGATGGTGCTGGATCATCATTTTCTCTAAGTGATGAGTGGTGCTCCAAACAATTGCTCAGGCAGCATAGTTTCCTCCATTCCATTCAGTAAGAATAAAAAGTCTTTATTGAACACATGGTGTCAAAAGACAACTTTTTCATTGTCTTGTTTTTCCACACATCCATGCTTTTTCATCCTTTTATTTTTAAAAATCTATTATTTTGTCATATGGGAAGCAATTTGTCTTTCTTTTAAATAACATCTTGAGAGGACATTTGAGAGGAGACTGCTTACTTTGTGTTTGCTGCTGTTATTTCTTTTTTTCTTAGGTTCTTGATTCCCACAATTGTAGACAGTAGCAGAATTAACTGCTCAACATTTCTGATTAGTTGCTCAGAAGAATACCTATATATCAGTGTTCATAAAATTCTCAGACTAAGCTAGTTAGTCCTCTTCAGTGATATTTTAATTCTTACTACATTTTTCTGAAACACAATCTTATTTTACATGTCTTAAATAAAGAAAAAATATCCTCATAAAATTAAAAAATGTTCGTTCCATAACTATAAACTCTCCTAATGTTGCACAATGGAACATAAATCAATAAACTTCAAGGTGCAGCACTGCAGACATTAAGAAAAATATGAATCTAAAGTTTTCATTCTGATGATTTCCTTTTTATTGTTTTGTTTGTTTGTGAGAAAACACAACACCCAACACTTTATTTTCCAATTAAACATTATGATACTCTTCTAATGATCATCCAAGAAACATACAGTATGCTTTTGAAAGTGCAGGGATTGATAACCTTGCATTTAAGGAACTAGACTGAATGATTCTATTCTCAGATGTGCAAGAAGCAGTTCCTGTGATATTGAGCCTGTTTTTTTGCTTTCATATTTCATTCTTCATTTGCGAGATAGAAACTCCTATACCTCTTTTTTTTTCTCCCCCCACATTCCCCCTTGCCTACATAGTGCTACCTAGTTTGTGCAATAAAAACAATAACTCCATTCACTTTTTGGTGAAGTATCTGTCAGTGATCACAGAGGCAACCTGGCCAATAAGGAGAAGAAATATATTATTCGTTCAACATATTTTAATCATTTAAAGATCCTGATACAGTGTACCATGTGGATGTAAATTTATGTATAATTTATATGCATACTTTATTCATATGTAAATATATATATAAACCAATTAAAGTAATTTAAGTTCTATCATCAGTGTTTATTAAATACTAAATGTAATAATATTTTCTGATAATACCTCATTTTTATGAGAAGAATCATCATCCCTCAAACAGCAGTTTCAGACCCCAGCAGGAATCCAGTGCTGTAGCTTCTGCATAAACTCCAAAGAAGTAACAAGCTAAACAAACTCTAATTTTCAATATTTAGAGGGAATAGAGATATAACCCTCAAAAGTGCTTGTGAAGGTCATGAACAGCTCATAGCTGTCAAAACCGGAGCCAATATTTTAATTTAACAAGGGCCACTTCTAAAAGTGAGGGAATATAGCTGATCTGTGAATTACACTTTACTGAGTACCAGGAGCATTGATTAAAATAATCATTAAAAGTAGAAAGATTTCTAAATTAACATAGTATAACAGGCACAACCAGCCTGGTTTCTAAGATGAAAAATCCTGTTTCTTTGATAAATCATATTTTTTTTAGGTATCAAATATAGGCACAAGGGGAATTGCTTGAACTTTCATTATTACTTCGAGCATTCAGTTAATCATTGGCAATAATCCTCATTGCTAAAGAAAACAAATAGGTTAAGAATTTTTGTAATTAATTGTTTCCAGGACTGAAAGAAAGTATTAGGAAAAAGTGGTCAAATATTAACATTAAGGGGAGGAGAAAACAAGTTTCTGTATTAGCATCAATGCCACATTTAACACATACCTAACAACTAACTTGTCCTCCTTCTTTTCCCCTCGAATTATAATGGTTTACAAATACCTGTGTCCTAAGCTGCAATGCTAAATGATTCTTAGAACCTTTTCCAACATACCAGTCTATCAATACATCTCAGGGAAGTTGCAGAGTTGCATTCAATCCATGTAAAAAGCTGCTTGTGATGCGACTAATAGCAGATAAACAAGTTTTTGTTACCTTTGGAAAACAAGCCAAGAACAAATCCAAAACCTTGCAGACAACTCTGGGTTTAAAAATAAATAAATAAATAGATAGATAAAACCCTGGAGAAGAAACTAATGAATGAGAAACAAGACTGACATTCTTTTTCAAACCCGATTGATAAACCCATGCAAATATGAACAGTTAGTGTCTTCAGAAAAAAAAAAATCCTTCCAATACGAAAATAAACTCTCCAGTTTCTGCCTAGTATGACATAACTCCACATTATTGTTTTAGCTCAGATCAAAAGTGAGCTTTTTCAAGCCAATTTCCAAGTTCTCCCCACTTACTGTGCTATATTTTTTTGTTAAGGTGCAGACCCGAGCAGGGAAACTTCACTCTTATCAGATGAATCATAACTGAAAAATGTATTTTCGGAGTGCTGACCATGCTCCTGTCATTAGGAGGCATACAGTCTCTGGATCAGAAGATAACTAATTAAAACTAAAGTGCTCAAAGTGCATGTAGCACCTGCTGTTTCACCCTCTCCAGTACTCACCAGCCAGTCTTCCACCTACTTTACAGTCTATACACCCAAACTACATCTCACCAATGTGGCTGTAGAGATGACATGGGAGATCACATCAAAAGCACCACTAGCCTGTCAGTTCATCAGAAAACAGTCAGATTAGCCAGGTAAATTTGCCCATGGCAAAGACATGCTGGCCATTCCCAAACACCTTCTTGGGTCATTTAGGACCTCCTCTGATCGTTATAGCATTAAATTAAAAATAAATTAAATTAAATGCATTAAAATGGTAAAATACATCAGTCAGTGAAATTAGATAGATACTAAAAATACAAATTACAGTGCCCAAATACAATGCTCAGAATACCTTTGTAGAAACATTTGGAAATACCAGGAACGAAACTGAACAGGTAAACTGGAGAGGAGAATGAACTTATTCTAGCCAAAGAAAAAGTTATCCATATTTTTCAATAGAGAAGACTTGTTAGCATTTTTCTAGAAAGCCCTTAATAGGGAAGTCAGCAACAATAAAACTCCATTGTTATTGGTGCATAACGACCTTGTTTGAAATGTTGACATTCTGGTGACAACACATTCTACATAAATAATCTTAGCACAGTATTAAAGAGCACCAGACAGAAACAGCTGGGACTCAATTGCAGCTGAGACCTGGGTAGAAAGAGACTGAAGAGACAAGCTAAGTGAGATGCTGTTATAGGTCGGGATAATTATCCAGGGGGGATTTATACATAGACAAAGCATCTAAGCACCTGTGGAGAATATTCAGACTTGTTAGCATCACTGATAAGAACTGGTCTTGGGCAAAGAGGAGTTGAACAGCTTGTTCTTGTTTATCTCTCATACAAGACAGAGGTCTGCAGGCTCGGTATGAGAGGTTGCTGAAGGAGGGAGTCTTGTGTTGGCAGGACAGACCTGTTTTGGCAGCAGAACAGAATCTTGAAGGCCATGAGAATGCCTGGAGTGAAACATTTTGCTTCATCATTTGTAAAATTAATATGAAAGTTAATATCTATGAATATGATAATGAGCTTATGAGTACATGTTAAACATACACCCAAATCATGCTAAACATTACCCCAAGGGGAGGAACAGATAATGTTAGGATATAAAAGAGTGTTAGAAGTTAGTATAAAAAGTTAGTGTTAGGGAAAGAAAAAAAAAAAGAAAAAAAAAAGTGAGGAGAAAAGAAGAGCAGTGGGGAGAAAGAAGTTGGCAGTCAATGGGCTGTGCTCCTTCTCCTCCACGAAGACAGGGACACCTTCTTGGTAAGCTCTGTGACTTCACCTTTTTGTGAGGAATACCCAAGATAGCATTTTGCTAGCACTGTTATTATATCTTAGCTACATGTATTTATCAATGGCTATTCCAAATCTGTTATGTCTGTCACACTATTAAATACCTTCAACTTTGTGAAACTGTCTCAGTGAAAGTCCTTAGCAGGTCTCTGAAACAGGCAAACATTTGACTCTGACAAGTACCCTTTAATGTGGCAGCACCTATTATAGCTAAAGAATATTTGGTCATTACAATCCATGGTGCCTAAAGAGGATTCAGCTGATCAGCCACTGCATATACACTGGAGGATGAGCTGATGGCTCAGTCCAGGGGGTGAGCAGTCTGTGAGGTGGCAGTGGTGCAATACGGTTGTGTGACTTTTGTTCATCTTTGCTAAGAAAAAAAAAAATTTTTTTGCTAAGTTGCGAGGAAGTATGGGAGATGGAACTGTGCAAAACAGAATATGTGAAAACACACAGGGTAGTTGCTGAGATGGTAAAAGCTGCTTCAAAGTGGGAAAATACTGATGTGAGGAGGGATGAATTCCTGGGGGAAAAACGGAAGAGGAGAGGAGGGCAACCCAGCACCATTGACCAGCCTGTTCCAATGAGCAGCACAAGGTTGTGTTCTCTGTATTGGCAAATAAATAAATGCTTTGTATTCCTGTGCATGTTCTGCTACCAAAGTGACTTTGGGCACAGTAAAAGACACCCAACCAATAAAACAGTGAGGGAGACTTACCAGCTCCATGACTACATCAAGAACTTACATATTCTGTGCGCATAGGCCGCTGAGCAAGGCTGAATTTCCTCAGAACAGTCATCCATTTTCATCATAAGAGGTGTATGTTACTGGCCGGCCCTCCAACAGCCAGTCCAGAAGGGTGGTGCCAGATGTATTGCATCTGGGTTTCAGCGTGGTAGGACTTCACCTATCTCTCCTCATTCCTTCAATGCAAACCCTCAAACCAGCAAGTGCAGGCCCAGCTGCTCTGGAAGTAGGCTATTACCATTTGACAAAGTCAAAAAAGACAAAGCGCAAACAAGTCTGTTTTGCAGCTTCATATCTTAAATGTCTCCTGCCTCTCCTTCTCCCTGGCTGCTCTTACTCAAAATGAACTTTTGCATGGCTTTCTACTACAGACCACCTGATCAAGGGGAGATGAGGCCTTGCTGCTTCAGCTACAGGAAGCATTGCACTCGCAGGCTCTCACCCTGATGGGGGATTTCAATCACCTGAATGTCTGCTGGGAAAGCCACACAGCAGCTGTGAGCAATCCAGGAGACTCCCAGAGCGCATCGGGGATAACTTCCTGGTCTAGGTATTAGACAAAGCAACCAGAGAAGCGTTACTGGACCTGGTGCTCACCAATGCAGATAGATTCATTAAAGAGGTGAAGATTGGAGACAGCCTGGGCTGCAGCGACCATAATTTGGTTGAGTTTGTGACCTATATGGGCCTGGCAAAGAGCAAAGTCAGTATCCCGAAGTTTACAAGAACAAACTTCCAGCCTTTTTAGGACCTAGTGGATGAAATTCCCTGGGACACTGTCCTTAGGGCCAGATGAACTGATTAGAACTGACAGCTCTTCAAGGGCACTTTTCTTAGAGCACAAGAGCACTCCATTCACACGTTTAAGAAATCAAGCAGGGAAAGCAGAAAACAGGCATTACTGAGCAAGGACCTGCTGGTGAAACTGAGGTGTAAGAAGGAAATGCACAGGCAGTGAAGCAGCCACAATGTGGCATGGGAAGAGTAAAGGGATGCCATCCAAATGTATAGGGATGGGATCAGGAAAGCCAAGTAACAGATGGAACTGAACTTGGCAAGGGATGCAAAGAATAACAAGAAGGGATTCTATACATACATTGGCCAGAAAAGAAAGGCCAAGGAGAGTGTACCCCCTCTGATAAATGAAAAGGCAGGCCTGGAAACAACAGACATGGAGAAGGTTGAGGTACTCATCAAGTTCTTTGCCTCAGTCTTCATTGCCAGTCAGGCTTCCTACACCTCTTGAGTCCGTGAAACTCTAAGCATGGGCTGGGGGATCAAAATCCCACCCACTATGAGCAAAGAGAAGGTTTGATACTACCTTATGAAACCGAACAGGTACAAGTCTATGGGGCCCGATGACATGCATCGCAGGGTCTTGAGGGAACTGACTGATGGAGTTGTCAAGCCACTCTCCATTGATTGGAAAACTCTTGGCAGTCAAGTGAAGTCCCTGGTGACTGGAAAAAGGGAAACATCATTCCCATTTTTAAAAAGGGTAGAAAGGAAGACACAGGGAGCTACAGACTGGTGAGCCTCACCTCTGTGCCTGGGAAGAACATGGAACACATCCTCCTGGAAACAATACTAAGACACATTCGAGACAAGAAGGTGATCTGAGACAGACAGCATGGCCTCACCAAGAGCAAATCAAGCCTGACCAATCTGGTGGCCTTCTGTGACTGAGTGACTGAATCAGTTGAGAAAGGAAGACTGACCAATATCAACCACCTGGACTTCTGTAAGGTCTTTGACACAGTCCCACATGACATCTTGATCTCCAAATTGGAGAGAGATGGATTTGAAGGGTGGGCCATTCAGTGGATAAGGAATTGGCTTGAAGGCTGCACCCAAAGAGTTTTGGTCAATGGCTCTATGTCCAGGTGGAGGTTGGGGATGAGTGGTGTTCCTCACAGGTCCATCTTGGGATGGGTACTGTTAAATGTCTTTCTCAGTGACACAGCCAATGGGACTGAGTACACCCTCAGCAAGTTTGCAGACGACACCAAGCTGAGTGGTGCAGTTGATACAACAGAAGGAAGATTTGCCATCCAAAGGGACCTAAAGAAGCTTGATAATTGGGCCCACGTGAACCATATGAGGTTCAACAAGTCCAAGTGTAAGGTGCTGCACCTGGACATTCCCAGACATGAGAACAGACTGGGAGATGAGCTCACTGAGAGCAGCCCTGCAGAGAAGGACTTAGGGGTTCTGGTGGACAAAAAGTTTGACATGAGCCAGCAGTGTGTGCTTGCAGCCCAGAAGGCCAACTGCATCGTGGGCTGCATCAACAGAGGAGTGGCCAGCACGGCGAGGGAGGTGATGGTCCCCCTCTAGGGGGACCTTGGGAGGCCCCACTAGGAGTGCTGCATCCAGGTCTGGTGCCCCCAGCACAAATAGGATGTGGGGCTGTTAGAGTGGGTCCAGAGGAGGGCCACAAAGATGAGCACCTCTCCTATGAAGAAAGGCTGAGAGAGCTGGGGCTGTTCAGCCTGGAGAAGAGAAGGCTCTGGGGATACCATATTGCAGCTTTTCAGTACCCAAAAAGATTTTTTCTTATGAAAAAGATGGAGAGCAACTTTTTACTCAGTCAGGTAATAGGACAAAGGGGAATGTTTTCAAACTAAAAGAAGGGAGATTTACATTAGATGTTAGTAGGCAATTCTTCACTCAGAAGATGGTGACGCACTGGCACAGGATGCCCATAGAAGCTGTGGATGGCCCATCCCTGAAGGTGTTAAAGACCAGGTTGCCCTGGGCAGCCTGATCTGGTGAGTGGCATCCCTGACTATAGCAGGGGGGTTGGAAGTAGGTGATCTTTAAGGTCCCTTCCAACCCAAGCTGTTCTATGATTGTATGATTCTGTGATGACTCTGTGATTCTTTCCCAGATAAGTTTGTTACTGTGCTGTCCTTTCCCTTTCTTCCAGTGGAAAGGGAAGCACACAAAGATATGACCCCCTCTCTGTGCCTTTGTAAACCAAAAAGACCTCCTCTTCCTCACTTTCCCCTCATGAAAATTTATTTTCTCATTCCCTGTGCTTCTGCATTGTAATATGATTTAGTAGAGCACATGGCAATCCAGAAAGTTTTCTCCTCCTTTTTAAGAAACTATTCTGTGTCTTTACTAGCACCAGTCCTGGCCTCTGCCTGCTTAATATAGTCCGCTCAAGATGCAAAGGTTAAAATTAGTTTTGAGAGACAGTACATACATTATTTTTAGATTTTTTTCAGTAAGCTTCCATATATTGACCAAATCTGATGCCACAGAAAATTAAATTAAGGTAATTTAAATTTCATTTCTCACTCTCTGCAATAGCTTGGTTTTAGGAAACTTATGCCAGAAGATCCAGTCTTGGCTCCTCCATGGGATAAGCTTCCTGCATTTATCATAAACATTGATTAACAATCCCTGCCACTACCACCACCCTGCTTTTTAGTTTGCAGACTTACCACTCTTTCAGGATAATACACTGTTGTTGCCTGTGAGATGACTGAAAAACGCAGTGTGATGAATTACTGTGATGAATTAATCTTTACATCTAGATTTTTATAAATCTTGAAAATTGAAGGTTACCTAATTTTGAAAATTTACACACATAAATGACGCAAACAATTTATTTAAAAACAAAACAAAACAAAACTTTTTCCACATATTTCTATCTAGTGTTCAAATATAAAATTAGAAACATTACGTATGAGCAAGAATTTTTGAAAAAAATTATCAAAGACTCCTAGTATATCTTCTGGAGTATCTAACATTTTCTGGGAAGGGCAGACTGAGACCAGGAACTGAAAAAGCATTTCTGCTGCTGAGATCTAAGCCAAATAAGTATAGTACTTTTCTAGGTTTGATTAGGTTTCTACTGACAGCCAAAATATTCCTGGCAGCCAAAAAAAATGATGGTTTCCTTTAAGCTGTCTGGCCCTGAAGTAGACAAAATTATTATAATAAAAAGAAAATTAAAGGACTGATTCATTGAAGAAGTTTGGCTCGTGAGCACAGACTTGAGCTAAGTAATTCTGAATTGGCATTTATAGAAATATATTAGCAAATTGATTTGCTTGAGAAGCAAGCAGGAAAATCGGTTGTGAGGATAATAGTATAACTATATATAAAATAATTGATGGCAGCATCTAATGTGAAGAAAGGGCAGAATTAGGAGGAGCAAAGTTACATTATTCATTGCCAGCATCTAAGTTTGAGCTAACTGCATTTCAGATAAGTTTAAGTCAATGAGAAAGCAGACAGAGAAATAAAAGGTTCTGCTATGGAACCATTTGAAGCAACCTGACCTTAAAAAACAGATGTGAAGGAGTATACTGTTAAAGCCTGAATATTTTTTGGAAGTGAAATTTGAATGGATATGTTACAGTTATTATTGGTTATATGCCTTGTAGAAAGAAACCAGCTTGTTATAAATAAAGAAATAAATAAAAAGTCCTAGAAAACTGGAAACCCAGTACATTTTTTGCAGGAAACTGACATAAAAATAATAAATAAAGTAACATCTTAAATGGGTAAATTTTGATGAAATACAGCAAGACTCTTGACAAAATCCTGTATCTATTCAGCTCATTTTTCTATCTGTGGCAAAAAAAAAAAAAAAAAGCAGAGAACTGAATCTCAAAAGGTTCCTAACCAAGTCAATCTTCAGAAGTATCTTTAAATATTTTCTTAGCTTCATACATATCTATAGATTTCATTATATTCAGTGTGGCTTAAGCATGTGGGCTTAAGCAATAGGGATTCCCTTAAATACGTGCTGTGTTTGGCTAAATTGGACTGTAAATATACCTGTTGCTTTCCCTGGTGGGGAACAGAGAACTTGGCAAGATTGTTAATTAAGATCTACATTAAACTAGTCATCGTTTCCTCATCAATGAGGAAACGATTTCTCTCCAGAGGTGTTTCTTTTTTTTCTCTCAACAGAACTGCAGAGTCCAGATGACAAGTTTAGACAGACACGTAACATTTAGATGGCTCCCACGAAGACAATCCAGAGCCAAGCCTACTTTAAATGGACCACCTCAAGTTCCAGTAAGAGTCTGGTGATCACATCATGGCTAGTGTCTGCTTCTCATGACACTCTTTTCCTCCTAGCTAAGAAGGGAATATTTTGCATCTCTTTGCATACACAAAAATCTGAGCAGAACACTATTGTTATGCCTTCTGTAACACTATTGTTATGCCTTCTATGAAAGTACACAGTCTTAACTGGTTTTTTTAGCATAGACTGGTTCTCTGAAATATTTTTTAAAGAGATGAAGTCAGGCAGCAGTTCCTCACTGGAAAGAACCTGCCAGTACCAATGACCAAGTCATCTGAATGCAAAAAGAAGTAGGCTTTGGGATTCGTTCAGCAGCCCTCAGCAGGATGCTGCACATTCTGCCACATTTTGTGGAATGCAGTCTAAAACAGAAATTTTCTTCCCACCTGTTGTTCAAGAAACCACCATTTTGGTGTTGATTAGGTTTGGATTACAGTGCAAGCAGAAGAAACCTAGGTTGTCATTCATCATTTTTTTCAAACAAACAAACAAAAAAAAAACAACAGTGCCAGAGCACAAAACCAGGTAGTGGCAGAATATCTCATGGAAAACACTAGCTCTGTCTATCTCTAGAGAGAAAACACTCTCTATCTTTAGGCTGAATCATGAATTAGATAAATGTCAAAACCTACCTTATAGTTTTCAAAATAGAGGTGCCCTTGGAGAATAACGAATGTTGGGAATAAATACATTTGAAGTTTAGAAAAGTAGGATTTTGTGAGAGTAGAAGCTGTTTTGCATGGATTGGAGCTAGGAGTAAGAAAGACAAAACCCTCTCGCATAATCTGTACATTGAAGAGCTTGGGGTTCTTTGGGGATATGAGGAGTGATGTTGGCTATATCTGCATCAGTAAATATCATTCACGATGGTCATATTTTCATCCTGAGACCAAGCATAACAGCTTAGTTCATCCTATACAGCTCAGCTAACATCTTCCTAAAATGGGGTGTCATAATCCATTTTAGGATGGTCTCATAGGAATGCTCTATGGCTTACATTAACTCCAAAAATGGTATTGTTTAGGCTAGTGCTAATCAATAAGAATCAAAAATGTGCCAAGGATGTACACTAATGATTGAACAGTATGAGCCTGCCAATGCTTGGCCATTTTCCTGGCCTTGTTCAGCTTAACAATATAGATGTAGCTTCTATATTTATAACAAAATAAAGGAATACATAAAATAGAGCTTTAAATTCACTGCATTAATATTTAGCATTAATTTCCTTAGTAACACCATTTTTTGGCTCTAAAAGTTCCTGTGATGACCTGGGTTTGCCACTTAACCAATATTTCTGTTTATTATATAGGATTGTTGGCTTCTTACTCCATCTTTACTGTTAGGAACCTCCAATAAATCAAGGATAGTTAGAAAAAAATATGTTTTCTGTCATTAAGTCATCAGATTCACATTTCTAAATGCATGTACAATGCAGAAAACCCTTGAGTTTTATTTTATTTTTATTGATTTTTTCATATATTAAATGTAAGGATTTAAAAGTTTTTTGTGCTTTTATATTATTATTTATACATTAATATATATTATATATAATATATATTAATATATTAATGTTATATATATATTTATATATTATTATCACAATATTATTAGCAAAGTTTTAATTATTTTCACTTCAATTCTACATACATTTATATCATTAAAGTCTGAATAGTTTATCTTATAGGAAGGGTTTTTTGTGTGTATATTGCAATAAACATGCCTGAAAAGAGCATTTTTGAGCATGACAAAATAACTTATATCACTGATTAAAGGGAAATGCACATTATATGAGCAAACGCCCAAAAATGCTGGGCAAAAAACAAAGACCGAAAACTCTGTATAATTCAAGGCAGAGATTTAAATTTTGCCATTTGTCAAAGGAAATTAGTCTATTCAACTTAATGTCTTAGCCTGCAAATACATCACAATTCTTTGCTTTCCTTCTGGCTGCCCTGCTATAAAGTTTAAAGATCCATGTTCTTATAATAGTCATGGTTTCAACAAATATAGTCTCTTGTTTTTCAATGTCAAGCAATGGTACAAATTCATTAAGTAGTCCAATACATGAATAATTACAACTTCTTAAAATATAATTTTGTATGTGCAAATCCTGTTTTGCAAAGTGGACAATGTAGGATAGAAAACTATAACTCAAAAAAAATTTATTACACTTTCAATTCAGATATTCTCTTCAAAGAATGATACATCATTATTTGAATGGTCTCTGTTTTTCTTGGGACTAACATATTTGAGACTTTTCTCAGATATAGCAAATTGTCATGCAAATAATATAAAGCAAATAATCATGGCAATGGAAAAGGATGGACACCTTCACTTCAGCAGTAGAGGAAGTATAATTTCCTTGTTTGTTTTGTTGTTGTTGTTGCATCATAACTAATTTATTTGTTTGATGTTGAGCAAATGAGTTATGGTTTGGCTTTTGTGTTAGCCAGAATTTATATTTTAAATTATATTGGGTAGCTACAAATGTTTATTATTTTTTAACATTTATACATTATATTTAATAGGTCTTATCCTTTAAATCAGGAAAGAATCTCAAATACCAGTTAAAAGATTTTACCCTGCAATTTGTATGCAGCTACAAGCCTCTACTGCCATCCTTCCCCCTCTGCTTTGAGTTATTTCGGTACAAATATTGAATTTTCAAGTAATATAGAATTTTATCCTATTTGTACAGTCTACATGTCTTTGAAATGAGGGATCCATAGTCCAGCATATACATGACTGGAGTTGAAAGCTGGATTCTCCTCCCAGCATTGGCTTGACAGTTAGTGAAATCTGTGTAGGATTCACTGAAGCTTATTTTCTGCAGGTGTAAAGAGAAGAAAAATATCACCCATTATTTTCTCAAATGCTTTTGAGATTTAGAAATGTGAAAATGAAATGTTATTCTGTGACATCCACTACATTCTTGATATTTCTGTAATCTCTGTAGATAGACTTAATATAAAGTTACTTGTTACCAACAAGTAAGTATCAGCAAACCAGAAACACCTTCTATTATATGCATACAATATTTTTTTCAGACTGATAAATATTGAAGCCTTTGGAGATGTCATTAAATTGGGACTAACCAGAAAGTTTGAAGTCATTTAATCACTAATTAAAATGAGAAAAAAATATTTCTGTTCTAGATTTTAATCTTCTGTGACATTTTCATTCTAGCATGGACTTCATGGTTACAAACCAGCAGTCTGGTAGGCTTCATGTCATGTCACCTTATTTATTATTTGAGATAATTATCTCAAAAGCTGAAGTCACATTCCAGACTGGACACATAGGGAAAGAAATGTATTATGTCAGCAAAATTCACTCCCCAGTGAATGGGCTCTGTGTAGCTTGAACAGTCCTGATTCTGCTAAGCTAGGACAGCTAGCATCTAGATAGATCATGTTTCCATAAGAATATTTCCAAGTTGTCAAAGTGGGAGGTGATTCTTCTCCAAATTGTGAGAAACCCCAAGAAAACTCGATCCAACAAGCACCTCTGCTACTTCTTGTGTCATCTCTGTCTCACTTGTTATTCAAGAGCCCAATATTTACCTAGAGCACCAGGGGAAAAGGATGTAGTTAAGGACAAAAGCTACTCTGATTCATCACCAGCACCTCCCTCCAGCCTCTGCCATGGTGAGATGACAAGATATCAGAAAGGCTAATCCTCCTTTTCTGGTGTAGTCTGGTGTAAGCAGTCCAGGCTCACTGGTTAGGGAAAAAACAGTTTGGAAGCAAGACTGTAAGTGGCAGCAGGAATCAGGGGAACTGTTGGAAACAGTGCTGCAGAGGAAGTGCACATAAGTGGAAGGAAAATGTTCATCCTCTCTTAACCTGTACTAGACACATCATGGAAAAAGTTTGGGTGGCAAAGCAGTGGACATAATAGTGCTGCAGTGGACTTAACAGTGGAGCAGACATAACTCCAAAGGAGACTGGATGGCAGCACAAATAGTGATGGGTTGCAGCAGCAGTTGCTGGGAGGATCACCCAAGTAATAACACAAAAAAAAGGGTCCCAACATTGAAAACAATAGTTCTTAGAGATATTAAGTTAGAGCTGATGTTACCCTGTCAGAAAGATTAATTAAAATCCATTACCAATTTTTCATTTAGCTCTGAATTTAATCAGTAACCTTTGCCACATTGTGGATATAATATTCTTTCAATTCAGCCATGAAGTCAGATTCTAGTGTGGTCCTAACCAAAGCAGACTGAATATTTAGGAATGCCACTGGGTAAATGTTGGCAGATATTTTGATACACATACACATCTTTAACAACTGGTATCCACTAAAATAACTAAATAAAATAAAATAAAATAAAATTTCACTTTTGAAAGAGATAAAAGCATCAAATGAAATATTGATTTCATAATCATTCAAATCGTTTGTGAATAGGTTTTCATCTACTTCTTGTCCAAAGTTTGTTGGATACTAAGATGGCATTTTCAGAATATAAAGCTTCCTCCATCATATAATCAAATTTGTGCCTCCTCCTCCTCCTGGCCCTTAATAGGAAGTCATAATCTCCTGTTTGTGACATCATAAAGCAATTACATGACACAAATTGCAGCCACTTGTAATGATACTGTTTGTTAGGAAACTGTAAAACATTCAAGTATACGTGGAATTGACTTTAATTAATTAAACTTTGTCAGAAGAATAACTTTTTAATACACAAAGCCCACAGCATACAGGACAATGCAGTGGTGCTCTTCTAAACAAAGGCACTTCATGTCAAATTAATTTACTCTTAAAGATATTAATAACTCTCCCTGCTGTACCTCATTATATTTTTCAAACCAAGCCAGGGTGGGAGGGAAAAAAAAAAAAAAAAAAGCGAACAAGGCTAACATCTACTCTCATAAAAATTAATGATTATAAAAACTCCCATTGTGCCACAGAATAGATATAGTATAAGGAGATTAATGGGACATGAACCCTTTCTCCCTGATATTGCTGTTTTCAGAGCTGGACCATCTCATCAGCAACTAAAGATCTTTATTAAAAACATCCGATTCACTTATGTGAATAGAGCTGGAGTCTCAGTTCATTCCCCAATGGACTTTTAAATCATAACAAGTAGAAAATGTGTGAAAAAGTCAGGTGGAATTCCCTCTCTCATCCAAAAGCACACCTCATCTTTCAAAAATTTTGCTTTTTAAACAGGTCCGCTTCTCATATCAGTAGCTTACCGTGTTCAGTTTCATTCTTTCACATACTTATGGGTGACATGTGCCAAACCCTACGCTAAATCATTTATTAAACTCATAAATATTTATCTTATGATTCACACAAGGTCCCCATTTTCTCCTTTATGTTGTTCTTTTACACTGTACATAAGACAGAAAAAATCAGTCCCCAGAGCCACACAACCTAAAGGCAATGAAATATGAGACACAAGTATAGTAGCTTTCTTTGATAGGAATAGGGTAAATAAACTAAGAAGCAGGAAAGATAAATGTGTTTCACTTTTGGGTCACCTACACAAGGAGTCCCAGAGAAGTCTACAACAGCTGTCAAAGGTAACCAATAAATCCCTTGTACCTTAATGCCTTCTGCACAGACTTCTTATTGTACACAATTCCTGCTTAGTTTATGAGTAATGAGTAATGTTTGATTACAGACCTAAAATTAACGTCATTGAAAGTCAATATCATTTTGGTTCCCAAGTCAGTAAAAAGCAAATGTTAGATTTGTATCACCCTGCACAATTGCAGTTCTGTGCAAGTCCCTCGCCTTTTTGTCCTTTTTATTGAGCGAGGCAGGAATTCTGTGGGAAATAAATAAATAAATAAACATAAGTGCATATTTAGAATCAATAGCACCATATATGCCCAAAGTTTCTGAACTGAAAGTGGGAAATGGCCATATAGATATGATTTTTTTTTCTGATTTTTGACTATTTTTCTTTACAATTTGTATGCCTTTGATCTGTGGCAAGTAGGTTATTAACCTACAGAGAGGATGTGGTTCTGGTTCCACACTTAATTTGTGAAGCCAGATCCAGTTTCAAAGGTGTTCTGCTGTGAAGAAGAACATCACTCCCATGCTACCTCCAAAAGAGAAACTAGACCTGCACATGAACTTAAGGAACAGATTCGAGAAGGTAAACTGACCTGTCTGGTCCTACCCTTGTCCTTTCCAAACTCAACCCCATGCCAGCTGTTCTGACAAGAATTGTTGCAGTAATTTTTGCATTTCAAGTCTACTTTTTTTTTTTTTTTTTCTTGGTTCAGTATTGTTTCATTAGGAAGCTAAAACTTCCCTGGGAAATGTAACTCAGCATGGAAACTGTTTTTTAAAGTGCATAACCAAAAGCAATGAAAATACATATGACAAAAGGCATTTCTCAAGCTTAAGAGCTTTTTACTTTCTAAACGTCAAAAGTTCAAATAATTCTTAACAGATGAAAGGCTCTAGAGAATTACCAAAAGTACATACAGAAAATAGAAATAAAAATGAATACAAAGTTAACGTAAATCGGTAAATAAATAAAAAATAAATAAATAGAGCTAAGTACTAAGTTTTCTTGTTGCTACTCTAAAGACTGAAATTAGATTAAACTTCAAAACACAATTCAATTTCATTATGAAAATCAGGTTGTCTGCCTTGCATAATGACTTGATTGCATTGCCTGTGGTGAGGTGCTGAGCAGCTCTATTTTCGACAGACAAAAAATAAATAAATCGGTTCCACATCTAGAAAAGCTTTACGGACAACTGAAGGACAAATAAAAGTACAGAAGAGAACCAGGGCTGAGCCCCTTCATGAAGGCCCTGTGAAAAATACATACTAAAACCACTCCAGTTATTTTTAACATAAATAAAATAAAATAAAATAAAATAAAATAAAATAAAATAAAATAAAATAAAATAAAATAAAATAAAATAATAAAATAACCATCCTGTTGCAACCTATATTAGAAGAGACAAATAGACAGACAAAACTGTCTGTTATGGACAGTTTTGATTTCAATAGATATCACCAGTACCCTATACTGGAACAAGGGTCTGTAGCCATGCAGAGTTTTGTCATGAAAGAATAACGAGGATGTGTCTGTGAGCAGATGAAGACAGGCAGACAGTTCTATAAAAACAGCTACAACTCTTTTAACAAATAGATCGTTCTTATTCCATTAAATGTCTGCCATGTATCATTTATTTTATTAATCTTGCGCTGTATTTCTTCCACCCTGCATTCTTCATATTTCATTTCATTTAATCCTTGTGCTAGTGAAGCAGTCAAAAGTTTCTTTAGTCAAAAAATACTGAGTAATAGAAACATTTACTTTCTCTGAAAAAAATATTAAGCCATAGGTTATTTCCAGACTACAAGGAGCTGATAAAAAATACCGTATTAGAGAAGATAGCAAGACGTAAGTGATGACACTGGAATTTAAAGTGAGGGAAGAGACTAGTAGCAGGTCAACCACCTGATACCTTGCATGCAATAAATAAGCATTGTCAAAACCCTGTGTGCTATCCAACTAATGGAAATCATTGGCTCGGATTAAGAAACATAAGGGCTTAATTGGAACTGTGTGTGATAGTATCACACTGTGTGTATCACAGCCACTGTGTAATTATTTTAATTTTTAATTTTTAATATTAGATAAAAATAATAACAATAAAAAAGAAAGATTAAATGTTTTTGGAGAAAGAGCATAGCTATTGCTGTCTTGTCTCCTCTGTCTGCAAACACGAAGAGAAAGTTGGCCAAAGGTTATGCTGAGCCAGTCATTAAGCCATACAATTTACACACATACTCAGAAAATATTCAAGTTGTGCTTCCCAAAAAGCACAACCCACATACATTACAGGCCTTAGGAAAACTTGTGCAAACATAGAATCATCATAAAATCATAGAATGGCTTGGGTTGGAAGGAACCTTAAAGATCACCTACTTCCAACCCTACCCATAGTCAGGAATGCCACCACTAGATCAGGTTGCCCAGGGCTTCATGCAGCCTGGCCAAGAACTCCTCCAGGGATGGGGCATTCACAGCTTCTATGGGCAACCAGTTCCAGTGCTTCACCACCTGCTGAGTGAAGAATTGCCTCCTAACATCTAATCTAATTCTCCTTTTAGTTTAAAAACATTCCCCCTTTTCCTATCATCTGACTGAACAAAAAGTTGCTCTCCATCTTTTTTATAAGAAAAAATCTTTTTGGGTACTGAAAGGCCACTATGAGGTGTCCCCAGAGCATTCTCTTCTCCAAGCTGAACAGACCAAGCTCTCTCAGCCTGTCTTCATAGGAGAGGTGCTCCAGCCCTCTGATCATCTTCATGGCCCTCCTATGGACCCGTTCTAACAGATCCACAACCTTCTTGTGCTGGGGGCACCAGACCTGGATGCAGCACCCCAAGTGGGGCCTCACAAGGGCAGAGCAGAGTAGAGGGGCACCATCACCTCCCTCGACGTGCTGGCCACTCCTCTGTTGATGCAGCCCACAATGCAGTTGGTCTTCTGGGCTGCAAGCACACACTGCTGGCTCATATCAAACTTTTTGTCCACCAGAACCCCTAAGTCCTTCTCTGCAGGGCTGCTCTCAGTGAGTTCATCTCCCAGTCTGTTCTCATGTCTGGGAATGTCCAGGTGCAGCACCTTACACTTGGACTTGTTGAACCTCATATGGTTCACGTGGGCCCAATTATCAAGCTTCTTTAGGTCCCTTTGGATGGCAAATCTTCCTTCTGTTGTATCAACTGCACCACTCAGCTTGGTGTCGTCTGCAAACTTGCTGAGGGTGTACTCAGTCCCATTGGCTGTGTCACTGAGAAAGACATTAAACAGTACCCATCCCAAGATGGACCTGTGAGGAACACCACTCATCCCCAACCTCCACCTGGACATAGAGCCATTGACCAAAACTCTTTGGGTGCAGCCTTCAAGCCAATTCCTTATCCACTGAATGGCCCACCCTTCAAATCCATCTCTCTCCAATTTGGAGATCAAGATGTCATGTGGGACTGTGTCAAAGACCTTACAGAAGTCCAGGTGGTTGATATTGGTCAGTCTTCCTTTCTCAACTGATTCAGTCACTCAGTCACAGAAGGCCACCAGATTGGTCAGGCTTGATTTGCTCTTGGTGAGGCCGTGCTGTCTGTCTCAGATCACCTCCTTGTCCTGCACATGCCTTGACATTGCTTTCAGGAAGACCTGTTCTACGTTATTCCCAGGCACAGAGGTCAGGCTCACCAGTCTGTAGCTCCCTGTTGTCTTCCTTTCTACACTTTTTTAAATGGAAGTGATTTTTTCCAGTCACCAAAAACTTCACCTGACTGGGTGACTTTTCAAACACAATGGAGAGATGCTTGGGCACTACATCCCCCAGTTGCCTCAGGACCCTGGGTTGCAAACATGGACCTCAGAAATTATTTTCAGCTGATAACTCTCAGATATCTTGTCCTATTAATATTATTCAGTGTTAAAAACTCTAGAGTGTTCCCAGGATATTTATTCCAGTACAATATTTTGCTTACAGTTCAAATATTTTTCCAAATATTTCAGCGGATTTTTTTCTTTCCTTTTTTCTTTCCTTTTCTTTCCAAAATAGATTACTTCTTGTCTTGCATACCATTAATCTGCTAGTAAAGCCACCTCTACTTTACAACAAATTATGTGTAACTCTGGTCACTAATCACATCTTATTAAATACCTCTTCATTCCACTAAACATTCACCATCTCAATCAATTTTTTATGTCATGTTATCTCAACCATCTCGTGTTGGTGTGTATCATTCTTGAAGTTCATTCAGTGCCCAGAAGAGAAAGCATTTCTGTGACAGACTGTCCAGTACTGTACAGGGCACTGGTATCACTTTACAGATCCCATATGAACATTTCATTGTTTCTGCTAATCTACAGGAACTAATTCTTTGTTCTGTGTTGAAGAGCTCTGTATTATTTTCATATTGTATCCTCAATCTATTAAGACATGCTTAGTTCTAATCCTTTCTCCAAAATAACTTTCCTAATTCCAGGTAGTCTGAAACATCAATAGCGTGCACTGGTCCATATTTCAAATGATTAATAAAAGTTTTTAACAACAAAAGATCAGGATGCTCACACATTGCCATTCTGGAAAAAAAAAATGCTGAAAACTACTGTCTGTATATTTGTCTAACCACTTTTGAATCCATATATAGTACTTTACTCAAGAACATGTTTCAATAGCATACTTATATGTAAGCTGAGTGAAAAAGTACTAAAAGCTTTTTGATGCTAAGATAACTACAGTTCATCTCTGCAGAAAGATCACTTTCCTTCCAGAATTTTCAAAGAAATTGAAGATAAGCATCTGGTTTATAATCCCCATCTCCTTTTCCCTTTTTTACCTCTTAAAAGATGGACACAATATTTGCCTTTTTCTAACCTTCTGATATTTCCTATACCTTTCAGAACTTATCAATGAGAACTTATCATTGAGAACTCTGAAATTGCCTCAGCCAGTGCATTAAAAATCCTAAAATGAAAGAGTTCTATAAGGTCCTAATTGTTGTGTTATGGACAGTATGAGAAATTATAAGAAGGCAAGGCAGGGAAAGGCAAGGCAAAAAAGGGGGGGGGAAGGGAGGGGAAGGGAGGGGAAGGGAAGGGAAGGGAAGGGAAGGGAAGGGAAGGGAAGGGAAGGGAAGGGAAGGGAAGGGAAGGGAAGGGAAGGGAAGGGAAGGGAAGGGAAGGGAAGGGAAGGGAAGGGAAGGGAAGGGAAGGGAAGGGAAGGGAAGGGAAGGGAAGGGAAGGGAAGGGAAGGGGAGGGGAGGGGAGGGGAGGGGAGGGGAGGGGAGGGGAGGGGAGGGGGGAGGGGAAGGGGGGGAGGGGAGGGGAGGGGAGGGGAGGGGAGGGGAGGGGAGGGGAGGGGAGGGGAGGGGAGGGGAGGGGAGGGGGGGGGAAGGGGGGGAGGGGAAGTGGGGGGGAGGGAGGGGAAGGGAGAATACCCCAGTCCTGTATCACTACATTAAATGACAGATTAGCTTAATTTCTACTTTGTGATAGGGTCTGGCACTGATCATTAACAGCAAGTCATGACCACAATGACTCACTTAGAGCTACCCACATGCAAATTGGGCTACATAGAAGTATGATGGAAGACAAAAAAAAATCAGAAAAAAATACGTTGAATGAAGTGTTGCATTTTTAAGATTATATCCTGATCTATTGTAAACCTGATAGCAGGACTGAATAACCACATCTTTAAACCAGTTTGTTCAATTTGCAACTTTTTGCTTTTTGTTCACCCGAATCACAGACTTTGCTACATAAAACAAATTGTTCCACAGTCACAGGAGCTGATGATGCCAGGTTTGTCTGGATTCATGTCTTTAGTTAACTAATGCTGTGATTGCAACTTTTCTCAAAGTTGAGGCTGTCTCACATGTGAATGCTCTACTGTCCACTGTCAAAGTCCACATTACAGCCCCAGCAGTGAGCAAGATTCTTGGCATTTTTTCCTCCTCCTGCCCACAGTTTTCACAGGATTTTTGTGACTTCAGGAATTCTTTTCACACTAAAAGACTAAATCAGATCATTCTGCTCTCATTAACTAAAAAGAGAACTAAGAGAGAGTGAATTCTGCAGTAAAGACAGGTGACCCAACCACTAGAATATATTTATAATGGATCGAGATGGTTTGATATTTTTCTGAACAATTCCTAGATTTTCTCCCCTAATCACGAAGGGCATTTTAATAGGAAAAGGCTTTCTGACACAAAAGTCAAAGATGGCTATAAAGCAAAAAATCTCACATTTTAGCAGAGCTGTTTTTTCCTTGCCCTAGCTTTCACCTTCAGTGTCAGCAAGCAGAGAGAAAGAGAAGATGTGGACACCTGAGGACTTGTCAGCTCAAAATCTTCAAACTAAATTTGATCAGTTCCTTCTGTGAGTTAATAACATGGTCTGTGGGAAATACCAAAAACAAAGTTGTGCAGACAGAGGCAAAGCTGGGATAACACAGCAATGTGTTAACACAGCAAGACAGGGGATAACACAGCAGTGAGTTAACACAACAAGATAAGACATTCAGCAGATTTTGTTACTGAATACAAGATTTGGAAATGCAAGATAGAGAGTTAGAAAATCAGCCCACATCTCACAAACATTTGCCATCTATCATGCATGGAAAGGAAACACAGATTTGGGTACATGCGATATCAGATCCCCACATGATTATATCAAAAAAAGCTCTGCAGAAAACTGTGTAAAATGGGGAACTGATATGGAATTCACTTTTCACTGAGTTTCAGAGAAAGAAAGACAGAAAAAGAGAGAGAAAGAAAAAGAGAGAGAGAGAGAAAGAAAGAGAAAGAAAAAGAAACAGAGAGAAAGAAAAAGAGAAAGAAAAAGAGAGAGAGAGAGAGAGAGAAAGAAAGAAAGAAAGAAAGAAAGAAAGAAAGAAAGAAAGAAAGAAAGAAAGAAAGAAAGAAAGAAAGAAAGAAAGAAAGAGAAAGAAAGAAAGAAAGAGAGAGAACTCTCGAAGTGGTGAAATATAAAATTTATGCTGCCTGTAAGAACAATTTATAATGGTAATGGGTTATTGCTTATGTTGTGATCTTGTCATTAAAACATCCAAATTAAAAAGTATAATATCTTGTTCTTTTTAACTGTCTGATAAAGTAGCCTGTTTACATTTGAGAAGATGATTCTTTTTCTTTTACCTGTTAAAGTCTTGCATTTACCCGAAAGTTCTTTTGATGCAATTTGGAACGTGATTTTTACATCAGTCACTATGCAACATTAGTTCCTCCTGCAAATACTCACAACACTTGAAAATCTTGTTTTGTGAAATACATCAGGCTACATGAAAAATCAGGCTGCAAGAAAAAATTCAAATTAAGCAAGCATTCTCATGCTCTAAGGATTGCAGGGTGAAGGTGAACTTGTTCCCACCCAAATGATGGGGTCATTCAAGGACTATCTGTGGGAATTGCCCCCCTCCTCCGCAAACTGCTAAATTGTGACCAAACATTGGGACATTTCTGATTGACACCAGACAAAAGTATGCTAGGGACAGTGATAACAGTTTACGAACATGATCAGTGCTCAAGGTCTGTCCCCTGACTATGTTTGGTTTACTGCTATAGAGGCAGGCACAGCCTAATGAGGAGTTAATGCAGACCAGCTGGGTACTATGATTTCATAGCCTCCCGTACTGTATACTAATTCTCTCAGTAAACAAACCTCAGCTAGGGAATGAGGACCAAAATCTGTTTTACAGGAGATAAGTAGCACCAGTGAATTTTCTGATGGAGAATCTATGATAAAATTGACTAATGACATAGAACAAAACCTGAATGTTACATTCAAAACTGACAACATTTCAAATCAAAACCTATCTTTGACATCTCTTTGTTGTCACTAGGTCTGAAAGCTTTAATATTTTACTTATGTAAAATGGCTTCATTAATATTTAAGCTCAAAGATGGGTAGACATGTAGAAAATAACATTAAAGCCATGTTTTCTATTTTTTTTTCCTTTATTTCCTCTTTAGTTATATGTTTCTGCTGTAAATATAGATAGAAACATATTAAGTTTTATATTTATAGCCTGTCTGGCATACTGAAGAAATCCTAAATGACTTCATCTCCATGCTATATCATATAAACAGCTGCCTAGACAGTTACTCTTAAAATTTGATTGCTCAAATCCTTGTCCATGCATACAGGCACAAACATGATTGATATTTCCTTATCAGATGATATTAACTTTTTCTATATGCAATATCAAAAGAAATCCTACAAATTCCTCAACATCTGAAATTAGATGCGTTTATTCTTGATCTTAATTATAATCTGGGGAAATACTTTTTCTTTTTTTTTTCTCAAGAGGTAATTTTAAAAGAAAAACATTCATATGAGCTAATTAGTGTTTCTTTCAGTGATTTCCATCTCTTTGTTCTGACACACACACACACACTAGTCAGTCACAGGCACTCTCTACATCAGCCTCAGCAGGGCTGCCTTTCAATCACACAGACAACTACGTAACAGAGCTAGAGATTGCTTTTTTTCAAAGCCTAATTCAGGAACATATATATCTGCCCTTTTCCCTGAGAGTATGAAGAAGGGAGTCACACTGAAATTAAATACACCTTTTAACTGAAGTCTCTCTGAAGTGGACTAATTGGCAGAGATAGCTGTTAAGCCAGTAATAGGTTGGCTTGGGGATTTTTGTTTGTGTGTTTTGGTCTGGTTTGGTTTTCCGTAAAATAAAGGGAAGGAAGATAAATTATGCTAAAAAAAAAATAATAAACTTTTATCTATTTAGTCCTTATCCTAGGACTGAAGCAATATAGTTTTTATTACGTAACATTTTACATTAAAAGGGAGCATGGCGGGATAGATGGGTGCGATAAGCCAAACTATAAACCACATCTATTCCAGGAAATAAAAGGGTGAAGGCCCAGGCCCTAGTGTTGGAGTGCAGTTGTCCTGACCCTTTTTGGTATTTAGTGAGCTGCATGTCAAACATTCATACAGGCTTCTCCACAGTGTCTGGGCATAGTCTGGGATCAGCACAGCCCCAAAGACTCTTTTTATGCATTCATCCTCTTTTGGGGGTGTAAGAGAACTCAGCTGAATGAACCGTGTTGTGCCAGTTGGTCCCAGGCCAGAGAACAGCCCTTCCCCCATTTTATTTATCCATCTGGCTACAACCATTAGTTTTTAGAGCAAAACAGATGGGAAAATGTGATGGATAGCAGGATTCCTCCAGAATTCCTTCTTGGGACATAGAAAAGGCATAATTTCCTCAAACCTACATGACGTAAGAGGAGGCTTTCTGGGAAAGTCAGAACAGAAGCAGAACCATTGAGCTGTATGCTTTGTATGTAAGACTGCAGCATTCATTTAAAATTTTCTTTTTAGACTGTCACATTGCATGTGCGTTATCTCAAGTGCTTTATGTTTACCTAACACTCAGAAAATACCTATAAAACTATATTTCATCTTAAATCAGTTGAGTGTGGCATTTAAAATATGTTCTGACAAATCCAAAACTTGCAGATGTTTGTATCACCACAGACAGCATGGAGGGGAAGGATGAAGCCTCACTCTTGTAAGCCACTGCATTTGCAGGGGCACAAATGAAATTTACTGTATTCTGTAAAGACTACAAGACACTACCACAGAATTAATACTGTAAAACTACTAATAATACCTAAATAAGCAAAAGAACAGCTCACCTGTCCATGAATGAGATATTGAAACAGTTTTCACGCTTACAAAGATTGGAATTGACATTTGAAGGCAAAAGCGCCGCTGAATGCAAGAGCTGTGCACCACACTTGGAGCTGCGGGATCAGCCCCTGGGCCTTCACAGGAGCCACACGGAGTTGTCCTACTGCCACCTGCAGATGAGCAGGCAGCGTGACAAAGCCTGCGAGAGGCAGTAAGAGCTCTGCCAAAACGCGTGGGAACTGTGTGCGTGAGACTGGGCCTTACCGGGAGCCAAAGAGCTGCGTGTTTTCTCAGCAGAGGACAGCACAGGAGGTTAAAGAACAAAAGTGTGAAGAACCAGCTGAATCTGGAGATTCGTGTTCAGCTCTATAAGCTGTTACCTCCAGGTCACCAGCTCAAACCCAGCTACCTGCAGGTCATTGATCTATGGAGGCCCTTGGTTCACGTCAGAGGGGAGGCTCCCAAATGGTGAAACCCTCGTACTGGTATTCCTACTGTGAAAGACACTCTGTCATCTTCACGTAAACCCCATTGGCTGTAAGGATGGCACAACAAAGTACATCCTCATGGATAAATTAATGAGATTCCTTTCCACAGCTGACATTAGAGGTCTTAGATACTCATTTCTCCTCAAATAAATAAATAAAAGATAAAAAGAAGTCAAGTCCATTCTGGGCAGCAGTAGCATGGAAGCTGAGCTCAGGTAGCTTATACGGTGACAGCAAAATTTTGGGATTGAAGTTCACAAGGAAATAGAAAATATGCTAACATAGTGTTATGTGCACTGTTGCGGAAGATGAGAATCGCAAGACCTTCAGCTCCATGTGAAACTTCTCCTGAACTGCAGGAGAAACTTCCATGATGAAATATTTAATAATATTTATATTTTCTTGCAAATACTTTAGATCCATACGCCAGGCTATGCCAAATCTTATAGGTGGATAAAGTGTATGCAACTGTAAGTAAATCAATGTATGGTAAGCCAGAAGGATGCAGTAAAGCACAGAAGAAAACTGTCTCCAAATTCTTTTTTTAACGTTAGACTTAAGACTGTTGATTTTTTTTTTCTGTCTGTTTTGCTTAATAATGTATATACAATGACAGAATATATATATATATCTACTTAAGAACTCATCTGTATTTTCTGACAACAAATTATAACACAGCTAAAATTATAAATAGAAATGCTTGGAAAATTTGTGGAAATGGAAAAAAAGAGGTATAATTTATAATTATATTTATATAGTAAAATATATTCATAATTTAAATGAAGACCTTTTATTGAATTTCTAGTGAAGAAATACATAGACAGATACTCATAAAATACTCTTAGATGAAAGATTTAGAAAAGATGGCCAAGGAACCAATACCACTAAAAGGCAGCCTCAAAACTCAGAGGTCCAAAAATTCAATTTTTTGCTCTTTCCAGTTAGCATAATATTCATCATGCATAAGTAAAATGTTACCTGACTAAATAGCTGACTTCACCAGCCAGAGGTGAAGCTACTTCTCTATTCATCTTCCTCAAAATGATATAAAATTTTAAAGGTCATTTCCTAACTCAGGAACCACTTAACATATTTTACTATAAATAACTATGGAAATCTTCCCCATCTGTAAGCAGACTGTGTTTCTATGTGATACAGCCATTATTATTTCTGATATAAATATACTGAAAAAATAAATCCTAAAATGAAAGGAAAATCTAGGGTCTGAATATTCCCACTTTCTACAGAAGAGTTTTGTCAGGAAATAATTCAATTAAAGATCCAAAATTATAAAAAGATAAAAATACAATAACTGTCTTCCGAAGAAATGATGAGCACCTGTTGTTCATTTTTATAAATTTATGTACTTATTTTCACATTACAAAAAACATAAATGGAGAGGATTTTTAATGTCTCCCTAGCACTCATAAAAACAATGTTTAACTTCTTCACATTTTGTTTACAGTCAATAAACATTTGGCTAAGAAATAACTCAGCCTTCCATGATAACTTCTATTAGAATTTACAGGTATAATAGTTTCCAAACAAACTCATAATGAATAAGAGAGAAAAAAGAAAAGATTTAGATACTGAATCAAGACTATGATACTTCAACTGGAAAATGATGCCAATAGTGGTTTTTTTTCCTATTGTTTCCTTTATTTTTTTTTTCTATTTTAAAGACGTTTTTCCTCTACTTCTCTTTTGCTTCACCATTTACTGCTATTTTTTTGAGACAATTTCAGAATTTCATGAATTTTCAGAATTTCATGAAATTCTGTTTACAGTAAACACTGTTTTCAAGACAAAATACGGAAAAATTCATCATCACCTGTAATTTTTTTCAAGGATTATCATAAGCCTCATTTTGTAACTCTGCTTCAAACATTATTCTTTATTTTGGCATCACTTTTCCAAGATATACAGTGGTGCTTGGCTATACAAGTAATGCTAGAGATCTAGTGAAAACAGTAACAAACACTGGTCAGGAAGAAAGTCAAATAAATAACATACTACACTTTAAGTAACACTTTTACTTAATGCTGCAGCAGAAAGAAGGAGGCGTATATCCCATTTAAGCCAAAATATTTGGATTATAATATGGCATGCTGCATGAAGATTTATATTTCTCGCATTTGTCAGAATCACAATTTCAAAGTCGTGTATTTAAAGTGCATCAATGCTACATTCTTTGTATTTGTATTTAAAACTTTTCTGACTGTATTTGAAAGCACCTCTCATTTATTATAGAATGTGCTACAAAAAGTGAAACTATTTATCTATTTATTATCTATTATTTATCTATATACTATTTATGAAATCAAGTATGTTTTATGATTCTGTGTGACAAGACCAAAGTACTGAACCTCGTGATTATTTTTCTCTGTTTAATCTTTCTGGCATTTCTCCCCAGCTCACTTTCTCCTTCTCCTCACATTCTCCCATCTTCAGCTTTTATAACTGCAATGTTCAAGTCAGCGTATGCTATGGCTGGTTAGCCATCCACTCTTCACTTTTCATCTTCTCATTTGATTATAAGTCTGGGAACTCATTCCAAAACAACAGACAGCTTGATCACTTTCTATAGTGATATGGCTCCAGCTCTTCCTCTCTGCTTTGTGTTTCATTGGAGGAGAAGGACAGGACCTAGCTAGAAGACTTAATTTAGTGGAGGAGAGGGCAAAGAAGGGATTGGTAGATATAAGTGGACTGGAAGCTAACAAATAACCTTTGACAAATGCACTCAAATTGTGTATTAGAATAAAATATAGTTCAGTTTTGAGGTAAATTTACAGTACAATAACATTTTAAAACCCTAACCCTGGGCTACAGTTCCTCACAGTCTAGATTATATAATTCTTGTATAACACTGGTTGTTTATAAAATCAATCTTAAAAACAAGAAATGGATAATGCAGAGTATTTTTCATTATTTGATACATATGTTTCTGTATGTAACATGCAAATTCTCTGAAATTAGATTCAGAAAAATCTGTTCATTTTCAACTCCTTGAGCAACAGAAAATTAAAAGGCTACGAGCACTGTATATGACATGGGCAAGAATTACTTCTTTACAGTTTAGTATTGATCTTTCAGGCAAATATTAATCCTCCTGGGAAAAACTAGCCTGGTGGATTATTTCTCAGCAAGCAGCAAAAATCTCACAGAGAAAAGAAATATTAGATCCTCTTAAATAGTAATGAATGACATTGTTTATGGGATGATTGCCCGCTTCACTGACATTAGAGTCTTTGAGAGGAGAGAACATGAGCGTTCTGAGCTAACAAATCAGGCTGTACATGAAGAAGATGTAAAAGATTTATATCCTCTGTGATGGGAAGAGGACAGACATATTTCATATATACTAACTTGTGAATTACACCCAGTCCTTGACACTATTGTGGTAATTGGTTCAACCCCCATCAACATATCTGTGACCAGCAGGAAATCTACATATGCTAATAGAAATAAAGCAGATGCTTGCTAGAAAAAGCAGATTATGTTCTAGAAGAAACATTAAGTTAGACCATAACAGACTTTAAATTCCTTTCTGATTTCACTATAGCCTGTACAGAGGAATACTACTAAACTGAATTTAGTCCTTCAAAGTTTTGTGGGAGTAGGAATTGCATTGTCCTTTAGCCAAATTCTTTGACTATCAAATGTTTTTAGTAGCAGACATTTTATTTCATTTTTTTTCAACAACAACAACAAAGGATTTCAATCTGGATGCCCTAGTTTCATGTGGGAAATTCTTCTTTGACTTTGTAAAGAAAAAAATAATACTAAAGGGAGTCTTGTTCCACTCAGGGAGGGTAGGTGTGGAAGGTGTTTTGATTTAGTAAAACGTTACTTTCCTTTTCTGCTGTCTGAATTCACTCCTTGATATTTTCAGCAGAGGCATATTTTTCTGTTCTTTTACTCAAATGGTTTTGCCTTAATATTCTATAGCAAAGGTGCCTTTGAAAGGTGCAAAACTAATGAGGATATACAATTTAGCAGCAGCTTCCATTTAAAGTTTTTCATTTTTGGTTTTGTTTTCAGAATTTCTCTGACAGACTTCAAGTTCAGTTAACATCTCTGGCAGCTTCTGAAGAAAAAGCAGGAAGTTGATCAAATCATCTTGTTAGAATAATATGAAAATAGGGTTCTGATCTGCACTCAAAAAAAAAAAAAAAAAAAAAACCAAAAACAGACTATGCCTCTTTCTACCGGAGTTCGTACTGAAAATAATCCATTTATTGGTATTACCAATGGTTTTCTGATCTTTCGAAGTAATGTTTGAGATTTGGTTATGGCACTTCTGTCTATGGACAAAGAAAGGATAAAATGTAACTGTTCTATAGCATTTCTGAGTTGTCTTCGGCTAATTTTTTTTTCATTGAATATCATTTTCTGTTCTAAGCAATAGCAAAGATGAATATCATTATGTGCATATACACATCCCATCCACAAAGGAAATAACTTGCTCTTGAAGACCAGAACTTCCCAAATCACACAGAAGTGAAGACAGTAAAATGATATTTATTCTAATAAAATTACATGCAATGACCACAGCTACTAAATAATTACTGTAAGTGGATGATAACCAGGAGAATAAGCAAGCATTCCAATTATCCTAGCATGTCATAGGAGAAATAACTATCTCAGAAGTAATATAGAATATGCTAGATGAAAAATTATGTTGCCTGCCTGCCATTATTATCAAGAATTTCCAAGGCGTACATCATTTCCCAACAGCCAGAGATTATTATGAGCGTGTTAAATTACAGAAACTACAGAATTCATACCTTCTCCCTCTGCCGTAAAGAAAACTCATACCATGACTTCCAGGGCAAGTGATAAGGCTGCTCTTCTTACACTAGGGGTACTAGGAAGGAAGCTGAGGATGTGCCAGACTGAACAGAGTAGGAGAAAGTTTATTTTGTGCATTTTAGGACTTGCACATCTGAAGATCCCAAATATATTGTTATGAACATACATTTCAGTAATGCACCTGGGTTTGGCATTACCAATACTTCAACGAACACTAAAAGCAGGACCAGAACCAACCTTGTTGCAATGCCTGAATGAAACAAGCATTTGACATGGAGCCCAGAAAAGGAGTTACCCAGAGCTGAGAGATGTGTTGCGGAAATGTGTGCTCATGGCTTGGGAAAGATGAGGAAGGATTGCAGCTTGCTGGGACTATGCAGTGTTTCTCTAGTAGTATGGGGCTTGCCTGCAGTGCAGAACTGCTTTGTGCTCACAGTTTTCAAAGTTCATATTTTTCATACACAATGAAATTGTGTACTCACAGCTGTGAATGCATTTGTCAGCATAAAATCATAGAATGGCTTGAGTTGGAAGGGACCTTAAAGATCATCTAACTCCAACCCCACTGCCATAGGCAGGGTTGCCACCCACTAGATCAGGTTGTCCAAAGCCCTATCCAGCCTGACTTTGAACACCTCCAGGGATGGGGCATCCCTGGAGGTTCACTGATCACAGGCAGTTTCAGGTCAACTAATGCAATTCATAATTCAGTTTTGTGTGGGAAAACAAAGGCTTACTCTGAGCTCACCAAGCCACAAAACCAAGAGTAAGGAACTTTAATTTTCAGACAGCTTTGGCAGCCATATATTATTAGTTCTGCCCAGTGATGACATTAAAAAAAAAAAAAAATCACATGCTTGGGAAGGTACATGAACTGACGGTCATAGATTGTACCTTGCCCCAAGTCATGGTTTCTCTGTTCGTATTCCAGTGAAATCTTGATGTACTGATAGAGAGAAAACAGATCTGAGCACATGGGGAAGTTCAACAACATTGCTCTGAAGTGTATTTTCACAGCAGTTGCGTACTTCTCCACTGGTAATCATCCATCCCATTTTATTTGTTTTATGTCTATCCATCTAAGATTAAAGTCAGAAATAAACATACCAAATTATCTCTGAAACAGCTAAGCTTGCAATATGGCTTCCATTGTCCATGTTTCTTTAAACATATCCTCATGTTATTAGTGAGTTTAGTTTTGTTCTTTGACATCGTTCTTGCTACAATAAAAACAGAAGGAAAAAAAAGTATTGAAATGGAGACATGAAATAAGAATATAGTCATTATTGTGTATCATATTGATGTCTTCAGAATTTAATCTCTAATGATATCTGTATAAGCTATAATATATATATATATGCAACGTTTCCTGGTACAATACAGGTTTCAATCTGTAAAAGTCCCACTGTCAGAGAAAGCTGCCATTATTTACAGTATAAATTGTTTACATATGAAACACTGCATGAAATACTTAAGATTCCTGGATAGTTAACATTTTGGGAAGACAGCTGATAATATTTTGTAGTTTTGCTGGCAAGTTTACTTTACATTAGTAATTTATGACAATATTAGGGGGTTAAGGTTTCTAACTTTTCTTCTCCAATTGATTCAGATATGAAGATGCAACTCTGCCTTATTTTACAGACAAAGTAGAACCCATTCAATTCTAAAAAAAAGTACAAAACTTCCCTGGGAGTTTGCAGCATTTCCAATGGAGTACATTCTGAGAATAAAAATGCACAACAGTATGAAGATGTATGTGTGTTCAACAGACCAAAATTCAGTTTAGGCAAACAGGAAAATGGAAACTGCAGTTATAACACTCTATTTGAATACTGGCTCCAATTAAAAAGAAAAGTAAATTATTGTCTTAACTTTTATAACCGTACATCATTGGTATTGATTTGATATGCTAACCTTTCTAATATCTGTAGTGTAAACAAGTTTGTAGGAAGGCAACATTGGAGAAAGCAATTTTTATTTTTTTTTGAAAAAAAAAAAGAATAATAAAATATCTAGTAAGATTCAAAATATTTGTCAAATTAAAAATAAAAAGACACCTCTGACTGCAAATTCACTAACAACTGTTTTTCAGAAATGTGCAGATTAAGGATTATTAACAGAAATCATTGAATAGTTACTTGTTTGTGAACAGATTAAAATTAACTGCAAAGTGGAATTAATGGGCAATAGTATTTCATAAATCTTTTTTCAAGTCTACCCTAAAAACAAGTTTGAAGATGAAACAATTGAATAAAAATATTTAGATCTGATAGTACTTCTCATCTGTGGTTCGTAAAAACATTTGAAAATATTCTTTTTAACAGCTTCAGTTTACCAAGCAACTTGCTAGAACCAAGACCTTGAATTTAATTCTCTTGAGTCTAAATAATGCCTGCACACTTGTTATCACACATTTGATATATAGTATATTGTTTATTATTGATCCACAAAATTGAGTATAGTCATTTTACCAGGGAGCCAATATTATTGTTATTACTTATATGGAACATAACAGAGCTAGACAAGCAAAGGGGAGGAGGAGACCAACTACTTTTCTTTTCAAACTCTCATCTCCTCTGATGCTGCATTTTAAACACTGGTTCCTTTGTCATTTTTCAAATACTGCCAAAAATAACTTTTTAGCATGAAAAGACATTTGCTAGAATCCCAATAAAATCACAATAGTGGCGCTGTCTGGCTTTACTGAAGTGCTTTCCATACAGAAAAAGGACATTTTATTTTATTTTCAGGACCATAAGCATATACGTTAAGCATATATGCAGTGGATAACTTCCTTTCAGCTACAGAATAAGCTTCCAATAGCAAAATCCTCATATTTTTCTTTCTTTTTTTCCTTTAATGTTTCTTTTTTTTTTTTTTTTTAAGCATAACATTAGTTTTAATGGTACTCTGAAGAAATTGCTCACTTCAAAAACGAATGAATTGCACACATGTAGTGGGTTTACATGGCAAGGTTTTGGTAGCAGGGGGCCATAGGGGTGGCTTCTGTGAGAAGGATCTAGAAGCTGCCCCATGTTTGGTAAGGGCCCCACTGCTGACCAGAGCCGAGCCAATAAGTGATGTTGTTTTGTGCCTCTGTGAGAGCATATTTAAGACAGGAAAAAAAAAAAAAACACGCTGCTACACAAGCAGCTGGGAGAGTGAGAGGGGTGAGGAACAGCCTTGCAGGCGCCAAGGTCAGTGAAGAAGGAGGGGGAGAGGTGCTCCAGGCACCAGAGCAGAAGTCCCCTGCGGCCTGTGGTGAGGACCATGGTGAAGCAGGCTGTCCCCCTGCAGCCCATGGAGTACCACGGTGGAGCAGGGTTCCACCCTGCAGCCCATGGAGGAGACCACGGTGGAGCAGGTGGACCTGCACCGACGGAGGCTGCGGCCTGTGGAAGACCCCTGCCGGGGCAGATTCCGGGCCGGACCTGTAGCCCGTGGAAAGGATCCCACACAGGAGCAGGTGACCTGGCAGGAGCTGCTGCCCGTGGGGCATCCAGGTTGGAGCAGTTTGCTCCTGAGGGATGGACCCCGTGGTACGGACCCATATCTGGAGCAGTTCTTGAAGAGCTGCTGCCTGTGGGCAGCCCACGCCGGATCAGTTCAACAAGGACTGCATCCTGTGGGAGGGACCCCACAGCACAGGGGACGAGAGTGACTGAGAAGGAGTGGCGGAGACGAAGTGCTGTAGGCTGACCATAACCCCCATTCCCCCCTTCCCCTGCACCACTCAGGGGGGAGGAGGTGGAAGAGTGTGGATGGGGGGAAGGTGTTTTTGGTTTCTTTCCTTTGTTTCTTACTTCTCTAACTTGTTAGTAATAGTCAGTAAATCTTACTGTCTCCCTGTGCTGAGTCTGGTTTGCCCATCACCATAATTGTTGAGCGATCTCCCCGACCTTATCTCAACCCTTGAGCCCTTTTCATTGTATTTACTCCCCATTCCTATTTGAGGAGGGAGAGTGAGAGAGCGGTTGTCGTGGAGCTCGGCCGCCCACCCGAGTAAAACCACCACAACACACAAGTAGCCAAGATCCATTATACATCTAGTAACCATGAGAGGTTAAGGTACAGCGCAAGAACAGGGACTTATTTATTCTTGCAGGTCTATACCCTTGGTCTGCCTGAACTCCAACTCCATCTGCTTCAGGTTAGCAAGGCACAGCACTATGACCAGGTTAAACTGCCCCGTTAAGAGTCTGATACATTAACAAATGAACTGTACCATTCAGAAATGATCAAAGCCTTTGCACACCCAATCTGAAAGAAAGTCTGGCCAGCCTGGAGTATGAGTTGCCCAGTTCAACATCTATATGAACCTGGATGAGAGCAGGTGTGCCTGTAGGTATGGTATCATCCTTGGAGCCTATACAGTAGATGAAAGGCATCAGCAGGAGGAGGGCAAATGAATGTATATACCTATGTCTCATCACAGAATCACAGAAGAGGAGAATGGCCCTCTGGAGGCCATCTGGTCCAACCCCCTGCTTAAGTAGGAACACACAGAGCAGGCTGACCAGCACCATGTCCTGGTGGCTTTTGAAGATCTCCAAGGAGGGAGACTCCGCAACCTCTCTGGGCAAGATCTGTCACTTGTACAATGAGGAAATGATTTCTGATGTTTAGAGAGAACAGTGTTCTAGTTTGTGCTCATTGCCTCTTGTCCTGGCACTGGAAAGAGCCTGGCTCCATCTTCATTGTACCCTCCCTTCAGGTATTTATGAAGTGAATGCCATGAAAAAGAAAAAGAGATAAAGGAAAAGGAAAAGAAAAAGAAAGAAAGAAAAAAAAAAAAGGAAAGAAAAGGGAAAAGCTTTCTAGATAAATTCTCTTTCTTTTGAAACAACCTTTATCTTTCTTGCTTGTGTGCTCTTCCCTCAAAATCTCTTGCCTTGCAAGGTCAGGCAAAATTGAGTAGACTAGCTGGGCTTTAAAAGCTCTTCCCAACATGTTTATAATTATTACAGCTCTTTCACCTTTACATCCCGTATCTTTAACAGAAATACACGCAAATGTGATAAAACAGACATTGAAATCAAACTGGTCATATCTTCTCACTCCCTTTGAGATGCCAGTATACTGCTGACGACCCCCCTGCCTCTGCCCTGACAGAAGTCCTGGGGTCAGGGGAGACGCAGCACTCCTTCCACCAAATTTCTGAGCAGGTGAATCATTCAATCTCATCTTTCTTCTCATTTCTCTTGTCTTCTTAACCTCTGGATCAATGATTACCTTTTGTAACATTCAAGATGCATGTTACACAGTAGGTCTGGACCTCAAATATATGAAAGGAAAGGAGCCAGGGCTTTCGTTATTCCTCCCCATTCAGTTTGTCAGGGATGACTTATGATGCTTAGAACTCTGATCCCCTGTGACAGTCAGACTTTTTCCTCCAGGATAGTCTTGCTAGGTGACCCAGGGTCACAGCTGTAAAGAACAAAATAGAAATCAGTCTCAAGGGACAGAAAAACCTTTCCTAAATAGTCCAGCAGTATGCAGGGGTTCTCCATGCTCAGACATAAGAGCATTAGTCTAACACTACAGTGTCAAAGAAAAGGGCTATTTCTACTAAATATTAACAAACACATTTATTGAAATTACTGTGGTAATAGTCTTTTTCTGTGTCACATTCCAAAATAAATCTTATATTTTGAACCTCCCTCAGCTGTAAAACTGTAATAATACATCCTGATTTTAGTGAGCAATGAAATCTCTAAATGGAAACAAGTATGTAAATAAATTATATGAGTACAGGTAGTATAATCTGAAAGTGTCATGATTTTTATTTCAGATGATAAAATCATAGAAAGCAGACAAAATAATTTTAAACAGCTTTGAAACTTTCCATAAGATAGAAGAGAGACTGTGCTTGAAGGATGACCAATTTTTTGACTGTACACATGGGTAACAGTAGAGGGTATGGAATCATAGAATGGTTTGGGTTGGGAGGGACCTTAAAGATCATCTAGTTCCAAACCACCTGCCATGGGCAGGGACACCTCCCACCAGACAAGGTTGCTCAAAGTCTCATCCAATCTGGCCTTAAACACTTGCAGAGATGAGGCATCCACAGCTTCTCTGGGAACAACCTGTCCCAGTGCTTCACCACCCTCAGAGTAAAGAATTTCTTCCTTATATCTAATCTAAATCTACCTTTTTTTTAGTTTTAAAATGTTACCTCTTGTCCTATTGCTACACTTCCTGAGATAGAGTCCTTCCTCATCTTTTTTGTAGGCCCCCTTTAGGTACTGGAAGGTCGCAGTAAGGTCCCCCTGGGGCCTTCTCTTCTCCAGGCTGAACCCCAACTCCCTCAGCCTGTCTTCACAGGAGAGGTGCTCCAGCCCCTTAATCATCTTTGTGGCCCTCCTCTGGACTTGTTCTAATACTTACATGACCTTCTTGTGCTGGGGACCCCAGAGCTGAGCACAGTGCTCCAGCTGGTGTCTCTTGAAAGCAGAGCAGAGGGGGAGAATCACCTCCCTTGCCCTTCTGGCAATGCTTGTTTTGATGCAGCCCAGGATGCGGTTGGCTTTCTGGGCTGCAAGTACCCGTTTCCAGCTCATGTTGAGCTTCTTGTCAACCAAAACCCCTACGTCCTTCTCATCAGGGCTGCTTTCTGTCTATTCTTCACACAGCCTGTGAAGAACTTTGCACTTGCCTTGTTGAACTTCATGAGATTTGCATAGGCCCACCTCTCAAGCCTGTCCATATCTCTCTGGATGGCATCCCTTCCCTCCAGCATATCGACTGCACCACACAGCTTGGTATCATTGGCAAACTTGCTGAGAGTGCGTTCAATTTCTCTGTCCATGTCACCAACAAAGATGCTAAACAGTGCCAATCCCAAACTGACCCCTGAGGAACACCACTTGTTACTCTCCACCCGGACATTAAGCCATTGACCGCAACTCTTTGAGTGCGACCATCTAGCCAATCTTTTCTCCAGTTATGAATCAGTTCTACATTCTCCAAAATTTTATTGTAGGTGTGAAAACCTATGTGACACTCCATTGACTCAGCAATGCTAGATGCAGAGACAAAAATTGCCTCCTTATCCTCTTTGCTACTTCCCTTATCCAGTTCGCAAGGATTAAGTTAGCCTTTCCACCAGCACATTGAACGATAAGCTCCTATCAGTATGCTAGTCAACTGCTGTCACTTCATCATTACTGATTTCTGAGATCATCTTTTAGTTTGACCTTATAGGTGGCATTCAGCTCTAAATTGGGACACCTAAACATTTCTCTTTACATAGAGATTAATATATGCAAGCTAGAATCAGGATTCAGTTAAAGACTAAGATACCTGTATTCAGATGCTAGCACATAGATATGCACAACAGCACTAGGAAGTTAGTTGATTCAGCAAGTATTATATTTACTGAGATAATATATTTACCGACTTTCAAAAGCCTGTTAAAATTTGGGTCAATGTTTTCAAATACTTTTGTGTAGAAAGAGAAATGCGATAGTGGATTTACCTCCCCAAATCCTTCCAAATAGCTGATGATGTAAATGACTTCGATCCTGCCCCCACTTCTTTCAAAGATATTATTCAAACATATTTGTGGTAAAACATTTTTCACAATCTAGAAAGAGGAAGGCATTGACCCACCACTCCTCCAGTGAGAGCAGTTACCACTCCACTGTTGTATGAAGCTGGGGAGAAGCTCTGTTTTGTGAATCAAGCCTTTCATTTCAATTGTTGCTCTTAAAAGTGTCTGAGGAGAAAACATTTCATCCAGTGAAAAACTGAACATTTCATGTGACAAAACATGTTGTTAGAAACTTTAAAAATGAAGACTTCTACATCTATTTCAGAGCTGCTATATCCATGGCAAATATATATTATAACTATGTACAAGAAAACACTGCTGCCTTGCTTGACTTTATTGCATGTTATTAACTCCTGAGCCCCGGAAAGAGGAATTTCCAGCCAAATGATTCTTTGTTCAACTTATTTATGGAAGACTAAACTGGTCTACCACTTACGTTGTGTCTTTTCATTCTGCTATTTTAAGCCACTTGTGGCTGTCCAAGATAGTTGCTGGCTGACAGGATTAGTCCCCTCAAGGGAAGATGAACAATTCCAGTTTTACAACCACTTTTGGCTGAAGCAGCAGACCAGGGCATTGCTTTCTTCAGAAATGAGACTTTTAGTTTTAAATCATTTGCATAGCCATTGGCTTGGCTCCAGGACTTTCTTTTCTTCTCTTTCTCTGATCTATGGGAAAGAACAGATCACCAAGAGGATCCCTTGGATATTGTTTTTGCAGATCCCTGAGTCATGTAATTAGTTCCAGCACAAGAGTTTCTTCCTACTACAGATGGCAACTTCACCTTACAAAGGTCCGTTGCACAATTTGCGTTGCACTACACTCAAGACAAATGTGCAGTACAACAGTAAACCAGATTCAAGCTGCATGCTTTTCCACTGTGTTCTCTTTATAGGGAATAGACTTTCCCTTCTCGCTCTTCCAAGAGAATCTTTAGTTAGATACATCAGTACCTTGTCCACCTTATAGAAATATAAGGGATGCTTTTTCAGGTACATACAGCAGAAATTTGGAATGGTGGCAGAGAGCTTTTCTATTATGCATGTATTGTGCATTCAAAACGTGAACAGTGCTCAGTTTATATCTCAAATACCATTTGTGGTAAAGTAATGCTTTCTTCTTATTGAAGAGCACTGTACTTAGTGGCAATTAAATCCATTTTAAATCTTGAGGTCCACATTTAAGAAGTCTGAGGTCCAGAAGTCACTGGACAATATTACATGTAAAATCGCCACATTCCCTCCCTGAGTGTCCTGTCAAAAGGGTGCATCCTTGCTCCTTCTGTCATAATTTATCAGCCAAGCACTCTGGGCACTATCACTGGTAAATACACATAAGGAGTAAGTGGTACATATACCTCACACATCACTGACTGCATTTTTTCTCCTGCAAAAGAATCCTTGGGACTTATTCCCTTCTCTGTCTATCCTGTCTACCTTGAATAATTCCTCATGGTGCACACAGCAGCAGATGATGTCTTTGTACATAAAGGCAGGCAAATGGACCTGCAGGCTCCACTGGAACGTCCCACCACAGCCACAGTCAGATAATTAATAAAAAGTCCCTGTAAGCCTGTCTTATGTGGTAGAACTAAAGGGAAGCTTCTGGGCAGCACAGCCTCATTAACGTGTAGGTTATGCTTTATTTTAAAAGAAGTAACCAGAATCTCTGAAACTTTTCTGAAGTGGTAAATTTAAACTCCTGCTGACAGCAAAAGTAATTGCTGTATGCAGATTAAACCCAACTGTTTGGAAAGTTCAACTCCATTTCCCAGCTCCATTTTCCACAGTGTAAGCATTTCTGTAGATCTACATTTCGTTGCACAGATGGTCTCTGCAAAAAACACAACAAGAACAACTACTCATTGTTATACATTCCTGGTACCAAAACATACAGAAGGTTTATATGCCACTATGGAAAGGTAAGACTGAAGTAAGTCTGTTTCTCAGGTAATAAAATCATCTTTTATTTCATCTTCTTTTTCATAAGGATAGGTGTTGCCCTGAATCTCTCTAGGCATTTGATGGACAATAAAAAGGAACTTTTTTTCCATAAGCATCAGCACTTCTAACTACTTCATTAAATTAAACATGTTTCTCACAACCGTTCTTTATTTCCCTAACAACCTGTCCAAAGTCATGTAAATCAAGGCCACAGCAATCTGATATGAAAAATAGCTGCTAATTCAGAAGAACTGAGGCAGGTTATTCCCTGCATGTGACACAGCTCGGGGTGTGAGAACATGAGGGCTCTGGCATCAGATTTTAAAAGCTCTGGTTTTAAAAGCCATCCTGTCAAGACAGCACGTACTTGAATAAAAATGACACTCATCCAAGTCTGCAATCAATGTGTCTCCTGTCCTATCTACTGGGATAGATGATTTGTCCCAGTAAGTCTGAAAAGTTCTCATGGATGTACATGAACTTATGTTACAAATAAGGCTGGGGAAAGGTTGAAGAGAACACATACTGTGTTTCCATAGCTAACTTATGCAAACCTCTTGTTTCTACCAGGAAAACCTTTTTGAGTGTGGACACTCACTACACAGCCATCCTATCCATTAACATTCTCACCCTGGCTTGGAATTTTCTTCTGTACTAACCATCAAAGAGGTGCAAAGTTGAACTAGCTGTTGTGCTGAGGTGCTCAGTTGACTGGGGAGAAAGCCTGGAGAGTGTCATGTCAAGGAGACAGATAGACATCTGAGGCCGCTGCTTCCTTACCCCCAGATGTGAACACACCACTTGCAGCCATTCAGCACAATCTGCTGTGCTACTCAGCATTTTCTTCCTACTCCACCAAACCAATTAACTAGTAACTGCTTTTGTTCCTCTCGCATCATACATATGGTTCTACAACTATTCCACAATACTCAGTGAGTCCCCGGGGTTTTCGTTTTTGCTATTGTTTTTTAATTATTTTGGTTGTAAGGCTCTGTCACAGCCTGCCTGTGATGAGACCCAGCAGCACATCAGACGCGATCTCTCCATGTAGTGCGAAGTGTGCACACCGTATGCAGAGCATCTTTCCCCCTTTGGCAGAGTATTTACTTCCAATGCTCTATACACACAACAGGTGACACTTCTTTCAGCATAATAAAAATGAAGTAACCACAGATAACTTGGTAGTGTACACGAGTTCAGAGTGCAGGAAGAGGTGTGTTTGTATCCAATAGTCACAAAGATCCCCAAAGATGCCTGTGACCTCTTTTAGGTGGTTTCATCTCTGACATTGTCAACACCAAAGTCCTTCTTGCCACATTTTTATGTTTCTGATCATATTGAAAAAAACAAATGTAGAAACATGTTCATATAAGGCAAAACCATGACTTGCTTAAAACTATAATTTCTCTAATTTCCAGCAGAAGGCCTGGATTCTGCAAGCACCGCCAAAAGGGTGCTTTTTTAATCAAAATTCACCTGTAAGAAGCCAAAATCTGAACTGTGACTTCTTGGCCACACAAATTCTAATTGCTCCTTCTTGGAAGATGCAATTTATTCACCAAAAGCAGGCTGAGGTTGTAGGGAGAACCAGGAGAGAAGGTGGTATTTATAAAGGGTTAACCACACCAATTTCTTCTGCCTCCTGTGACTCTTTCCAATCTGTTGACAAGCAAAATTAAATAAATAAATAAATAAATAAAATCAAAGGCATGCTCCCCTGCAATATCTGCTTATCTAGTGCTTATGGATTTTTGAGGAAAGAAAAGGGGATATTGAATAGATGTACTGTTTTCTCTTGCAAGTGCTGAACTTTTGAATCCCATATTTTCCACATTGCATGGAGTTGCTCAGATAATAAACCATCATAATTGACATAGGAATATATATACAAATCATGACTGTCCATAATTAGTAAGGGCTTCAGTCTGGCTTCAAAATACTATGTTTAAATTAACTAAATGATTTTCAATGCACTTCAACTACATTGTTCTATGGGGGGCAGAAATAGAGGCAATATGCAGAAACTTACAGAGCTCCACATAAGTAGAGCAAGAATTAGAATTAAAGGAGCCTGTGTCCAGGTCCTATACTATGTCTACTGCATAATCCCTTAAGAAAAAAAAAAAAAAGGGATGTTGTGGAAGCTGAGAAAGCTCTAGTGGATCCAAGTTGTCAGCGTTAAGCTATTGCTGGGGGGAAGCGAATCTCACACTACATCTTTCTGAAAACAAAATTAATTTCAGCGAATAAACATAGATTCAAAAAGCAGTCAGACAGATCTATCTCATCAGAATAGCACACAACTCCAACTTTCCAATCAAAAGGGAGTTCAGAGGAATAGTAAGGAAATCCCCAAAAATACAGCAGGGTGTATCTGTGCTACGTTTCCTCTCCTCCAGTCTGTGATCACTCCCCCTTGGGTAACGGCCACCCATCACTAGCTGCAGAGTTCTTTGCACTCCTTGAGCTAAGCCATGCTCACATCCTCAATCTTGGTTACTTATAGCCTCCCAACCTGACAGAAGTTTTCAGTCTACCTCAAACCTGGAAAACTTCTAAATTGGTCACATTTTTTAGACAGTTTTCAGGTTTTCTCCTTTAAACTCCTCTCCACAGACAAGCTCATACAATTTGTTTAGCAAGACTTGTTCACAACAATTGGTTTTCTGTTGTTTTACGCAGATACATCTGAGGATTCCCTCAAAGAGCCTGTGACTACAAAACTGTGTGTTGGAAATGCACAACTAAAACCATAAAAGCACACAGATTTGTACGATTGAGTTGCTGAATCTTTTTATAGGTCACTGGGTAACATGAGAGGAGAATCAAGTTTGACTTGTGGATACAAGGATGGTTTTGTTGTTGGTGCTGGTGGTGGTGGCTTTTGCTGTTGTTGGTGGTTTGGTTTTTTTTGCTTAGAGGAGGGCAGTAACATTTTTTTTCTCTTTGCTTGGTGAAAATTTCTCAGTTGGATACTGAAGAGATATCTGCCCTCACACACTTTTATGGCATCTCAAAAAAATTGAGTGATGCTAAAGCTGTTAACACTACCTATGCTTCAGCCACTTCCAGTCTTTCGTTTCACTGCTTGCACAAATACAGAAGCATACCTTATTATAAATAGTAACATATTGAATGTTCACAAATGCCAAGCTTATCTTCAGAGAAGGCAAAGGAATTAAAGGGTGTTGGTTTTGTCTTTTTGTTGTTGTTGTTTTGCTTTATTGTTGTTGTTTTTGCTTTTTGCTTTTTGTTTTGTTGTTGTTGTTGCTTTTTTGTTTGTTTGTTTTTTCTAATTTTTTCCTAAGGAAAGCCCAAGGCATGATGACTATACAATGAAATGCATGGGCGACATTAAAGAACAATTTTTAATGGTCTTATCTGACCTAATAAAAATCAGTTTACTGGTCATCAAAAATCTCAGTAAAAAATGAAGGGAAAAATTCTTGATTCAAAATCATGGCCTCATTCCAACAGGTGGAGAAAAGCAATTTGGAAAACACCAGAAACTTTACTAAATGTTACTTTCATATTAAGAGTGATCAGAATTGATCCCTCAGTCTCACTCACTTTCTTTTAAAGTATGCAGACTCTCATTTCTTCTTGTACAACACAAATAAATTCAGTATATTTACAGTTTATAAGAGAAAAAAAAATCTACAAATTTATAAGCATATTCAAAAACTGAGGACTAGTGTTCTTCTCTGTCCCAGATAGTTTTGTGAAGCTAAGCAGGAGACAAATTTTAAACAAAAGAAAACAAAACAAAAGTTTTTATAAAGCTGTTTGTCTCAATGATAATATTTCACTTGGAAAATTCTTACAGTTTAATGTTGTTGTAAATTCAATCAACATAATTCATTTTGGAAAGTAATTTTTAAGTAAATCTTATATTCGTTTTAAAGGATTATAATGATTAAAATCATCCAAACAGCCCTTTTCAATGAAAAATTTTCAATTTCAATTAATTAGTATTTCATGCTAGGTTGAAAATGTGGTTCAGCTAGCTTTATCTGGGTCCTGTTTAAATTTCAAAAATCTCCTACTAAGCCATCTTAAAATTTCCAGTTTCCCATGGAGTTTGTCTCTATGGCTTTCTCTTATAACTTGATTCTTCATATTCTGACACCAGGTTTTATGGTATGTTTTTGTTGTTTGGTTGTGTTGTATTTTTTCCTCTTTGTTTGACTGGCAAATATGTTCCCTGTAGCTAAAATCTACTTTTGATGTTATCGGGGCTACAAATTGTGTGTGCATTTATGTTTCTTTAGTCACATAATTTTATATATTTCATTTTTTGAAATTACAAAACTAGTTACAAATAAAATGTAGAATAGGTTAGTTATGTTTTTATAGTGTCAGCTTTTCTTTTGTATTTTGTCTGTGAAAAATAATGAAACAAACACATATAAACAAGTTGATGCCATGGTCGTCAATGTCCTTACAATACTATGGTTTCGTTGGCAACAATATAATGGGCCTTAATCCACTGGATTTTTACCTCTAGAAACCAAGGGACCTAAGCAGAAGATTTATTTTCTCCTTGAATTCTTACTGGTTATTTCTCTTCATTAGACATTCAGATTCCTCTGCGATGAGAGGCATAAAACTAAGACAGATGAGCAGACAAAGATAACTGTATAATTCAATACAATTTCTGCTCAAAACCTCATCTCAAAGTAATAAGGACTTTACTTTCAGCGAAATAATGGAAGTATTTTAATGGAAGTAGTTAAGAGGTTTAACAGACCACCCTCTATTTGTCTACTCTTAGTTATTTAAACTTTTTATTTACAGGAATAGTTATTTATCAAGTTTCCTGAAAGGCAGAGGAAGAACCAAAGAAATGTGAATGTGCTTAGATCATAAGAAATAATTGGATTATGTTTGAGTTATCACCTAAAGCCTGTAATTGCAAAGATAACAGCAAAGCACAACTAATGAGATGAGATTACTAAATAGTCATAGTTGACTTCTATTTTCTTCCCAGGCAAAGGGACTGGACTTGCACACAAGCACTTTCAAAGCAATTAAATGCTTGTGATATCAGCTGCAAGGTCGCCTCCCCAAACCAGCAGCACTTTTACCAGCATCCAGCAAACCGCTAATAAGAATCAGGAATGAAACAGCTGGGGGCTGCAGAATCATGTTGCCATGGAAACCACTGCAGGTGTGTGGTTCAAGGAATAATAAACCCCAGATTTTTAGAGTTTAGAAAAAAAAAAAAAAAGAAGAAAGAAAGGAAAAGAAGACACAGACTGAAATAAATATCACAAACCAAGGGCATTGCAAGCATTTTTGAAAGGAGGAGAGAATAGCATTGTTAAATGTGATCTGTCAGAAAGAACGTTACAGGAGACAAAGGGATTTAGCTAAAAGATACCTTGGTGTATAAAGTATGCCAGAAAAAGGAAGAAGAGAACAGAACTAAACAAAAGAAGAATACAAACACCAGAGGTCACTGAAACAGAAGTAGAATCTATTACAGGTCACTGAGTTTAGAAGAAACAACAGAAGGAAAAGAACAGTTCAAAAATTGATGTGGGAATCAGGACCTCTTGGATTTCATAATCTAGTTCTAGTTCTCTTGAGCCAAAAATCACTTGAACATCAAGTCTCTCCCTCGTATAACACACAGAGTATCCTTTCCCAGAATTAGCACTCATTCAACTCCACATCTCAACATGTGTTGAGATCCATTCATCTCAACATATGTTGATGGATCCAATTTTCAAAGATATTTAAAGTCCTGAAACTCATTGAATTTGCTCAGCTCCTGTAGCTCTTTGAATTTGCTTAGCTTCTGAGCAGGATGAGCGCTTAGTTCACATTCATATCAGTGGAACCAGGCACCTCATATTCATCTTGCCTGTCTGAGGACTACTGGCACCCTAAATTTTCTTTACAGTCTAGTGAAGGGGACTTCTAGTTCTAAGACTGAGCCAACCAAGATTTGAATTGTTTTCTGTCTCTCAAGTGGCTCTAAAGGATGCAATATCAATGCCATTTTTATTAAGACTGTGTTTATACATGTAGTTTCCTATTTGTAGATTTTATAAATAAAAGGAAAAATGCTGTCCAGAGATGTAGAGCAACCCCACTCCAGGCTCACAATACTCATGCAAAAGAGGAGTAGAATTATCAGAAGATCATGACATTTGCAAAGGAGTTCTAATGCCATGCATGATGATGGCCTCTCTACCAGATACCCACATGCTGCTTTGCAATAAATTGACCTCCACAGAGCAGGGAGAGATTAAGGTTGTTTGCAAGACTCAAAAAGTGTATGGACAGAGAGATCTGGCTTATATGGACAATTCAGATTCCCTAAAAGCATTTAGCAAGATTATCCGTAAACAGTTCTTAAAAAAAAAAAAAATACAAAAACTAATTTTCTCATTGATTAGCTTCTCAACATAAGGGCTCATCTTTGCAGTTTAGGAACTTATGATAGGATGTTTACTTTTCCCTGAACGATCTAAGCGAGATCATAATAATTATAATTCTGATAATTATAATCAAATAATCAGATTCAGATTACTAACATTATGAATGTTAAAAGCTGCATAAGAACATCATTATATTGAGCAATTGCTGATAAAATGAGTTTTGAGAAATGTAAAGCAATTTGTCCACTCATAGTGATGGAATTTAAGTTAGATATTACTAAACAGGAAAAAAGATTCCATTAGGAAGCAGCAGAACTGGCAATATGAAAAGAAGAGGAAAAAGAAAAAAAGAGGGAGAGAGAAAGAAAAAAGAGAAAAAATAAGAAAAAAAAAGGAAAAAGAAAGAAAAGAAAAAAATAAGAAAAAGAAAAGAAAAAAACGACAATCCAAGATACCCCAAGGGCAGAGCTTTGGATTACTTGTGTGACACAGGGAAAAAAAAAAAAAAAAAGATCAGTAAGTGAAAAGGAAAGTGGGGAGCAAAAAAAGCAAGAGAAGTAATTTTGTGAGACCAAAAAAAAAGAAAAAGGAAAAAAGAAAATTAAAAAAAAAGGGAAGAAAGAAAACAGAGATAACATTCATTACCAAAGGACAGAAAATCACAGATGATGAAAAGAACTGAAATATTTGGTGTCTTTTTGCTCCAATTTTCCTAAGATTAAACATGACTAGATACTCAACACAATTAGCATTTCTAAGTGACAATAGTAAAACAGGCCAAAACAATGAAAGACTTCATTAAAGATAAGTGAGAAACTGAGATACAGTCAAGACAGCTATGCCTCATGAAAATTTATATTAGGTATTTAAGAAACAAGCCAAAGCAACCTCCAAATCTATATTCAAGAGCCCAAGAAAAATAAGAGAGATTCCAGAGAAAAAGTAATCACAGTAACTAGCTTTAAAAGAAAATAAAAGAAAAAAAAATCCAGCAATCACCAGGGAAGTGAAGATTAAACTCTGGTATCTGAAAGAAAGTTGAAAAAATATTAAATTATTTTGTAAGCTACTTGATATTAACATGGCAAGAAATATAAAAATGGATTGTCCAAAACACATGGCATTGCACTAATCAAATTTACTTCCCTGACAGGGCTATTGGACTAGTGTGAAGTACTTTAACATATATGCCTTGCCTTTAGGAATGCTTCTGACACTTAACATTTACATAGAAAAACTAGGGAAATATCATTTAGGTGAAGTTAATAATAGGTCCTTGCACAACCAATTGAAAATAATAAGAAAAGAACATATTCTGAGAATAGTTATCAGTAGTTACTTCTAGCCTGGAAAGGTAGGAGATGAAATGGAAGATCTGTCATAGGTCTTGAATTACATTCTTACTTTGAAGTAGCGATATGGTTGATAGACCAGAAACAATTTGTGGATGCTACAATGCTGCAAATGCCTTAAAGATTTTCAAGGACATTCTCTTAAAGCCTCTTATCGAAGAAGTGCCTTGAAATGTTTTTTGTTTGTCTGTTTGTTTGTTTGTTGTTGTTGTTGTTTAAAAAAAAAGGTACATTTGAGAAAAAAAAAAAAAAGGTGCAAATACAAAAATGAGAATAACTGTTTACACAATACTACCGTAGAAATGTAGCTGGGGCTACAATAAACCACAAACAAAATGAGTTGAGAACATGAGATGGTTTTCAAAAGAGCAAAAGTAATTCTGGAATGAAGGTAGAGGAACACTGAATGAAGGCCATGAAAAGTAACTATAACATTCTGCAAAGTACTGACAAGGCCCTAACTATGGTACAATATTTCAAATAAAATTGACAAAATTGAAAGAGGGTGTTCCAAAAAGGAAAAAAAAAAGACAAAAGAACTGAGAAAAAACAAATATTTTCTTAAGCTGGAGATCTTTTTAAATCATTTTCAAAATGTAAAAGATCATAAGGAAACAAAACTGTGATATTCTCCAAGATGCTGAGTTAATTTGAGAAACGGATATTTTTCTATTACATTTTTAGGAAAATTACATAAAACAAAACTTTTCAATAAAATGAGAGTGAAGTAGTAGGACTGATTTTCTGTGGAGAGTGTCAAGATAAGACACTTCTAAGAACAGATTAAAAACTCTGACAGATATCCCTGTCTGGGTATAAATAATGCTGCTTCAACTCTAGGGATAGACAAAATGATTATATTTGCCTTTATTTTGTGCTTTATGTATTCTTAAAATATGTACAGGATTCCATGGATGCTCAGTCATTGAAATCGTCTACAAAATAAATAGGAATTATGTGATCAATAGCATGACATTGCAGCATCTCCACATGCAAAAACATATTCCTTGCAACACTTTCTCATATTCCATGCCGGCTACTCATGTTTTCCAGTGCTGGTGTCACTGGAAAAAGGCCGAAGTAAAGAAGATACGACTGTCAGTCTGAAGCAAATATAGCTTTTGGTATTAACTTGCTGATGGCTGCATCTTAGAACCTGCTACAGCTTATAATTTGGCCACCACTGTTATTGTCAAATCACTACTTGAAACAGAATGGCGAGGTAAATATCCCATAATGCAGAGACTGTTTTCTATCTGTTGTCACTGGTTTGACTTTCTTGGTATTGAAGATGTTTGACCTGGCTTCTGCTTCAGGTAACTATTGTGATAAACATGGATTAATTTCTGCAGGGAATCTATTTATTCAATATATTTGCAACTGCTTGCTTACAAGAGGCTGATAGATATTTTTAAAATAATGATCTTTAAGAGCAAGAATTGGCTATTTGCTAAATGCATCAGACTTTGAGTTCTTCCCACATTAACTCTGAAAATAGCACAGCAGAAGGGTGGCAACAGATACTGTGCATCACTTCTTTTGGAGATAAAAAGAGCATTGTTTAAAACTTGGATTTGAAGTCACAGAAAATAATGTCTCAAAGTCCAGGAGCAGCTATGAAGAAAAGGCTCAATTAGCAGAGACAGATGAATCTTAGAGTTCAGGATACATAAGCATAAACTGATACTTGACAAAACTTGTACTGATTAAAATTTGTAAAAGATATTAAAACAAGTAGCAAAAGATTTTCCCCACATTTTGCAAAAGCAACCAAGGCAAACAGAGGAAACTTTGTACTTGAAATAGGGCTACAGTGTTTCTAGCAAGACAATGATTATGCAGGGAATGTAGGATACCTAATAAGATTAGAAAAATGCAGATATATGCATTTGAACCAGGACAAAAATGCAGTGAACTCCCTGCCCTGCCCTCATACCAAGGGTCTGGCTTTACTTTCTTCGTTGCAGAAACGTGACAGAGCTAGAATGGGCTTTTATATTCAGTATCAAGGTTTTTTAATCATTTCTCCCATGTAAATTAATTCCTTCTTAGGGATAAGCTTTTAGCTGTCTACAAAAACAACAGAGAACTGGTTTAAAATAAAATAAAAATTAAAATCAAGCATGTCAGTTTTGGCTTTCATAGAGTACAGGACTTTGTAACATTTCTGTTTTGGAAGGAATTAACGATTGAAGAGATGGAAGACATAAAAATTGTTTTTATATCAGTAGTTATTAAAGTGAGATTAATGCATTCCTTTGCTGAGTAACAGTTGGACATAAGAAACATAATCTCTAGCCCACTATTGCCATTTCTAGTAACAGCCCACATGTTTTGCACTGACTTTTCAAGGCTTCAGGACTGAGACTTTTTCATTTCCTTTGTTTGAACTTACCTTGACCTGCATGGAGCTTTGTTTAAGTTTGCTTAGCTGTAACAGCATTTTTGTAACAAGCAGCATACCCATATCTAATTTTGTTGGTTTTTTTTGTTTTGTTTTGCTTTGCTTATCTCTGTACTGTATAACCGTAGTTTTAAATAGATGGTAGAAACAAGCAGTTGTTCTGTGTGAAGTGATACATTTATGACTAAGACAAGGACGTAGTGTGGAGGAATACAGGCCTGGTGTGAGAGCAGAGGCCTTGAAAAGCAGGGACATGAGTCGTGGTGAAGCAAATTGGCATGGGATAGTCAAAGATGGGGCACAAGCTGACGGTGGATATGCTTTCTGCCTACTTTTTAGAAAACCAACCAGGTAAGAGGCTGCCTAATTGTGATACTGCAGAGCTAAGCAGGAACTGACTTTAACCAATAAACCACAACAGTGGCCCTACAAAAAATCCTATACCTAAGCATGGGCTGATCCTTCATCCAGGAATCCAGAGGAAGGTCCAAGGTGAAAAAATTGTCAGAGGAGAACTTTTGGAGCCCACCCTTTCCTTTGGAAGACCCCTCCAGCCACACGCTAGCTGCAGATCTAGGTTTTTCTCTCTCCCAGTCTGAACTCAAACCTTAACCCCTACATAGGCAAGGACTGATTCTCTGTCCAAAGAATCTGTTGGCCCAGCTGAAAAATCTCAGTGGAGAAATCTCCCAGCCGTCAACATGTTCCTTCAAAAGCTCCCTGGAGCCTCACTGTTACCAAGCTCCAGGCTTTGTCTCTCTCCTAACCATGCTCTTGACCACCAGCATACCCAAGGCTGGGCTGAGCCTCAGTTGTGGATTCTCAGGTGGTCCAAATGGAGAAGGCCTTGCTGAGGCCCTACTCTCTGCATAGGACCGTTCAGACCTGTGAATGAGAAACTCGAAAAAATCGTCAGATCTTGGTGGGAAAGAACAAGTCAGGACATTTTGTAAACTTCCACCTACCCACAGGAACAGTGAACACTATGCCCACCCTTTTAAGGGAATGAGCTTTACCTCATCTTTTTTAACATTGGCAACCAATGTAAACAGGGCCGAGCAGGCGCCATCACTTCAAACAGGTCAAGGAAAATCACTGTAAGGATTTAGTTCCAGGCCAGAAAGAAATCATTGCCAAATCAAAACACAGATCTAATGAACCCATGTAACATCATCTAATTATTGGCAGATTATTTCACAGCATTCTCTCAGGATGATTCATAAAGCAGTCACAAACACTCCTTAGAATACAAGCCATGAATTCATGGCAGTGGGGTTTGAAGCTCTTTTCAGTAATTTTATTCTAAACAACTGTACTTGGCATTCTTTGCTGCTGTTCACAGTGTTATCTACCTATGTATCCCAGATTCTGATGTTTTTCTATCACTGTTTTGTCTTCCACTTAAAAAAAAAAAAAAAAAAAAAGCTTTAGTCAGATAGACCAGGAGCAAAACAATAACATGCACTGAAGAGATTAATTAAAAAACAAAACACGACAACAACAAAAAATCTGGCAGCCTAAAAAAAGTAACAGGATTTGATAAGCTGTCTGTAATGGAATGAGGAGAATAAAACTCATGCGTAAAAATAGTCACTGAATGTGGTGTTTTTACTCAGGTGGGCGGCCGAGCTCCACCACAACCGCTCTCTCACTCTCCCTCCTCAAAGAGGAACGGGGAGAAAATACAATGAAAAGGGGTCAAGGGTTGAGATAACGATGGGGAGATCGCACAGTAATTATTGTGATGGGCAAACCAGACTCAGCACAGGGAGATAGTAAGATTTACTGCCTATTAGTAACAAGTTAGAGAAGTAAGAAACAAAGGAAAGAAACCAAAAACGCCTTCCCCCCATCCACACTCTTCCACCTCCTCCCCCCTGAGTGGCGTGGGGAAGGGGGGAATGGGGGTTATGGTCAGTCTATAGCGCTTCTTCTCTGTCGCTCCTTCTCAGTCACTCTCGTCCCCTGTGCTGTGGGGTCCCTCCCACGGGATGCAGTCCTTGCTGAACTGATCCGGCGTGGGCTGCCCACAGGCAGCAGCTCTTCAAGAACTGCTCCAGATATGGGTCTGTACCATGGGGTCCATCCCTTAGGAGCAAACTGCTCCAACCTGGATCCCCCACGGGCAGCAGCTCCTGCCAGGTCACCTGCTCCTGCGTGGTCTCCTCTCCACGGGCTACAGGTCCGGCCCGGAATCTGCTCCGGCAGGGGTCTTCCACAGGCCGCAGCCTCCGTTGGTGCAGGTCCACCTGCTCCACCGTGGTCTCCTCCACGGGCTGCAGCATGGAACCCTGCTCCACCGTGGTACTCCATGGGCTGCAGGGGGACAGCCTGCTTCACCATGGTCCTCACCACAGGCCGCAGGGGACTTCTGCTCCGGCGCCTGGAGCACCTCTCCCCCTCCTTCTTCACTGACCTTGGTGCCTGCAAGGCTGTTCCTCACCCCTCTCACTCTCCCAGCTGCTTGTGTAGCAGCGTGGTTTTTTTTTTTTTTTTTTTTGTCCTGTCTTAAATATGCTCTCACAGAGGCGCAAAACAACATCACTTATTGGCTTGGCTCTGGTCAGCAGTGGGGCCCTTACCAAACATAAGGCAGCTTCTAGATCCTTCTCACAGAAGCCACCCCTATGGCCCCCTGCTACCAAAACCTTGCCATGTAAACCCACTACACTGAAATATTCCAAATAAGCAAAATCAGTAAAAATCTGAACATGTCTGATACATGGCAATATCTCAAACAGGAAACATTCATCCATTTAATTTTTCATTACAAATGGCTGGAATAGCTCTAAAAAGAGCACTTTATTTCATTTTTTTCAGTCACAAAACATTTGAAGCCCTTAGCCAGTTTACATGGATGCTACAGTTAGAAGACAAAGCAGAACTAGGGTAGGCAGCCAAAAAAAAAAAGTAACCATACAACTACTCTGAAATTAAAGGCAATTTTTACACAAAAATAACTTAATTTTCTCCAATCCGTCTTCTCTATGCTTTATGCACTAAATTCTTTAAAAGAGGTAGAAAGACCAGCCAAAGGGGCTGTTCTCTTCTAGCACATCTCTCAAGGGAGCAGTAACATCCTGGCTGAAGGCACATTTCCTAGTGGCTCTGCTCTAAAAGAGAGCAGCAGGCTGGCCCTGCATCAAAGTCCCTGAATATCTCTGGACAGCCACCTTCTTTTTACTTATAAACTCCACAAATAGGAAGATGCATGCATAAATATAGTCTTAAAAAAAAAAAAAAAAAAAAAAGATACTGCATCTTCCAGAGTCCTTGGAGAAAAAGAACATAGTTCATATCTTGGTTAGTTCTGCTATTTTTGTTAAAGCTACATATCCCCTTCACTGAAGTGTAGGATTAAGTCCTTTCTCAGATGATATTTCAAAAAGTGACTAACAAAGATAAATTTCCGGTTACAGTTTTGAGAGAGTGACTCTAGTTTACTACCAAAAATTAAGCAATCTGAAATGTCAGAAATTGTGACTGTCCATCTCTGTGGATAAAGGAGTGGTAACAAGTGTTAACATTTTTCAACCCAGTAAGGAAAAATTAGACTGAAAGAGAACCAGCAACCATAATGTCCTCCTTCATTTGCCCCACAGTTTGTTTTTTAAAGTTCACCACACAATCCACTAACTGCAAAGAACAGGCAAGTGAAATTTCATCCCATAAGGTCAACATCTCAAAGTTACAAATGTATTGAGCAATGCAAACTGATTTGCAGCTTTTAAGAGCTAGAAAAGCTGCCGGCTCCAAGAACTGAAAGCTAAGACTCTTGGCATCAAACACCCCCAAAGTGTTATTTCCCATACCAACACTAGGCTCTGGTAGAAGGGAGAGCTCTCAGGTTAAACCAATCTCAACAGCAAAGTAGAGCTTTGAGATGTTGGCTGCCCACCACCACCTCCCATGCAAGGTTGGGCAACTCTTCTCAGTAATCTTCAGTGGCAGCTCTGTAAGCGCCAGAGGATGTGTTATTCAGACTTACCCTAAGAATGCCAGGAATTATACTACTCTTTTCCCTGCAGTTATGGTGCTGTTTTATCAAGGTGTGTTCCTCTGGTTAAGCCTTTGTAGATTTGAAATTTTGTGGAGTTAGAGAAATAGCAGAGAGGTGTTTAGGATTACAAAATCCAGCTTGCTGATTTTTATTCTTCTGCAGATTTAGTCCTTAATTATTGAATTGTGATTAAAACCAGAAGCTGAAAATAGTAGCTGCAATAACTAACATAGTAATGAAAGGAAGCCTTCTCAAATAAATTAGATGTTGGTACCAATTGGTACTCTCTGTGATCTATAGGACAATAGATCAGTGTTATTACAAGACAGGAAGAATATTTACTCCATGCTGTCAAAGGCCTCTCCCAACTGCATAGAACAGTATTTAAACCCTTGCTAAAAATCATATGCCACAAAATGGCATGAAAAAGTAACAAGAAGGATGCAGAACACTGCCAGTGTTTTAGGTCACAGCAATAGCAGAGAATTTAACACTGGGAGTTGATTCTGCTCTCTGTTCCGTTCCACTATTAATAAACCTCCGGACCTTGCGCCTTTTCCAAAAGGTGTTGGGTACACTGAGATCAGCGAGCACCTGAATGAACAAGGAAACACTTTGGAAAGTGATTCCTGTATTTCAGGTCTGAAATTTAACAGGTTGAGCTGCAGCTCTGGGTATATAAGAGCCTTTCAGTCTTCAGAGGCATTACTCTACAGTAAAGCCAAAACTGAAACATTGGCACAAGCAAGACCTGTAATCTCTTTCCTTATATCTCTGACATTTTTACTTAAGAGCAAAGAAGAAAAAAAAAAAAAACTTTCTAAGTGAATAATGCTCGTCACATTTAAAGCAGGATCTTGCAGTACGAAGAAGTTATCACAAACACCAACTATTTTTAGAGGCCTTGTGTGGGCAACTAAATTGTATTTTATTAGCCTTTCATGGAATTAGATGTAAACATGTTGTGTTAAAAAGTTCCTGCAGTTAGAAAAGTGCTAAATGCAAAAGTTATGTTTCTTCACCCTTCTTTTATTCAATGCTACCAATTTTATGTATAAATATGATTACAGAATATTAAGAAGAAGAAAAAAATAAAAATGGAACTACTCTTTCTAGCTTCAGACAGGACTGATGGCTTTAATGGACCTCTGCAAAATACTCTCATGATTCAGAGATAAGTCTCTCTCCTTTTTTTTTTCCTTTTTTTTTTTTTTCCCTAATCTTTTGGCCAGATAGGAGAGCAGAGTGAAATACCAAAATACCAAAAGTAAAAATCAGTGCCAAATTGATTGACATTTACCAAAATCTTAGGAAATACCCTGTTTTCCACATCCCCTCCAGAAAGACATTGAAAAAGCCAAAGCTAAATACCCGTTTATATGGGTAAATGCTTTATATGCTTAAAGCTAACAGTGATAAGCCTCCATTTCCTTTGGATGAAAGAGTCAGATTGCTCAGATCCAGGACATAAGGAGAGCACTGACATTTAATCAGATGTGGTCTGTCCTCCCTAGCTTGTAGTATTTTCCCCTGCTAATTGGCACTTAAGACCAATCTTTTGTTTGAGCAAAGAATCATTAGCTAAAAGTGGTGAAAGAAAGAAACCCAATTTGACAAACAAAATTAAAAGGACATCTTCAGCTTGGTATGGTACATGTTGGTAAGGCCAGGCAAATGCTGGGCAGAATTTATGCAAATGTGATGCATATGTTACTGTGATGTGCTCATTACTTACTTTCTCTAATCACATTGTCTTTAACACATAGTGTTAAAATTATGTTGCAGGGTACAGTGCTTCCCAGTTTGAGTCTTTACTGGGCCTCCAAAGACTACCGCCATAAAAAATACTGCCCTCTACATATCAAATTATCTGAAGGAATCAACAGCTTATTTGTAGAGCTGTAATTACAAACAGTTGGTGACTTACAGCCCCTTTAATTCATTTACCTGAATTGCTCTTCTCCATAAGCAGGATACTATTCTCATTCCTCTCCAGACCAAACTCTTCAAATTCCTGAATTGTGTGTGTTAAATATAGTATTTTAGAAAATCCCACAGCTAGAGTGTGATCTGTTTGGTGTGCTCGTACCCGTTGTTCTTCCGTCATTATGAACGAGAAAAAAAAAAGAAAAATTTAAATATTTACCTGGGAGTTTCCTTCCTCTGGAGATCTACCAAGTCATTGAAGAGATGCAGGTTACACCTGGAGATATGAAGTTAACAACAACCTAATACTTAAATCGTCAACCATCTTGAATAATGAACCATCTCAAACTGGACCTTACTTCATGTGTGTCATCTCTCACAATCACTTGGTGTTTGTTTTTTTTTGGCACTTACATCCAACAGTGTAATAAATTGCCAAAAACTGACAAAATGCATCTTAAAGAGGAATGTTTTTGCTAAGGAACAGCTGCAGCAATTATAGCTCCAAAGTCCAAATTGGCCTAGGTTAGGTTTTGCTTCACTTTTCTCTACAATGTCTTTATTAGGAATAACGTTTAAAACAGCACTGTGACAAACATTCATTAAGCACTTAAATGAATGGAACCAGTCACATCATCACTTGCAGAATTGTGCCTTAAACTGCAGTCCCAGTCCCCTTTGACAATTACACGGGATACTGCCTATATATCACAGGCATACTGTTGAAAGCTGCGTTCAGATACTGTTGTGCCTTGTTTCCTCTGCTGCCAGAACCAGCGCAGATGGTACTACCAGATTAATTAAAATCACCCCCCGGTTTCATGCGCAGTTTGCGTTCTGTATTGTTCTCCCATTTAGACTAAACTCCTTCTGCTTATTTGTTTTCAAGCATTACTTTTTATTTTTAAACAGCATACATCTGCTTTGCTCATTAGAATAAATATTTTACATGCACATTATGCAGATAAAGACTCTTGCAGGAAGAGACTGCCAAGCAGTTTTCTGTATCTGGATTGCAAATGATGTTGGGCTATAAATCAGAGCTTGTGTAAGGCTGGTTGCACCGCTCCTGTGCCTCGTAAGTGAGGGTAGGCCAGGAGAACATCCAGTGCCACGGTATCAGCACAGCCTGGCAGAAGATGCTGATTTTAGAGGGAGAGGAATATAAGGGAAGTGGACAATGCAGTTTTAATGTAATCACATTTTTTATGCTAAGGTTTATATATACTGACTTTCACTGCTAAGCCTTATTTCCTCAGGTATTGCCACTAATCATTTCCTTCTTTTTCCTCATAAATAGTGCACCAGGACTAATTTCTTTTATTATCTCTGTTTTGAGAAAAGAGCCTGGCTAGCACCAACTACTGCCAAGGAACATTTCGGCATCTTGTGTCTTCAGAAGAATGAATCTGCTCAATACTCAGCTTTGCTGGAGCTAGGCATGCTGATCAGTGACTGAAACAGATATTTCTGCTTCTAAGGCTATTTCAGTAACAACCACATATAAATTGATTGTACATTAAATATATATATATATATATATCACTGCCATGTATCTGCTATTGATAAGTGGTAAAGGAAGAGGTGTTTGGTGGTGAAGTGGCTGTGCAACATGGAAGCTGTTAGGGTCTCTGACAGCTGCTTCTGTTAGTAGCTTCAGAAAGTACATACAGACTCTTTTTAGGTAGAAATGCTGACCAGCTTGTCGGATCTAGCTATGACTGAGTTGGGCATACCTCAGAGTTTATCTTCTGTTTGCACAGCTTAGTGTATTCTACGAAGGTTCAGTCAATAAGGAAAAATAGCACAGTCATTAGCATGAGGACCAAGCCATCCTCTTTGTTAGCTGATCGCAAAGCTAGTGAAGAAAAAAGACAGATAAAATTTATCACTATAAGAAGAAATCAAAGTAAATAAGATTTTCATGTTTCTGAAGGTCACAGTAGTCAGAGAGATTTAGAGAAGGATTTTTTCCTATGAGTTCTTTGCTGTTTTAATTACCTACTGAAGATACTAGTTGTAGATAAGAAAAACAACTCTACTGAGCTCTAAGGAAAGATGAGGCCCAGCAGCTGCATTGCTAAAGGCTTCCTGCTCTGCCAGCTCATTGACTGGAAACTCTGCACTGCATCTCCACCAAGGGCAACAGAACCACTGAGGACGGGCAGATGAAAGTTTAGGGAAGCGAGCTCTTGTGGAGAATGGAGCCATTTAACCAAGCTAAAAGAGCCTGCCTCTGGCCATCAGTAGGACCTTCATCTCCTCTCCTGCTTTTATACACGTGCCTCATCTTCAGCAAAATGAGCCAGCTGCTTTCAAATACAGGCAGATGTTGAAGAGAATCAGGTTTACTATTTTGTGTCTACAAAAGGGGGCTAATAGTAAAGGTGTCAAAGCGTGCTGATGGAGACATGCTTTTTGAGGAAGAATGACAGCTGGATGAAAACCTGTCGAAAGTCTTTATGAAACCTGCTGGTTGGGTGATACAGTGGTAAATGGTCCCCAGTTTGTAACTGCAGGATAATGTACACAAGTAAAAAATAATCTTAAAATAAGCTGTAAAAACATATAATCTCAGATGACTGTAGAATGAGAGCTCAGGGCCACAATGAACAATCCTATGCAAACTCTACCTCAGATGTTCAGTAACAGTCAATCAGATTGAAAAACATTTTCATGCCACTACATGAAACTTCGGAGTGTCTGTAACATTCAATAAAAATATATATACAAACTGAATATAAAAATTATACAGAAATAAAGCGGAGGACCAAAGGGCATGTAGAAATGAGTTAAGTACACTAGGACTCAGTACATTGGAAAAGACACAACTGAGTATGTTAGAAGTCTATAAAAACAGGGTGAAGAGCCATTTGGTTTTTCACTTTTTTTTTTCTTTTTTCTTTTTTGAACTAGAGGCATCATTTGGAACAAATGAAAGTGTATAAAAGGAGGTGGCTCTTCCACTAGAGAGGTTTATGACAAGCTGAGGATAGAGATCATGAGACAGTTTTGGGAAAAAAAAAAGCCATAACACCACGGAAATGAGACAAGCCTCAGGGCTTTACTAAAACTGTGTACGTTCTTTAAAATGCGAGAACGTAGAAACCTGCAAATTTTTAAGCAGCAAGTGTGACACACATGGTGGGCAATGATGCAATAATAAATCTGTTTTTAAAGACAAAACTTCTAGTTTTGTGTTCATTCCCTTCCTTCAGAATCTATCATCAGTCAGTATGATAAACCAGTAAGCTGGTAGATGTTACTTGCTGTGTTTTGCAGCGAAATGTAACCCTAGCAAAATCCTTGCCTTGGCTCCCATTTCTACTTCCTTCAATTGTTGTGGCCCCATTGATGTTGCCCTGCTCCTGATGTGTTCTCCAGCTAGTTTTTTTGCTCAGGTCCTACCCACTGACAGGTGAAAGCAGGCAAAATCTTCATTTCCTATGTGGTTTACCATCATCCTGTGCTTCTGCAAAAGCAACACATTCACACATTCTTTGGGAGACCTGGCAGGCCAGAAATCTGCCTTCATTCCCAGAAACAAATGGCCCAAGGTGTCACCTAGAGCCCTGTTTTGTTGTAATAGTTAACTGCATGCCCCTTTGTGAAACTTGACCTTGCACAGTGTACTTGCCCAGATTGCTGTGTTTTGAAGGGAAAGTAGAGATAAATAAAGCAAGCTTGAAAAATGATCATGTTTTTTAAGTGTACGAGTTTTACCCCTGTGATGAAGGTATTCATATTCTATGGCCATCCTCACAATGTCTTTTCACAGTGCAGAACGCCAAAAACAATAAATCACAGAAGGGATCATTATACAAGGAAACTAAATGAATCAAATGTGGCCAACCCAGCCACTGAATTGCGCTATTGTTTATAAATACAGAAGTGACCCCTCTGTAGCTGGTTGCAGTGACATAATGGCTCCACTTAAGACTTTCAGCAGAGAAAGAAATTGTGAACAGTCATCTTTCTTGAATCTAGTTCTCCTTACACCCAAGGAAGGTGATAGATTTTGCTGCTTGGGTGCAACAAACCAGCAGCAAAAAGCTCCTTGAAGATGCAAACACTATCAGTGCTTTTCAGGGAAAAAAGGATTAATTGTGTTCGAAAGCATTGCTCCTAGAAATACAACTGAACTCTTTATTCACGTATTTTTGTCAGCATAAGCATCTCCAAGTTTAGATTTGCACAAAAATAAAAATTACAAAATAAAACTGACTCTCAAGTGCCAGTTCAGCTCTTTTGTGTTGTGTTGGTTTTACTTTGTGTTAAATACAGTTAATACCAAGGTGATTTTCTTAACTAAAAGAAAAAAATAATCCCCAAAACAAAACAGTATTTGCTAGTGTATCTTGGTCACTCCCAGAGCCTCAAATGTAAAAAATTTGCTCTATCATACAGAAGATATAAAAAAGCTAGCACTGGGATACATGTATCCTTGTTATGTGCCTCTTCTTTCATCTATTTTTTAATTTCTATTTTATTTTGGAAGATATACGAATATAGGCTAATCAGTTTTGGATGTATATACTAAAACTGTTCATTAATGATGCAAGTTTTGAATACAGAATAAGTCAGGAGTAGCTCTGGCTAGAAGGAAAACATTTATCATGGATTTTTAACACCAGCAAAACAGAACACAGACAGAAGATCAATAACACTCATTAGAGCTTTATCTACAGCTCAGCTCTGAAGTGACACTAAACACTAACTTTTCATGATCCTGAAAGAGGATAGTCAGAAAATCCAGCTATAAACTTACTGACTAACCTGAAAACAAAACAGACCAAAAAAGAAAACATCATTAAATATAGAAATATCTTCTGTGGAATAATTCAAGGTTTTCTTGCTGGAGATATGTCTTGCAGTTTGTCTGCATCTGCTGATTTCCGGTTACATTTCATTTTCTAAGTTTTTCCTTTCTTTTCTCTGCAATTCCAATATACTTTGCTGTGCTTTTTTGAGGCTCTTGGGACTGTTAGTGTAAGAGAACAAAATTAAAGCAATATACCTGAATTATATACATTTGAATTTAATATATATATATTAGGTACATGGATGAGATAACCTTCCTTAAAACACCGAAGGACAGCTGTGACCAGCAAGTTCAAAAAAGTTAACAATCTCAAGAGTTAAAGCACTATTAAATATCTCATTAGGAATGCTAAAGTAAGGTGGCAAGGCAAACATCTGAGCAATTTTCACAGTCTGTTCACGCTGATACAACAAAACAGATCCCAAGTCAAAGATGATGGTAATAAGTGTCGGTTGTGGTTCCACAAATATATCATCATCCATTACTAAATCCTCAAGCCTAGGAGAGAACTCAGTAATATAAATTTGTTACAAAACAGTTACTTTTAAGCTCTTAACCCACTCCTTTCCTTTCTTTAATGATTCAAGCTGACATTTAGGAAAAAGAGATTTAGAAACTACTCAGTATAGTCAGCTCATTACTACATTGCACAATGAAGGGCCTGGCTACTCTAAAAATAAGAAAGTTCAGAATCAGATGTTATTGCTGAAACACAGAGCAACCACATCGGAACTGGCTCCTTCTATTACCATTAGGATTTGCTTTAACTCCTGTAGAGTGTTCTGGAACCCAAGAGAGATTATTTATTAGCAGGGTGGCAACCTGACCCTGGGCTCCCTTTGCAGATTACTACAGTCCTATTTGCCAGGATTTAAATCTTTCCACAGCACTGAGTATGGAGACACTCAGGTCATTAGCTGAATGTCAGCCCTGGCCAGCACTGGAGGAGATTAACTCAGTCCTGCCCGAGACCCAGGCAGTGCCAGGCAGGTGGGCATTGGCTATAACACTCAATTTTAGTTCTGAGATCCCTCTTCTGGCTTGATCTCTCAGCACTTATCTCCATGTCCTGTGAAGGCCTGGACCTGAGCTAGGCTTGGAAACAGTAAAATATACTGGCACTTTGCATCTACACTGAATTTGGACTACTACAAGTATTAACTGAATTCATCACTAGTGTCTGTAGTGCAGGCGTGGTACATCCATTTAAGTCACCTATGAACTGCAATCACTGCACTAAGAGGTGGTTTGTTGTTTTTTTTCCAGTTCTTCTTTTGAATTTTGTTTGTTTTTAGGGGAGCAGGCTATGGAGGACCCCATAGTGGCATTCCAATACCTACAAGAAGGCTATCCAGCCAATGGTGCCAGGCTCTTCACAACGTGCATGGTGGGAGGAGAGACAACTGGCAGGTGCTGAAACAAGACAGGTTTAAACAAGAAGGTGTTATGTAAAAAGCTTTTCAACATGGGGACACAGCCTGCCTGGGGTAGAGTTGCACAGTTTCCATCCTTAGAGGTTTTCAGACTTGATTGAATAAAGCCCTGAGTGACCTGCTCTGACATTAAACTAACACTCTTACAATGAGGAGGTCAAACCCCTAGATAGCACTTCCAACGTGTGTTATACTATGATCCTACAGTGTTTAAAGTTTCTGTGCATTATTACATCAAAATTAGATCTGAACACAAAATTAGGGAAAAGATTTACAGATTCATTTTAACAAGAAATTTCTATTAACACATGGAACTTCAAAACCTTCTGATAGTACAGACAATGTAATAAACAGACAATGCCCTTGATTAAAAAAAAAAACAAACAAACAGAAAACAAATTAGAAATCTTTTGACTTACTAAGACAGAAAGGCATTTGGAAATTGTCATGTCTTGGAAATATTTGAAAAGTGCATTCATAATAGGTATAAATAAACGTTGAAAATTTGAGATAGGGCTTCCCAATTGTAGAGAAAAATACCTCTGAGTCTAAAACAGTCCACAAGCATAGAAAATTTCTGCTTGTCCCTATGAATAAACATCACTAAGAAGAGAAAGGAATTTCAGAAAAAAGTGGCTAAAGAAAATATTTAGCTATCTATAAGAAGGAGAAAAAGAGAGACAATAAATGCAAAATATTTTACTGATTGCAAACAAAAGCTGTGGCAACAACATTGCACAATACTAAATTTTAAGGTTTTGAAATTCTCAGAAATTAATTTTCATTCTGATTTTTTGTTCCATATATCTTTGTATTTTTACATTAGTTTTACATTATGACAAAAAGTAAATTACTTACAGAAATTAACACAAATTGTATATAACCTGTCAGATTATTATTGTTTTATTTACATGTCAATGTAATCATTTGATGTTCTTCTCCTTTATGAAAACTTTAATCATATTCAATGTTTTGCTAGTATGTAACAGAATTACACTGTCCACACCAATATATATTTTTTTAAACACTACAAGTATATAGGAATTCACTGTTAGTGTGCTGTTTGAATTTTCTGCAAAATGTAGGTAATGATAGCTAACTTTGTTACTTCACTGGAACAATAAATTCTCCCTTTTGTAGATGATCTCCAGAAGAAAGACAGAGAAATCTATAAATCCAACATTTTTAGATCCAATGCTGAATAGCCTGGAGAGCAGTAGTAAAAGTCCTGAGTGCAGGATGAGTTCCGCGATGAGACATCAAGAGAGACCCCGCCTCTGCACTGAACCCTGCTTCTTTAAGTTGTTTTGCTATTTCCTCTACATCCCAGCCTCCTTCTTCCTGGTTAGCCAGCAAGTGGTCAATAAGGTGAGGGTAGAAGGCAGTAGATATGCACTTTACCACTAACTTGGCATTGAGGAGCAAGGAAAGTAGTTCAGCATCACAACTGGAATCATCAACCTACGAAGAATGAAAAATCCATAGTAATTAAAAATGAATTACTCGATACATCCATCAACCAGAACATGCCATGACTGGTCTGTCTGCACAGTGTGACCTTGAAAGCAAGATGATATAGTACTTTGAATGGATTAATAACAATGATACATACTTGCTATATTTCAGAATATGTAAAGATGCATCTTTAGCAGTCTCTTGCTTTAGTGTAAATATTTGACCTGCATGAAGTTAAGGAATAAGAATGTTTAATAACGGAGCTAGAATTATATGAAAATCTTTATCCAGTTTTCACAGGTTCTCAGTCCCCAGTGCTGAATGGACCACGCCACTTACCTCCATATCAAAAAGGACACCCTGAGGAAGGTCAGAGCAGAACACGTTTTGGTCATTTTCATTAATACGCTATATTACATTCCATACTGACAACATTCCCAGACTCAAACAGATTTTCCAGAGTTTCAGCACTCACAAGGACTAGATTTTCAGAATACAATCTATTTTAAAGAAGATTTGGTGCACACAGTTGCTATTTCTGTGAGACACCCCAGATGCCTCAGAAGAAAAGGAGGCTATTTGATACATGAGAGCACATATTCTCTTGAAAATCTGGTCTATGGCTTTACAAATAACATTGCAGAACACATTAAATTCTACTTCAGTTCATTTTGGAAGTCTTATATAAATCTTTTCTAGGTTCCTTGAAATGCAGTGTTTTGATCAGTTTAGGTGTCATATCACTTCAAGAAGTACAATAAAACAATGCATGTAACACAAAAAGGGCCAAAGAAGTGGTGGACAGCAGTCAATATGACTTCATCCTATCAACTAACAAATAAAGTAATTAAATCCCTATTTTACAAAGCAACTCTTCTGTTTTAAAGAAGTCTCTGTCTAGCTTTAGTTTCATTTTCTATAACAACGATGCATTGCCTTACATACTCACATACCAGCAAGTAATAAAAATCCTGTGATTCGGTACCACTCTAAGACCAATTCAGCTAGAGCTGTTGACTAACCACAGGGCACAACACTGACACTTGACAGTTGAATTTAAGCAATTTTCAATCTAATTATTATCACAAAGCACTTAATCCCGATACCTTTCAGGACATGTAAAATTTCCTTGCCTCTATTTCAGTCCAAGCTAAAACAGCACAGAGCTTTGCTTCCTCTTGTTCATGTGTAACAGGCAGCACCCACCACTTGCCCCCACCTTTACCACGAGCACATTGTAACAGGCACTTCTTGCTTATAACCCAGTTCTCGCTTCCATGAAGTTTTCACTACCATTGCTCAGTGAGATGTAACTATCAATTTGCAATACATTTTGCAGTATTTATTTATTAGGAAGATTAAACATCACTGTGATCTACCAGTTCAGAAAACCAAAATTCCTGTTAAATATCTTTCTTACTCAGACGCATACACTGTGAGATCATGCACACCGGTTAACATGGACCGTCTAATGTGGGAAACTACTCTCTCCAGTTTCCCTATACACGTAGTCAAAGAAACAGGATACTTAAGGCATAAGTCAGAACAGATAGGTAACTTCCCCTTGAATGATTGGCAATCCCAAGTTTTGGCACTTATTTAGAGGAATCAATATTACATTTACATATGGAGGAACAGCATTTATAAGGAACTATCAGGTAGTTCTTTGTATGAAAGTAGATCTGAATCTGAGAATGAGAAATCTGCCCCTAACTTCAGAAGAAAGAGCTTCCTTTGAAGTAATGACAAATTCTTTTAGAAGAAAGGCCTTTATTGTATCTAAATAATTTTAGACTAATGAATATATGTTTCTATTCTGCGAAAGCATGATGACTGAAAGCATACATGTGATAAGAAACAAAATTATGTGTTGCTCAGTTTTGGAAAAGACAACATTCCACACAACATCAAATATAATTAAAAAAGGAAAAAGACAACAGATGAAATACCATAGCATGAAAAAATACTATACTTTATCAAGCACAAAGCCTCAGATAAAAGATGCCAGGTGAGGCTATTCTCCCAAAAATTGTTTATCATCTTTAATTAATGTAATTAATTAATACATGATTATTCCTTATAGTTTACAATTTTCACTTCCTTTCAAACTTCAGAAGTTTTCCAGAAAAACAGAATGGCTTTGTCATGGCTCAAATCTTAAACAATTTCCTCCAAGTCTTCAGCATTCTCACGATTAGTTACATAACTCCTTACAGTTTACAAAGCTAAAATGCAGTGGCGCACAGCAGTTCTAGACCCAGTATTCAGAATGGTTCTAACAACTGTAGGGTTGTGCACGCTTCAGGTTGTCCACTCTAAGTCTTCCATTATTTAAAAGTTCCTCTGAATTGTTTCATGTTAATTACTGAGATGCTTTCCTTCTGAAGACAATAAAATTCCTGGCGTTGGCATCATGTAGCAATAAGCAGTTGCAGTAAGTGCAATAGGCCATTATCGAAACAACTCTCATCTCTTCTGAAATGGGAGGCTGGAGGGGTATTCTGCCCCACTTCTGAGCTCCATATGCTCTATTCTTGACCAGCACACAGGATGCAACTTTACCCAGCGCTTTAGTATTTAATTTTATGGACATAAAGCACAAACAATAATTACAGTAATGAGATTAACAGCAGATGGGAGGTCTGATTTAAATTACTTTTTTTTAGGCTATTATTCAGTTAATGAAAAGTCCTATAGATTAGTGCAATTTCATATGCCAAAAACCTACAAATCGGAGAGAGGCAAGTCTGAACCTAATATACCTTTTTCAGCATAAAACCATTAATCGCCTGAGCTACACTATGGATATAAAGATGTCCACGTGCAATGCAGAGGCAGAGCAATGCATCTGTACTCACACATGAACAAGATCATTGTGTCTTTATACACAACAAAAGAGCATACAAAACACTCTCCGTTGTGTCTGGCAGTCCACACTTAAGATTGAATAGTCCAGTAAGTTTAAACTGATTAACATTTACAATCGTCTGACTCTTCAAGGCTGTCTGAAAATCTGGTCTGAAAGGGGAAGCCTTTGCAATGTATTTGTCTCCAGGTGACTGTAAACACAAGAAGGCAACAGCACAGAAAGCCAGCCATAACCTGGGCTGCATCAAAAGCAGCGTGGCCAGCAGGGCAAGGGAGGTGATTCTCCTCCTCTACTCTGCTCTCGTGAGACCCCACCTGGCGTGTTTGGCTCCGGAGTCCCCAGCACAAGAAGGACGTGGACATACTAGAACAAGTCCAGAGGAGAGCCATGAGGATGGTCAGAGGACTGGAGCCTCTCTCCTATGAAGACAGGTTGAGGGATTTGGGGTTGTTCAGCCTGGAGAAGAGAAGGCTCCAGGGAGACCTTCCAATACCTAAAGGGGGCCTACAAGAAAGATGAGGAGGGACTCTGTTGGGGAATGTGGTGATAGGACAAGGGTAATAACTATAAACTAAAAGAGTGGAGATTCAGATTAGGTATTAGGAAGAAATTCTTCATTCAGAGGGTGGTGAGGCACTGGCACAGGTTGCCCAGAGAAGCTGTGGATGCCCCATCCCTGGAGGTGTTCAAGGCCAGGCTGGATGCGGCTTTGGGCAACCTGGTCTGGTGGGAGGTGTCCCTGCCCATGGCAGGGGGTTGGAATTAGATGAACTTTAAGGTCCCTTTCAACCCACACCATTCTATGATTTTATGATCCTATGAAATCAGATCCTTTGAACACATTTCCTGGGGCCAAGGCCACTGCCTGTTCTGCACTGCTTTGGTAAATCTAAGCGGTGCCTGACAGGAGTGGGAGGAATGCAGAGAAGCCAAGGTTTAATGAGAAATGTGTATAAAAATAGGCGGCAAAAACTTGACTATATGTTTTTATCACTTTTACAACTCCAGATCATGCCAGTATTTAAATAAAAAAAATGCGCTCATGGAAATTACTTACCAAACCTATGCAAAGACTGTCAGTGAATTAATGTGTATTTTAAAATCTCAATTAATACAGCTTGTATACTGAGCAACCATACTTTGATATAACTATAAAAATATGATTTAAAAAAATCAATTTATATACACTCTATATTTAAAATTATTTTAAATCAGAACAAACACTAATGCAAACATTGCTTTAAAATATAGACACAACATATATTTAAAAGTAAAAATATATTATAGAATCATAGAATCATTAAGGTTGAAAAATACCTTCAAGATCATCTGATCCAACCATCCCATTACCACCAATATCACCCACTAAACCATGTCCCTAAGCACCACGTCCAACCTTTCCTTAAACACCCCCAGGGACAGTGATGCCACCACCTCCCTGGGCAACCCGTCCCAATGCCTGACTGCTCTTTCTGAGAAGAAATGTATACTAATTTCCAGCCTAAACCTCCCCTGGCACAATTTGAGGCCATTTCCTCTATAGAGTTTATAATATGGTGTTTGCTCAAGAATTCAAAATCTAGGACTCTTCCACCTAAAAAAGCAGCAGCTTAGATGGTATAAGCAGATTATCAACATCATTAGAGTATATGGGGACTGATTAAACATTCCCTCATAAAACAAGAATTATGAAGCATCAAGTGAAGCTAACAGAATCGGATTCAGAGTAAATAAAAGAAAATAGGTTTTTATTACACTGTTGAATTCTTTGGCAAATGATACTGCACAATGTAAAAGCTCATCCATGTTTAAAGGGGAAACTGGGCAAAACTGAGAAAGAAAACCACTAGCAGTTACTTAGCACACAAATACATACAGCCAAAAATAACTGGAAGCTGCGAGAGCAACCCAGAACAAGAAGATGTACGTTTCCCCTATTCTTACTCTTCAGTAGACTTGTGATTATTCCCCCTGTTGGAGCCAGGACACTAGTCCCTACGGACTTCTGACTCTCAAAATTTTAAATTTTTACACATAAATTCATAACAACCTTAGAGGCTATTTTTGTTTGCTAACCATTTTGACCGTATTTGAAATGTTCTGTGAATTGGCACACATTGGCTGCAAGAAAATACACCTAGAATACACACCAAATATTTGTCTGTGGTAAACACAGAGTCTTAAGTTTTTTACTGTCTTTTCTTTTTCAAACTAACCCTTTTGACAAGACTTGTAAACAAGAGAGTAAACCCAGTTAAGGCAATTACTAAAAAGTAACCTTACCATCCTAATCCTAGTGTTAAAAATCTGTTTTTTGTTTGTTTGTTTGTTTGTTTGTTTTCTGGACAGTGAGCAAAGGAGGGTCTTATTAATGAATTGCTTCTGATCTGCAGAAAGGCATATGCATGCCCTTACCATCCCAACAACCTAAATTAATCTTAAAACACTGGTTCCAGCCGGTTATAGCCAATTCCCCATAAATGCTATTCCAGTGATGTGGAATGCAGCTGACTGCAGTTTAAGTCTCAAAGGTGCAGGCATCTTCTGCAAAATGAATTCACAGCCACTTTCCATCTTGTGTGAGCATGTGAATAAACCATAAACAACAACGATGACAAACTCACAGTATATACGATGGAGAAAAATCACTGCATCTATCTAGACTTCCATGCTGAGGGTGCTAAATTTTTCAGTAACGTAAAATCTTTTACTTTTGGAAGGCTTAAATTGGAGATGTTTTACTTTTTCATATCCATTTCTCCTTCAGCAGGATTTGATGGTGCCGATTTAGTGTGATGCCCACACACACACTGTGCGTATGTACAAGGAAAAGAACTAATGGGGATACTTATGCTAAGGAGAGGAAATCCTGACTTTTTTCCTTGACATGGGTACCTATTTAGGTATTGGCTGATATCTACATTAAAGATGTAGGCATTCAAGTGCTACCTCTGATGACTAGCTCACTTCAGACTGACGATCAATGCAGTTCCCAGCTACAGAGGTGCATATTCATCTAAGAAGCCAGAGACCACATAGAAAGAGGATTGCAACAGATGCACTCATCATTTCTGCCACTGCAGCGCTACAGCAATCTGCTTCAAACAGGGTTTGTACATTTTATCAAATGTCTCTTTAATGCAAAATTTATAAAAGAGTCTGCATCTGCTGATGAAAAATCACATCCCAGCAGGGCTGCCCTCAACAAGCACAGAAGTGAGGACCACGTGCGCTCCTTCCTCCACAAGTCTTAATTTCTTTCTGCATATCCTCAGCAGGAGCGGGAGGAGCCTCATCCCAGACTCTTAGGGAGGACACATTCAAGCTGTTTCTGAAACACCCTTGGCAAATGATCTGAAAAAGAAGCAGTCGTACAACCTGTATTTACCCCCTACGCTGACTGCAGTATTTCTGAATCACAATGTCAGTTTGTGTCTTACGCTGAACTTGGTGTTGTCAGTGTATAATTAGGAAGGTTTAAGCGTGCCTGCCTGGGGCTTTGCCAACAGCACAAATGATGTTACCAACTGCAAATGCGCTCAGGCTCGAGGCCCTCAGCTCCACCAAGACAGCAGCTCCCCTGGGCAAGCAGAGGCAGGGAGTCTGCAAGTTTTAAACAACCTTTTGTGCTAAATAGGTAGGTGAAAATCAGCTTTACCAAAGGTGACAGCTCTTTTGACATACTAGGAATAGCAACTTGAGGCATCTAAAGAAGCTTTACTGGTAAATCAGGGAGGATTCTAAAAATTTGAGTGACCATAAATGAAAAACAATAATGTGGCTCCACTCTCCAGGACCAACACTACATCTCATGTAAGTATCCAGTATTTCTACTGGTTGCTATTACAGCCTACATGGATATTGTACCTATATTTGATAGTACGCAGCATATTTGAAAGAAATCTCTCTGTAGTGATGACTTCAGATAAGCAAGAGCAGGTCAGAAGGTTCCCTTTGCCTGCTTCAGTAAAGGACAAGTCAGAGTCTGGGCAATTCCCTGTTCATATTTTTTATGTCTAGAGACATAAAAAGAGTCTAGAGGGTCTGGTACTAGCAACAGGAAATGTGTCATCCATAACCTACGCATTACCAAACCCATGCACTATGAAATATGGATACTAATGGAAAAATAAGAGCTGTTGATAACATAACAGCTAAAAAGAACTGAACTGGCCATTTGCTTGAGTATTAGCTCTACACTACTAGTGGAGGTAAAAATGCTTTTCATTTTGTTCCTGGATGGAGTCTGTATGGCTACAGGACAAATAAGTAAGGGGGTAAGAAAATGAAGAGACCTAAAAACAACTAGACAAGTAAAGGACAGACAGATTACTGTTAGGTTATAAATGCATAATTTTACAAGGTTTCTTTTAAAAGGTAAGCCACACACAGTGAGCAGCCATACATGGAACAAGACTGTGGAGAAATAACTGTAAATTAATTTCACACATTCTTCATGATTTTTCATATTGCATTTTTCAATAAACCATTTTGTAAAGGTAGTCTTAGCACTTCAACATTGAAAATACAGGATATAAACTGAAATAAAATATTATTTTAGATTAACTAAAAATATTTTCTACTCCTACTTTCTGTTAAAGTAGTATTTATTGATTATGTCAACTTCCATTTTACCTACCAACAGGTAGCAGAACACTTAGTTTCTCCGTCAGAAGTAAAAATATCAGTCTTGATCTATGAAAGATAATCAAGTGAATCGCCAACCCTTCTCAAAAATAAAAAATAATCTGACTCTTAAGGGCAAAGTCTAAATCCCACTGGCAATAATAAGCTTATTTAAGTAAACTTTTTACATTTTTTTTTAATTTTCACACACCACAGAGAATAAACAGATACTTCTGTAATCCAAAAGAGGTAAATGGCAGTTTATAAGAAGATGCAACATAAAGAGATGTCTGCAATTTCAAAAAAGCTTACACAAAATCCTGGTTGTTTTATTACAGGCAAAAGCTATACAATTCTTAGTATCAGCACTTCAGCATCATCCTTTTAACTGTAAACATCCATAAAGCTGTCAGCAACATACAACAAATGGCTAACTAATACATCGTATCAGCAAGCAAGTGCTGTATTTTTCTCACAGCCATATCTGTGAGTTGTTTTAACACTATGTCGGGGAATCAATAGCTATGATTTCCCTTTGCCAGATGTTATTTGTCCTTTTCCTGTTTAATGTAACCAGAAATGGGCTTCCTATGAAAAATTTATTAAAAATTCTACAAGAAGCATTAACACTGCTACTACTGTTGCTAAAAAGCAAAAAGTATGCATACAAAATTATACTGAATAAACATTGACATAGCTAAGCAGTATACGCACTTTTAGTTGGTAAACTACCAACTAGCGTAATCATAAGAGATGCATATAAATCAAGGAGTAAGAGATAATTTCTAAACCATCCAAGGAACCACCATGCTCTCAAATGTAGCATGGCACTCTTCTGTGCTAGTTGCTTTTCTAACACCAGTGGGGAATCTCACATTCAAGGTACTGGCTAAACACTATGCCTGACGGAATGAAATCAAGTTACATTTTCATTGACTTAAGATGAAATACTAGACCAAAGCTAAATGCACTGAAAATTCTAGGTTACGGAGCACTGGTGTAGAAGTATATGCTCAAATTAATACTGATTTTGGAAGAAAAAGTAGGAACAGTTTTTCAAACTGCCTCTCACATAAGAAGGCCAAAAAGAACATTATTTTAGGAATGCACAGGTGTAGTAAGTGTTTTATATTAGTAAGAAGTTAATATGGTTCCTGGCCCTAAAACTTCAATATAATATAATCAACCTAGACTGTAGAAAATTAAAAGCCACAACACACTGGAAAGAAAAGGCCAGTTAAGATAGCAATACAATTAGCAGCCATTCAGAAAGTGCTACTGCACAGCACTGGGCTTTAAAAGTAGTTAAATAAAATGTACTCGGACATAAATTCCTGCTGGGAAGCTTGAGAGCTAATCACTAACTCAGCAGCTTTCATCTGTTAACAAAAAAGTCAATTTTAAAAGGTTAACAGAACATATAGATGAGAAAGTGCATGCATATATCAGATCTCCAGCTCCTTTTCTATAAGATCATCTTGTTTAAAAACAGTTACAAAAATTGTTTTGCAGACAAAAATCTACAACTGTAGGTGTAAAAATAAAACTATTGACATGCTAACAATAATCCACTGTTTTGGTGGTTAATATTTAGAAAGGTATCTTTCGTGGAAAAGTCAGAAATGTTGTGTTTCATTTGTATAAAAAACTGGGAATAGGAACACCTTCATAAAAACCTGTGGTTATTTCCTTAGAACAACAGCCTCAACTAGGAAATACTTACAATTTGTACTGGATGTTAATTATGATATTCAGATTTTGAAACAAGAAGACGTGTATTACACGTAACATGCCCTGCTACCTTCCTTGCAAATACTTTAAATGTCCATTTATGTTCCACAAAGCTAGTGCTCCATCCGTTTCAATAACAGTACTTTTGAAGGTAAATTAGCAACATCTGAGATGAAGCCAATACTTCCAGATTCATTGTTTCTCTGACAGGTTCTGAAGGCCCCCTGAAGGGGAAGCAGATAAAACCAAGAGAGGATGAGAGACTTACAGCAGAATCCTGGGAAAATCAGGATCGCTTTTCTTTCCATATCTTTCCTAGGAAAACAGGGGATAGTGTCAAACTACGTGGTTGGACTGCACTGTTTGTTGTAACCAGAGAATCTGAAAAACTTGTTGCAACACATATAACTGGAACAGAGAGCCTGATGGAGAAGGCTCCTTCAGAAACGGAGGAAGTTTGCATACTTTTAATCTCAGAAAAAAGTTACATTTTCAATCTGCATTCCAACATACTGCATTTTTAAAGCTTTTGCATTTTGAGGATGCTTATTTTTAAAACATGTACAAGTTTTCATTTCTGTTTCTGTAAAGGCAGTTTTATTTTGAAGTAGCATACTGGAAATTTAACCTCAATTATTCGTTTATATTGCAATACGCAACTAAGAGCTCCCTAAGAGACAGTACGGAATTCAAAAATATTAGAGAAGTGGTTTTCCTAAATAAATAAATATTATATGGGGACCTTCGATGCAGTTATCCAGCAAGAAAGAAAAGCCATTTATTCTCTTTTGCAGTAAGTAGACAGCTATACTGCACAACCATGGCTAACAAAATCCAAGGAAGTCTTTCAGGTTGTACATAGAATCATAGAATCATAGAATATCCCAAGTTGGAAGGAACCCAGAAGGATCATCAAGTCCAACTCCTGGCACCACACAGGTCTACCCAAAAGTTTAGACCATGTGACTAAGTGCACAGTCCAATCGCTTCTTAAATTCAGACAGGCTTGGTGCAGTGCCTGCTTCACTGGGGAGCCTGTTCCAGTGTGCAACCACCGTTTCGGTGAAGAACCTCTTCCTGATGTCCAGCTTAAACTTCCCCTGCCTCAGCTTAACACCGTTCCCGCGGGTCCTGTCACTGGTGATAACAGAGAATAGGTCACCTGCCTCTCCACTCCCCCTCGCAAGGAAGTTGTAGACTGCGATGAGGTCCCCCCTCAGCCTCCTCTTCTCCAGGCTGAACAGGCCCAGTGACCTCAGCCGCTCCTCATATGTCTTCCCCTCTAGGCCCTTCACCATCTTCATCGCCCTCCTCTGGACACTCTCCAACAGTTTAATGTCCTTTTTGTACTGTGGTGCCCAGAACTGCACACAGTACTCGAGGTGAGGCTGCACCAGCGCAGAGTAGAGCGGGACAATCACTTCCCTCGACCGACTAGCAATGCCGTGTTTGATGCATCCCAGGATGCAGTTGGCCCTCCTGGCTGCCAGGGCACACTGCTGGCTCATATTCAACTTGCTGTCAACCACAACCCCCAGATCCCTCTCTGCGGGGCTGCTCTCCAGCGTCTCGTCACCCAGTCTGTACGCATAGCCAGGGTTGCCCCATCCCACGTGCAGGACCCGGCACTTGCTTTTGTTAAACTTCATGTGGTTGGTGATCGCCCAGCTCTCCAATCTCTCCAGATCTCTCTGCAAGGCCTTTCCACCCTCATCCGAGTCCACAACTCCTCCAAGTTTGGTGTCGTCGGCAAATTTGCTCAAAACACCTTCTAGTCCTACATCCAAATCATTTATAAAGACATTGAAGAGGACTGGCCCTAAAATGGAGCCTTGAGGGACCCCACTAGTGACCATCCACCAGCCAGATGTGGCCCCATTTACCACAACCCTTTGAGCCCTGCCCGTCAGCCAATTGCTCACCCATGGCATGATGTTTTTGTTTAGCTGTATGCTGGACATTTTGTCCAGTAGGATCCTATGGGAAACCGTGTCAAAAGCTTTGCTGAAGTCCAAAAAGATCACATCAGCTGGTTTCCCTTGATCAACTAGATGGGTGATCTTATCATAAAAGGAAATCAAATTTGTTAGGCAGGACCTACCCCTCATGATCCCCTGTTGGCTGGGACCAATGACTGCATTGTCCCCCAGGTGTACTTTAGTAACTTCAAGGATCATCTTCTCCATAATTTTACCAGGCACTGATGTGAGACTGACAGGCCTGTAATTGCTAGGGTCTTCTTTCTTACCCTTCTTGAAAATTGGCACATTTGCCAGCTTCCAGTCCACTGGGACCTCTCCAGATTCCCAAGATCATTGAAAAAGAATTGAGAGAGGTCCCGCGATGACACCAGCCAGTTCTTTAAGCACCCTGGGATGAATCCCATCCGGACCCACGGACTTGTATGGATCCAGGTAGACCAGCAAATCCCGCACACGTTCACGGTCGGTTGGGAGTTTGTCATTCCCACTGTCATGATCCTCCAGCTCAGGATACCCTGGGTCCCGAAGCCCATCATCAGTGTTGAAGACAGAGGCAAAGAAGGCGTTAAACGTCTCTGCTTTGCCTATGTCATTGTCTGTGAGGAGACCTTCCCCATCTAGTAGCGGACCTATGTTTTCTTTGGTTCTCCTTTTTCTGTTCACATATCTAAAAAAACCTTGTTTACTGTCTCTCACAGACACGGCCAGCTTCAACTCTAGCTGGGCTTTGGCCACAAGAATTTTCTCCCTACAAACACAAACAGCATCCCTGTATTCCTTCCTCGTCGCCTGACCCTCCTTCCAGCAGCCGTACACTCTTTTTTCGCCTAAGCTCCAGTAGAACTTCCCTGGTCAGCCAGACCGGCCTTCTGCCCCGCTTGCCTAACTTCCGATACTTTGGAATCACCTGATATTGTGCTTTTAGGAGGCAGTGCTTAAAGATTGACCAGCACTGATGGATGCCAATGTCTTCAAAAGCAGTTTCCCAGGGGACCAGTCTGAAGTCTGCTTTCCCCATATCCAGGGCTGAAGTTTTGGTGGCGGTTTTCCTTCTGTCACCGTAAATTCTAAACTCAACCACTTCATGGTCACTATGACCGAGACGGCCGCCAATTGCCACGTCTCCCACAAGACCCTCTCTGTTCTCCAGCAACAGATCTAGGAGGGCACCTTTCCTAGCTGTCTCTCTTAGCACCTGCACCAAGAAGTTATCTAGGTGCTTTATGAACCTCCTGGACTTGCTCGTGTCAGCCATGTGGTGATCCCAGTTGACATCTGGCAAGTTGAAATCCCCCATTAGGACAAGGAGAGTTGATCTTGAGGCATCTCTTAGTTCTGCAAGGAAAAATTCATCAGCGTTGTCGTCCTGGCCAGGTGGTCTATAATAGACTCCCACAACGACATCCCCTTTATTCGTTCGTCCCTTAATCCTTACCCAGAGGCTCTCAATTTTGCCGTCACCAACTTGAAGTTCCACACAGTCCAGCCCATGCTTCACATACATTGCCACCCCGCCACCTCGCCTACCCTGCCTGTCCCTCTTGAAGAGCCTGTAACCATCTATTGCAACACACCAGCCACAGGACTCATCCCACCAGGTTTCGCTTATGCCGATGATGTCGTAGCTGCGGGACTGGGCCAAGACTTCTAGCTCATCCATTTTATTCCTCATACTGTGTGCGTTTGTGTAGAAGCACTTCAAATGCACCTCCCTACACGCAGCACCTTGTGTAGCCGACCGAAGGGTCTCACTAGCACACAGTCCCTCTGATTCTAGCGCACCATCCCTTAGCTCATCAGCGGCGTGCCTGGTTTACATGCACAAAAGTTAATTTAAAGTTAGAAGTTTTAAACCCATCTCAGTTTTCAGGAGATCAAAAACAAAAACACACATAAAACATGCAAACAAACAAACGAACAAGTGATTTTTCTTTCTAGGAGACTAGCTTTCGTGATTTTAGGCCTTATTTCTTAACTGACAAGTAAATATATGGGGGGAAAAAAAACAGTTGCACTGGTTTTTTTACTGCATAAAAAACAGTAACTTTCTACAACAATTGAAAATACATAGTAATGTATAGCAGTTCTTGTCCAAATAAGAGATAGTATTTAGCTTTTTTTCCTCCAGAAACTCTGTTGCAGTGTCAAGTAAAAACATGTTTAGAATCACCTAAAATCCCCAAACATACATGCATTTCATCCCTTCTACAAAACAAAAAAATTGTTAGCAGCTTACAATGTGTATATGAACAATGCCAAGTTTGTCAGAAACACGCTAACTCATTTGTACTTTTATCACTTACAAAAAAATAATAAAGTGCAAGAATAGACACACCGAGATAACAATCGACTTCATATAACACAGTCGTTTCTTTTCCATCACATTGACTTACAATAGCACACTAGGTAATTTAAAGAAAATGCTGTCAATTTTAATCACCTCAAGTATATAGAAAAGATCTTACAAGCCCTGTGTTACTGCTCACTGTACACAATAGCTGTGGAAAATCTTAATAATGATAAGGGTCTCGATAGTCTCTGCTTACTAATATGAAGATAAAAGAGCTAATTTATCACCTTAAACTCTGAAAGCTGATTAATTCAACTGCTCATACCTTAGCAACAGTTGTTATCTGCTCCAGTGCCACAGCATGAAGATCTTGATCTTTGCTTTCCACCAGCAGTTTCAAGGATGGCAGCAAGAGGGACTGGTTAAGCAGCAACAGACATAATTCTTTTATACACTGAAAATAAAAGTAAACTCATTCAGCAAGATCTCTGGAGATATTAGCATCATCACTCAAACTAAAATTTATGAAAATTCTGTGTCAAATGAAGAATGAAAACCTAACTTCTAAAACAAATGAAGTCCCTGATGGAAATAAGTCTTTGGAAACTTGAACAGATAAATTTAAAAAAAATGTGGAATACAGGGTTATAAGTCGAGTCTTTGTTACATTAAGATGAGGCACTGAATCACCATTACAACCCAGAGTTTCACTGAAAGAGAAACAAAGCAATCACAGCCCTCTCTGGGACTCATATATTTGTGCTTAGTGAAATACTGCAAAACACGGAAAGAAGTTTAACAGACACCTGTGATACTTCTGTAACTCAGTTATACAATCATAAATGTGGAACAAAACAAAGAGGAAATAACAGTACATACCGAAGTGCAACACCATAAAGCTGTGTTTCAAAACCATTTCAAACTTTATAAAAACTTTCACACGTGATGAAAGCATAGTAATTTACCTTTCCCTCTTTCATATAACTTCTCATTTTTATAATAGAGCACAAATTTAGCATCATAAAGCTGATGCAGTAAAAAAGGACATCTTTAAAAAAAAAAAAAAACCTATGTGTTGCCAAATCTTTAACTTGAAATTTAGTTTAAAAACAAATCAAAAACTCAAACAAAAACCCTACAAGTAACCTGTGGTTTTGTTTTTCCTTAACATGGCAATGATTTATTTATACATCAAAAAGCATTTAGACTAACAAACTGTTATACATCAGATGATGACTTCCCCTATCTTTTTTTTTTTCCAAGGATTTTGTTCTAACAGCCACTTTCCACTGAGATCCAGCAGACATGTCCTGTGTTCCGGACAACTTACACCAAGTGCTTTGGATATTACGTAGCACTGTCACCTTGCAAATGGCATCGAAATCTTCCAGGGGCTCTTTGTTTCACTGCAATGCTTAGAAAAACATCAATTGCCAAAGGATCTCATCAGCTAAATATTACTTTGAGGGATCGCAAACCACTTTTAGAGATCTTTTAAAATCTAATGGTAAGTATAACAATTTGAAGACTGAAATACAACCACACTTTTAGCAGCATGGTTTTAATTTCCAGGCTTTTAGAGTCACAGCTACTATTCAAAGACGTTAAAGGTTTCGACAGTCATGTACTGCACAATCACCTGGCCTCACTTGGTGTAGGAAGCTACCTAGCTGCACTTTGCTCAGCCTCTTCTAAATCACAGTATCACAGTATCACAGATTTCTAGGTTGGAAGAGACCTCAAGATCATCGAGTCCAACCTCCGACCTAACACTAAGTACTCCACTAAACCATATCACTAAGCTCTACATCTAAACGTCTTTTAAAGACCTCCAGGGATGGTGACTCAACCACCTCCCTGGGCAGCCTATTCCAATGTCTAACCACCCTTTCAGTAAAGAAGTTCTTCCTAACATCCAACCTAAACCTCCCCTGGCACAACTTTAGCCCATTCCCCCTCGTCCTGTCACCAGGCACGTGGGAGAATAGACCAACCCCCACCTCTCTACAGCCTCCTTTAAGGTACCTATAGAGAGCGATGAGGTCTCCCCTGAGCCTCCTCTTCTCGAGGCTAAACAACCCCAGCTCCCTCAGCCGCTCCTCGTAAGACTTGTTCTCCAGAACCCTCACCAGCTTCGTTGCCCTTCTCTGCGCTCGCTCGAGCACCTCCATGTCCTTCTTGTAGCGAGGGGCCCAAAACTGAACACAGTACTCGAGGTGCGGCCTCACCAGAGCCGAGTACAGGGGCACAATCACTTCCCTAGACCTGCTGGCCACACTGCTTCTTATACAGGCCAGGATGCTGTTGGCCTTCTTGGCCACCTGGGCACACTGCTGGCTCATATTCAGCCGACTATCAACCAATACTCCCAGGTCCTTCTCGGCCAGGCAGCTTTCCAGCCACTCATCTCCCAGCCTGTAGCGCTGCTTGGGGTTGTTGTGCCCCAGATGCAGGACCCGGCACTTGGCCTTGTTGAACTTCATACAGTTGACCTCAGCCCATCGCTCCAGCCTATCCAGATCCTCCTGCAGAGCCTTCCTGCCCTCGAGCAGATCGACACACGCACTTAGCTTGGTGTCATCTGCAAACTTACTGAGGGTGCACTGGACGCCCTCATCCAGATCATCAATAAAGATATTAAAGAGGACCGGCCCCAGTAGCGAGCCCTGGGGGACACCACTAGTGACCGGCCTCCAACCAGATTTGACTCCATTCACCACAACTCTCTGGGCCCGGCTATCCAGCCAGTTTCTAACCCAGCGCATCCCCATGTATACCTTCAAGAAACAGCAGTGAGCAGGATAAATTATACTGCACTGAGCTCTGCATCACTCATGCAATGCTTGTTCTCTTACCCAGATTTGTTCCTTTAAACCTATATTCTGCTGCTACTGATGATTAATGTTTTCAGTAAGGGATCAAGGAATAAGAATATAGGATCAAGGAATAAGAAGATTAAATAAATACACTAAAACTTTGTCTGATCAGTCACATGCTCATTAAACTTTTGATAATTTCATATTGTATTGTATTTCTTTTGAGCAGTATGCTTGACATACCAGCAAACCTACTGAATACAAAGTTAGAGATTCACTCGCTCTACAAGTCTCCTTTTCTTGAAAAGGTGTATCCATGGCAATAAATGCAGCTTATGTTCAGAAAAATAATTTCTTAGTCATAAGATACACAACCTGAACAAAACAGCAATTTTACCATACTTGGTAACATTTTCTGCCTGAAAGCCCCTCAAAACTAAGTGGAGAAGCACTGCCATAAGAAATAAGCTGTAACTATAAAAAGGCTCTAAAAGAACCCCAAATCATATTTTTTGGTTGTGTGAGGAAGGAAAGGAAACTAGGTACAGTACAAGTTTAAAGCAACAGGTCGAGGAGACCAATGGTGCAGATGTTGAATCTATTTGCTATCTCATTGCACTTCTTTAAAATAAAGAAAATTCTACCACTCAGCAAGCAAATGCAATAATACAGATATTAACTTTCTTATTTTCAAAGCAATAACATTTAACTCAGATGACATGCCACTGTTTTGTTTGCTTCTTAGATGCTCCAAGATTATGCCTTAGTACTGGTTATACATTCTAATGGGATATTTTCTAAAGCAATCTGCTTTGTTTGTAACAGAGGCATAAAGGCCTCAACAAAAGAAAATGCTTAGCTATTCAATTAACTTAGGTTTACCTTACACTAGCAGATTTTTAAGCCAAAGGTCATTAGATTTCAGGCAGTTACCAGTCATATGACTTGAGTAACTCTGTGCCTCATAGGAGACAGAAGATATCCAGTCTTACCTACAAAAAATGTTCAAATATAGATAATCCATCATTTCTCTCTAAGGAGAAGTATATTCCAACAATTGTTATGTTTCTTTTTATGCATTTCTTTGTAAATCAAAAGAGCATTTTATTAGCTTCTGTTCCCTCTAAGAATACCCATAGAACACAATCAAATCAGCCTCTCCATCTCTGATAAGGTAATATACTGCACTCTTTCAGTCTTACCCTTTCAGGTTCATCTGTGCACTAACTATTGTAAGGCTCTCTCTTTTGCCCCTCTTTTTGCAGCATCCTCTCAAAACGCAGCTATGCTAACAGGGCATTATATACTCACTAGACCACTGGTTGTTTATGGAGACGCCCTTTTTATCCACTAATCTGCACTTGATCTCTCTAACCTTCTGGTAAGACTGCACTGCCTCTGTTTTCCTGGTACTCTTACGACATGACATCATGATTAATGACATACTGCTATGCAAAAGCCAGTAATGAAAAGTCAAAAAAACGAAGCATCTTTCTTGCTTTAATTCTTATTAAAATATCTCAACCAAATGAACAAAAATAGTTGACAATTACGAAGGGTGAAACTTCAGCATTGAAAATTCAGTCTAGAATTAATAATAAATATTATTTTTTCTGGGACTGAAGAATTCATCCCAAAGGACCTACAGAAATCAAGTTAAGAGATATCACTCTTGAGAAAAAGTCTAATTTCAGAAGACTGATAAAGAGAAATGCAGCCTGTCCTTTAGACGTGACATAAAGAAGATGTACAAGAGGGAAATGAATTGTAGACCTCTCAGACATCAAGTCCATGAAAACCATCAAAACATACAATGAAAAATCAAAGAAAAAATAATGTACACGAAAATCTTCCTACAGGTCCTAGCAACAGGTATCATACTTAGGAATAAAGCAATCACTGTGGTATACTTTGAACTCAGCAAGATTTCAAAAATGTCACATGAAACACTGTCAGAGAACCTAGGGAAATAAGGTGCAGGACAGTGTGGTCCAACTTGCAAACCCTTGCAGTGGCCTTCACCCCTTACTCCAACTGAAGTGACAGAACAATGTGCCAAACACAGAAAACTGTCCAAATAGTAAAACCATCTCCTCCTATGTCTCACACAAATGACTGCACTGCTGCTTTGGGCAGGAATTGGAAATCCAACCTATGCAGCAAGCCAACACTCTGAGCACTTCTGAAGAGCAACACAAGCAACTTTTATCTCTGCAATAGCACTGGAAAGCGCTCTAGTATCTGTCTGCCTGCCATGAAAGGCTGTGCTTCGAGGTGATGTGATGTTACCTGTGAGAGGGAAAAGGAAAGTCCTAAATCAAAATCCGTATTACCATGATGTAGTTGAAACTTCTGTAAAGAAACATTTGCTTCTTAACTAGTTATGCAGCTATTGATGGTTCACTGTAACACAAGTGAGGCATATCAAATGAATTTCATAGGAGTCTGCTTTGGGTCCACTATTATTCAGTGTTTTCATGGATGGCTTGAATGGCTGGATAATGAGTACAAACAGTATTGTGTCAAGAGACTCAAAGGGCAGCATTTAAATTCAAAATTACCTGAACAAAATGATCAGAGACAACTGTGAATGAAGAAAAACATACAAAGTAAATTCACATATAAAAAGCATGAATAACTAGCTGCAAAAATAGAAAAAAAAAAAGAAAATCAACTGACTGCTGCATTATTCTACAAGATAAGCATCTTATGGCCACCAGGACCCCAGAGATTACAAATAAGAGACCAGATGCAGAGACTAGATTCTCCTATTTAAGTGTTTATGTTAACTGACACTTGACCTATAGGTTGACAGAAAAACACGAGATATTCAGAGGAGTTGCACTTTAACACTTACTAGGGGGAAGAAGAATTTGCCCCTTTCTAAAGAGATTTATCAGTCAGTGCAGGAGATGTCAGATAGTCCAAACAGATGTGCATTCCAAGCAAGTAAAACAATGCTTATTTCAACAAAGAGGAATGAAAAAGTCCATCCACTGAATAATGCAAATAAAACCAACCAAACAAAAAATCCACATATATAGATACAAAGATTAAATCTATGCAACTCCCCAGAAAACATTAAAAAAGATCTTGGCTGTAAACAAAACTAGAAAGACCAGCAGGAGGAAAAATAAAGAAAAAAAGAGTGCTTTCTGATGAAATCTACATCTAAGGAAAGTTTTTCTAGGCCATCATGACTTGAAGATAAATGTTATTTTTCCATCACAACTTTTGCATTTCAGAATGGCTAATGTTATCCATGGTAATAAAATGTTTTTAGAATTCCATTATTCTAGGTCTCTCTTAATCGATTTCAATCAATAATCAATTTATTGAAATATGAAGTCATCTAAATAGGTTATTTGTCAGCAATCAGGTTTTCATCTTATTTAGCCACGCAAGGTCAACCCTCTAATTTGTACACTTAAGTATACAGTACTTAAGCACTGTAGCTGTGTGTATAAATAAGTTACTTAATTTACCCATGTCATTCCCCATCTTCCCAAGAAGAGACTTAAACCAGTACAGCCTGTATGTATAGGTAACAGTACAATCAAACATCATGGTGCAACTTCTGTTGCTGTACAACGTTCTAGCCAAAAAAAGCATGTTAAATTGGTAAAGCTAGTCTGGTCCTCAAACATTAAACAACTTCTACTAGTAATAAATCTTTATACTGCATCTGTATATTCACACCCATAGGTAGAATTCTTCCAGCACTCTGTACCTTTAAAAAACAAGGCACCTCCAACTAAAGCTGCCAATCAACATCAAAACAGTGAGTAAATAATGGTCTTGTTATGGAATTCAGGAAAAAGTTCACTTAATTAAGAAAGGTGAGAAAATCAGAACCCATTCTTGAGCAGAACTCTTGGTAAACTGACTGCTATAAGATGATGACCTTCAGTGAGATTTGTCTTCCTTGTTCACTAATGTCAGTTAGTCTACTTTGGCAAGGTTTGACTACTCCTATGCACGTGTAAGATCATGCTATGATGCAGCATTCAATCCTTTAACGAAAAGCTACGTACGCTTAATGCCAGTCCCAAAGTTATAGAAACCTGTCTTCAACCAAAAGTTTTGGTGAAGTGAGTGAATTAATAAATGCATGCACCCTTTCAGATTACTGACACCTGGAGTTGTGTTTTACACAGATTTTGAACCGAAATCAGTCTAACTATTGAAAAAAAAAGCACAGCCCACACCCATCCACCTATTTTAAACAGAATGTGTCTTTTCTGCTCTGCTTCTGGTCTTAACATCAGCTGTTTTCTATAGCAAAGACTGTGATTGTGTGAAGAAGATTGTAAGCGATTAACGAGCCTACTAATATATGCACAGGACTACTCTAAAGTTGTGTGAAGTTTATTAAGCATTTCTCAAGCCTGTCTTGATTAGTATACAATATTTATGTACAAAGCGCTTCAATAATTGTAGAGATGCTTGTATGGAAGTACACTTACACAGTAGAGCAAGGCAGAATATCACACAGTTATTACAAAGTAATTGCTTATATATAAATTTTTATCGCCAACACATTTTCAAGGATTCCTCACTAAACCTCTATATATTTATAAGAGAGAAAATTACTGACTATTTAATGAACAGCTTTTGCCATACTGATTTCAGTGGCAATGCATTATTAAACCCTTTCTACAAATACTTCAAAGAATTTACACTGGAACAGGCCTCTAAAGGTCATATAATCTAACTAGCTCCTAATTCAAAGCCAGCCTGACAAGATCAAATTGCCCATGACGTGATCCAGCCAAGTTCTGAATATTTCCAAGGATGAAGAATCCATGTCTTCTCTAGGCAATCGCGTATTCCAGTGTTTCACCACTTTAGCAGAGAAAAACTTTTCCTTGTAGATAAACAATTTTGATGTTGCAAGTTGTCTCTCTTGCCTTTTGTTTAATCACTAAAAAGAAATTGGCTCTGTCTCCTCTACATGTTTTCTCTTCCACATACTTAAAAACAGCAATATGATCTCCCGCTGCCATCTCTTCTTAAGATGGAATTCTCTCAGCCTCTCTGTATGTATTGTGTATCAGCACCCTAATCATCCTACTGGCTCTCCACTGGACTTGATCCAGTATGGCAACATTATCTTGCACTAGGACCCCAAAACAGGACTCATATCCATGACAGTCAACGTTAAAACTTACCTCAACAGGGAGCATGTGCTTAGTGTCATACAAAGAACGGCAGATTTTCAAAATTTCATTTCCTGTGCTCTCCTTTTCCTCAGCTGGGCATCTCTGTAGCATAGCAGTCCCCAGTTTCACCCAAGGATTACCATCTGTGCACAATCTGCTCACAGAAAAAAAAAAATTGTTTATATGTATATATGTGTGTGTACATATATGAATATACACACAAAATTTTCTGAAGTTTGTGCACATGTATGAGAATTAAAGTATGATCTCATGAAACAGAGAGGAAAAAGTTTTGAGACAAGTTACTATCCTGATGCCATCCTTCTTTCAATGCAACAAAGTTATTAAAAGTATTTTGAATTATGACATACTGTTATCTGAGGAATCACACACCAGATAAAGACTGATTAAAGTGGAACACCACAGGAAAAACATCTCCTTCCTTTGTACAAGCTAATTTCCCAAGCAAAATGGTATTGAGGGAGTGGTGACATGAAACCAGAATTCCTGATTTTCTTAGCTTTGATCATATTCTAACACCATCTGTCTCTCAAGTACCCTTCTAGTTTCTCTGTGGAGAAAAAACTTACAAGACTCAAATTTTAATTTTCAGGTCCAACAAGCACAAACAAAAATAAACATCTAAAAAATACATCTATCTTTTTCTATAAAACCCATTTTATAGCCCATACAAACAGTGCTGTAGAGAGAAATTATATGCAACTGTACTTCTCCATTAGTAGATACGGATGTAGATACTTTTTATTATGATCATTATTATTATTATAATTAAAGTGTCCTTTCTATTTCATATAAAAGTTAGAATCCTAGAATCACCTGGGTTGGAAAAGGCCTTCAAGACCACGAAGTTCAGCCACCATGACCTACTGAGTCCCATCACTAAACCATGTCCCTTAGTGTCATGTCTACACATCATAAATACCTCCAGGGATGAGGACTCCACTACATACTCTGGGAATCCTATTCTAATGCTTGGTCACTCTCTCCATGAAGAAATCCTTCCTAAATCCAATCTAAACCTCTCCTGGCACAACTTGAGATCACTTCCTCACATCCTATCACTCATCATGTGAGAAAAGAGAACAACACCATCCTTGCTGCAACCTCCTTTCAGGTAGTTGTAGAGAGAAATGAGCTCTCCCCTCAGCCTCCTCTTCTCCAGACTAAACAGTCCCAGTTCCCTCAGCTTCGTTTCTCATCAATGCACATGCTCGATCAACGTAATATCCTTGTAGCAAGGGACCCAAAAATGAATACAACTTCATCTGCTATCACCATTACATGGTCAGCCTTGAAAAGAAGGCAGACAGTAGGCATACGTAAATTATATCATGCATGCTGGCAAAGGCGACATTTACTATAAAATTTAATTGCTGGAACATTTCTTGGCCTACAGCTGCTATTTGCTACATCATGGAGATGCCTGACTACTTTTGCTAGTGATAGGTGTACTTGCTAGGACTGGACGTACTGATAGAAATGGGCAGCAGATTGGAGCTTTTAAATGAGAGCGTGAAGTGTAACACTGGAACACATCCACACTGCCATTTTGCTAATTTGAGTTTAGTTAATGCATTTCAATACACTTCTACAATGGGCTAAAATCACACTTAACAGTGTAGATCAAGACCACATAAAGCCACAGTAACACAACCATTATATTCATCTGTGCATACGCAAAGGAAGGCACAAAAGGTGGTTTAAAAAAAGCCTCCATCAATTTCTGGTCATTAATCAACATCCCAAAAAAAGCAGGATATATTTTTATTGTATTTTGTTTGAAGAGGTGAACAAAAAAATCACTGGAAGAGAAAATCTGGCAGGTTGGTCTTACAGTTCACTGTAAATTAAGATACTTGTCCAGCACAAGTGGAAAGGAGCAGTAAAGTGCTTTGAAAGTGCTGCTTTTCAATGGTATTATTTAGCACCAATTGTTGAAAGTAACATAATAACTACAGCAGCAAATGGAGTCTGTTAAAAAAAATCAGTTGGGCTGACACATAACAAAGAGTAGGTCTGACAATTTGGTAGAGGACAACTGCTAATACCTACTATTTCATACATATATAAGCTCTCTCCTGTTCAGCTTCCACTTTCAAAAGTACATACTGTAAACAAATAAAACCAGCTCCACTGGAAGCTGACATTATATTCTAACACAAACACCAGACAGAGATGCTAAGAGCAGGTAAGTTTGAATGCAAACTAAATAGAAGTTGTGATTTTCATTCTTTTTGACAACTTAATTGAGCCTTTCCATCAGTCACAGTCACTGAACAAACTGCTGCCAGGAGTCTAGCTGGGAGCAGCACAGCTCCTCCTCCTCGCCTTCCAACTTGATGGGTTGGACCCAAAGAAGCCAACTTATCTGACAGGCAAAACATGATGCACTTGATCTACGAATCCCCAGTAAGGTCAGAGGAAGGAAAAAAAAAACAATATGCAACTCCATCTTTGCCACTGGCTAAATTAATAGCTCCTGCTATGTGATCCATCTTTTGCTTAGAGGCATGGAGAGTCATCATGAATTTCCATTTTTATAGCTGCTGCCTCCAGAGTACATTAAGAAAACCTAGAAGAATTTTCCATTAGAAGAAGAAAACAAAAATCACACTTCAAAGCACATTTAGAAGTAGTTACGAAGAAACAGAACAGTTAGAAAAGTTAGAAATAACCACAAAGACGCAAGGCCATCCAATAAATAAACCTGCAAATGGCACGACTTAAGTTAAGCATCAGATATATACTTTACATATATAAATCTCTTCTGACATATAATTGTGATTTCTGATAATTATAATTTTCCTTATGATTATTTGACCTTCTGTGGTCTGCTAACAAATAAGACATCATCTGCCATCTCTACATAAAAACAAGATTCAGTCACCAAAAAATCTGACAACTGTAAGTAGAATTCAGTTTTCTTCTTTCATGAATTTTTATTTTTATTTATGGTTAAATACGTCAACTACTTTTTCCATGCTGAGAACTTTTTCACAGACTTGCAATAAGGGCATTGTTTTCCTGCACCAAACCAAAAATATCTTTAGAGGGACATTTTGCATTAAGAAAAAAAAAAATGAACTAAGTTATTGAGCCCCTAAAATCATGTCTTTTTGAGTTCCAAAATACCTTATCAATATTTAAAATGAATATAAAAAATGCCTTTTGAATGTAGGTAGCAAGTTCCAAAGGACTGCAGAGCTTCAGGTACTGTCAATCTTTTTCTTCCCTTTTTTTTATTGTCTTTATGAAGTGCTTAAAATGACATCTGAATATGAGACACCTAGGCAGAAAATCATGCATGAATAACATGGGTTTAAACACCAATTCTTAAAAAATGTATATGTTTCTGAGTACTGACTGGAACAACCAAGTCATCTTCAGTGGTTCCTCACAGTCAACATGGCATATTATGACATGAAGAGAACCATATCTGCAGGTAAATAATGACTATTCTTCTGTCAGAGTGTTTTGAAATACAATAAATAAACAAATAAATAAACAAAGACTGATCTTTGTCAGTCTTTTTTTAAATTAGAATTTAAAAAAAAAGAGTAAAGGCTACTAAGAAAAAAACCCCAAGCTTCAGTTCTTTTACTTCTCCTTCTTTTTGAGCCTTTAAAAAATATAAGTTTTTTTTTTCTAGTTTTATATTCAATTATAAGTTTTAGATATTTAATGCTAGGCTGAAAAAAAAAATTTTAAGTATTCAGATGACTAAGAGTAAAATTCCCCCGTTCCTGCACATATCATTACATTCGAAATAAACAATCAGTTAGCATCAAAGGCCTTTTTTTTTGCAGCAGAACAAGAACAAGTAAGTAAAGATTGAACAAAA